>NC_081157.1:49707325-50020450 GCF_012432095.1 Onychostoma macrolepis | reverse complement strand
CCCCATCCCTAGATCCGCCCCTGAAAAGGTGAAACTCCGCCCTCATCAAACACTCACCACGAAGAGACTCGTTATTTCTCCTTTCTGTCGTTCACCGTTCTGTCTTTACTAAAGAAAACAAAGAATCGGTCAAGTATTCTCAAAGAGAAACACTTAAGGATTTTTGAGCCGTTTGTTTGTGGACAGAAAGCAAATTTTTGTGATTTATTTTTGAGACCGTCGTTCAGAAAGTGAAAGTAAAGTTTATATCGCTGGAGCTCAAAATGGATTCACTAACTGTAGAAGAGCTTTCTTGTCCCGTGTGCTGTGAAATCTTCAAGAATCCTGTTGTTTTATCATGTAGTCACAGTTTCTGTAAAGAGTGTCTTCAACAATTCTGGATAATCAAGAAAACTCAGGAGTGTCCCGTCTGCAGGAGAAGATCCTCAAAAGACAATCCTCCAGTTAGTCTCACGATAAAAAACTTGTGTGAGTCGTTCCTGAAGCATAGAAATGAGAGGCGTTCATCAGGATCTGAGGAGATCTGTGGTTTACACAGTGAGAAACTCAAACTCTTCTGTCTGGAGGACAAACAGCCGGTGTGTTTAGTGTGCAGAGATTCAAAACAACATGACAATCATAAATTCAGACCCATCAGTGAAGTGGTTTCATCATATAAGGTGAGAGAAACGAATTGTGAATGCTCATTATGAATGCAGTTTCACAGATTTGGGGAATTAGTAACTATGGGGGCAAATACTTTTTCACACAGACCTAGTTGATATTGGATAACTGTTTTGTTTCAATAAATAACATTTTCATTTACAAACTATACTTTGTTTTCACTCAGATTGCCTTTGTTTTATGGTTTGAATTTCTGCATTAATTTAGTATGAGATACACAAAAACCAAAAGAAATCACTACTACAATCTACTACAATACTTTTGCACTGCATTATATGACCATATCACTGTATCGTCTTCTCTTTTTCCCCGCTGTAATCTGATGTTAAATGTATTTTTGTTCAATTCTAGGAGGAGCTCAATACAGCACTGAAATCATTACAGAAGAAACTTAAACACAATGAAAACATTAAAGGAGAGTTTGAGAAAACAGTTCAACACATGAAGGTGAGAAAACAGAATCCAGAGTCATTTTCATTACGGCTGTATCATCGCTATATACAGTTATGATCTGATATATTTAATATAATGGACTCCAGTTGATTATTTGTGTAAATGACGATCATCGATCTCCTTCTGGATGCGTTATATGCTGGTCTCTGAGTTTCTCTCAGATCTGAATGATGTGATTGTGTTGATGTGTGTTGATTGAAGTGAATGTTGTTTGATTTCAGTCTCAAGCTGAGCACACAGAGCGTGAGATTAAACAGCAGTTTGAGAAGCTTCATCAGTTTCTCAGAGATGAAGAAGAAGCTACAATCACTGCACTGAGGGAGGAAGAGGAGCAGAAGAAGCAGATGATGAAGGAGAAGCTGGAGGAGATGAACAGACACATCTCAGCTCTTTCACACACAATCAAAGACATGGAGGAGATGATGAAAGCCAGTGATGTCCGCTTTCTGAAGGTCTGATTTCAGATCATTGATTGATTGATGATTGGTTGAGTTGTTGATGATCAATGGTGTGTTTGTTCTGCAGGAGTTTCCAGTCTCAATGGAAAGGTGAGTGATATACTGGTGTCTCTGGTCTCTCTGCTTCTGGTCCAAAGCCACTGCGGTTCTGATCCTGAATGTTCTTCCAGAGTCCAGATCTCATCACAGCCGGATCCACAGACGTCTTCTGGAGCTTTGATTCATGTGCCACGTTACCTGGGCAACCTGCCCTTCAGAGTCTGGAAGAAGATGCAGGACATCGTCCAGAACAGTGAGTCTGCAGAAGATCTGAGCTCGCATACACACACACACACACACTAGATAGATAGATAGATAGATAGATAGATAGATAGATAGATTTCATTAAAAATAATTTAAAAATCTGCGTTATAATAGTTTTCCATTTATTTTACAGATTTCACTCAACTATTAGTGAAAGTTTGTTGCACTAAAAAAGTTGTGTGAACTCAATAGAGAATAAATGCTGAAATTTAGTGTTTTTTATTAAATATGACGGAGATTAGCATACAAACATGTTCACAATCAAAAAAGTTTGTTTTTTAAAGGTTAGTTTTGGTTTGGTTCGGTTTGTTTGACTTATGTTGTAGCCTAATACATCTGTTCTCTGATAGCACACTTTTTCCAAAGTTTGTCATGATTGTGTTATAGTTTATACAGTATAAAATAATAATTAATTCATTACATTTATATAGCACTTTTCTAGGCACTCAAATCGCTTTACATTGTCAGGAGACATCTCCTCATCCACCTATTCAAATTATTATTTCTATTCAGATTAGTTCTATTCAAATTAAAATATCTATTCAAATTATTATTTCTTATATGTGAACATGACTGAAAATTATGAATATTTTGTTTCTGCCTGTATCTTTGGTGGCAGTAAATTATTTCCTAGATTTGTAATATGATCAGAGATATTCAGGGATAGAAAATGGATAAACAGCTTGAATATTCATAATTGAGGGCTGGGAATGAAAAGCCCCTTTCTGCTGATTGGTCAACCAAAGATCAAATTGTGCCATCATCAGTTCTTCCTCAGTTCCAGAATAACAGAATAAAAGTCCTCCACTGGCAGTGGTTGATTATTATTCTGTTGTGTGGAATCAAGGACAATAATGCATACTGTGAACATTCCCTGCAAACTGTGTCGCAAATTAGCCTTCATTAATTGAAAAACATGAAATATGTAATTCTTTCCCTCCCAGTATCTGCAGATTTCTCAAGGAACTTTAGCAGTGAAAGATTAAAAAAATATTGTGACATTAATAAAAAGAATGGGTTAAACATATGTCAATTTCTAAAAACGTAAATTTCTAAAAACTGATGAAGCTTCTCAAACTGCTTGGTCAACCAAATCAGTTTGTGAGTTTTAGCAACAGTGATACTGTCTGATTTATCTGGATACGAAATTGGTATTATATTACTGTATTTTATTGGTGTAGTAATTTACCATAGTATATTGAGGCATAGCCGGAGTGGGACTCGTTTTCAGTCCTGGAGTTTCATGCCGTAGACTGGCCCACTTTAGTTCACGACTGACTATATTAATGTAATTAAAACCTCAGTATCACAGTTGCCAACTCTCGCGAGACAACTAAGCAACCGCAGCTTCAAAAACAAGCCCAAAACAAGCCCAATATATTTTTTTGATGATTTATTATCATCAATAATATTTATTATCAATTATTTATTACCAATAATTGAGCCTGCGACATATTCCACTGAAACCACTCTTTTATCTGAAAAGCAAAAACAGAAGGTATTTTACAAAAATTAGCCACCTGCAACAAAAGTGGGAACAAAACTCGTCTCCAATCTCCTGTGAGCAGAATAGGGTTGGAGAGATGGAAAAGGAGAAAAACAGAAGAGCTTCAAAGGGGAGCTGTAACATAGCCACATATTTATAGCCTAAAATATATAAGGGTCATTCTGTGGAAATGTCCATTTTTCTGTCCTTAGCCTTTACAGAAATATTACACTTGAAAAACACTTAGTTACATTTTTTTTTTAAATATATATATTTTAAAATGAAACAATGGAACAATATTTGAACAATTACACCTTCTTGAGCCATCAATGTGGCAATATTTGTTTTTAATTAATTATAAAGAATCCCAAGCACCACAAAACGACTCGTCTCCACAGCCATGTACAGAGGGAAAGTGCTTTATTTTGAGGTCAAAAACAGGTTTTTCTTCCATTTAAAATAAAATAATGTATACATAACTATCAAATAAATGACATAAAAAACAAAATGTGACATAAATATTATAGAAAAATATATAAAATATTATATTAAATTATAATATATATTATATTAAAAAAGAAAATAGTATATAATATTATTAAAAAGATTTTAAAAAAAGATTTTAAAAAAATCATTAAGCTGTCATTTATGTGTATTCATGAAGCCAAAAGGTAATCTAATAATGTGGCCTAAATTTAAATGTTAAAAAAGAAATACATTTTAAGACATCTTGTCATACCAGGCTACTAGAACCAAATGTATTTACTCAGTATTAGGATATGACTACTTGTTTTTTTTATTACAGCCCGTGATAATTAATACATTACAAAACATTAGGCTATAAAAATTAGGCTAAAAGAAAGTCATCCCACTCCTCTACGTCTACTTCTATCATCGCTTGAATTACAGCGTCACGCGCCTTCTTTTCGAATGTGATTTTTCTCCAATGAGGGGGAGGAACATTTGGCAAATTACGCTTTGGCACTTATATTATTGCACTGGTTGGCTATTAACTGCGAGCAGACAGAGTGTAAATCAATGCACTGGAGAATACGACGAACATAAATAAAGAAACGAAGTTGCTTGTCAGATTTCCCTAACAAGCAACCATATTTTTTTTTAAATAATTCTCCCGGTGCTGCCGATTAGACAATCCAGGCCTGTGTTGAGGTAAAATAAGTGATTGTGCCATCTCTTTTCTTTTTTCATAGTGTCAGAAAGACGACTTGTTCTTCTGGGTAAAACTGGTGTTGGCAAAAGTGCAGCTGGAAACACAATACTGGGACAGACAGTGTTTGAATCTTCAGGGTCTCAAGAGACAGTAACTCGTGAATGTTCAGCTGCTCACGGAAACGTTTCAGGCAAACCTGTGTCTGTTGTTGATACTCCTGGATTATTTGACACACAACTGGAACAAGAGGAGTCAATGACAAGGATCATGAAAAGTGTTGATTTATCCAGTCCTGGACCGCATGCTTTTCTCATTGTGTTTGGTGTACGAAGATTAACGAATGAGGACCAGCAGATTCTTCAGATGATTGAGATGATGTTTGGTCAGGAGGTGTTAAAATACTCTATCATTCTCTTCACTTGTGGAGATTGGTTAGATGACAAGTCCATAGAGGAAATCATAAAGAAGAACCGTAGATTAAGACATCTAGTAGATCAGTGTGGAGGCAGATACCAGGTGTTCAACAATGAATTTGTGAATAACAGAGAGCAGGTGAATGATCTGCTGCAGAAGATTGACACGATGATAAAGCAGAATGGAGGACATTACAGTAATAAGATGCTTGAAGATGCTCAGAGAAGAAGAGAGGAGACCGACAGAGGAAGAGGAGAGAAAACAACAACTAAAACAAAGTCAGGAAAGTGTCTGTAGTTGATACTCCCGGATTCTTTAACATGCAGATGAAAACTGAAGAGTTCATGACAGAGATAATGAAGTGTTTATTCATCTAGTCTTTGGCAGCACACATTCCTGTAGTTTGGTCAGGAGGTGTTAAAATACTCCATCATTCTCTTCACTCATGGAGATCAGCTACAAGAAACCATAGAGACACTTATTGAGGAGAACAGTAGATTAAGACGTCTTTTGTGGAGGCAGATTTCAGATGAAGATTCACAGAGTCTCAGATGAAATGTGGATGTTGATGTGATTCAGTCAAACTCAGTTCAGGTATTTCTTTCTCTAGCTTTGACTCACTCACCTGTTTTCTGAATCATCGCGCTGAAAGACGCTCGGAAAGCATCTGACAACAGATTGAAACTGATTATTAAATACTGCTATATTCATCAAAGTATTTTCACTTTATTGAGAGAGATTTTACAGCTTAGGCCACTGATTACATCATTAAATATGACTTTATATCAGAAGCATAATATTCTGTTAAAGAGATCAAATAAATAAACAAAATTTTCACTTATGATGTTAGTCTTTGTTTCTAACAATCATATAAATCATAATTTAGTGTCTAGAGCCTTTCTGATAAATTAAACACTCACGTCTCACCTGAGTTTATTTTTCTGCCACAAGAAACAGATCAAGATGATGATGATAAGGACGGCAATAACAACAAAAACAGCCAAAATCCACAGCGACCGATCTATACAAGAGATGAAGAAATATGCAGTCATCTGATCAATAATAATAATACAACCACAGGGTTTAAGTTTCATAATCTTAATGGATCATCATAAGACATTATTCTTTTCTTTATTTCTATTTAAGAGTATTTTAGTAGCATGATTGATTAATATAAAATAAAGCAGGAATAAACACACAAAACAAACATTAAAACAGATTGAAATAATTTGTTAAACTCTGTGTTGTACCTGAGTGCTGGAAAGTCACTTGATTCAGATCATCTTTAAAAACACACAGTGATGATAAATATGAGTCAATATGAGAGAAAAGACTGAAAGTGGATTGAGTGTGAATCAGATCTGCAGTGTTTTATTAGTGAATAATCAGACGTTAATCAGCTGAAACTCACCTGAGTTTGGAGTCATTGCAGTTTGATTCCTCGCTGAAAAACACATTCACAATCATCATTTATAATGTTCTTGAAGGGTTAAATATGAAAACAGATGAGTGTTGAGAGAGATCGAGTTGATTTACTCCATCAGCAGAATCACAGATGATCTCATGATTCAGATTCACACAGTGAGACGTGACGAGACAGAAATAACAGGAGCAATCAGTTTGTGTGGTTTTGATGGATCTGCTATCAGACGCCCGTCCTGCTCAAATTTAAGCAAAAGAGGATCAAGTAATGTGTGTGTGTGTGTGTGTGTGTGTGTGTGTGTGTGTGTGTTTCTACATTACGAGGACCAAATGTCTCCACAAGTATAGAAATACCAGTATATTTTGACCTTTTGGGAACATTTTTTTTTGGTCCCCATGAGGAAACAAGCTTATAAATCACACAGAATGAAGTGTTTTGAAAATGTCGAAAGTTTTCTGTAAGAGGTTATGTAGGGTAAGAGGATAGAAAATACAGTTTGTACAGTAGAAAAACCATTATTCCTATGAAATGATCCCATAATGATAGGGATACCAATACGTGTGTGAGTGAATAATGGACAGAAACACACTCACCTCTGAATACCAGCTCTGCTCACAGTCAGCATTGAGTGTTTGGTTCAGTATAACAGACTGAATCATAAACAGAAAACCCACAGCGCTCTCAATCTCTGCACACGACACATTGACGTTATACATGATTCAGAGCTGGAAAAATAATGATTTAAATCAATTGTTGCATTATGTTATTATTGTTTACTTACAACAAACATTTAAACATTATTTTAAAGAAGTGAAAATGCAAAAAACCTCGTCTTTTAAATAATATTTCAGTTCCAAATACTTTAAAAATAAAAATCCTATTGTTTTCAACAAATCATGATTTATTAAATTAAAGCATGTACCGAAAACAAATATGCCGTGTTTTTCTGAAGAAGGTATACATTATAAAATGTGACAATTACATAGAAATATTACGTTATTAGTTAAGAGGCAGCAGAGGGCGCCACTGTCATACTGAAATAATAAAAGTAAACAAAAATGTTTTATTGAGTAGTAATAGCTGAAAGTGATATCAGGCCAAAGAAATTTGATATCTTCGCTCTTTATTCAAACATGTGGCTTATGATATACTGATGGATATATTGTCATTTTAATACTTTAACCATGTTTCTTACCAATATAACATACTTCTCATATTCTGACTGCAGAGCCGGCCCTAGGCATAAGCGAACTAATTGGCTGCTTAGGGCCCCTGTGGCCACCAGAGGGCCCCCAATAGTAGCCTACAGTTTATTTTATTTTATTTTATTTTAATTCATGATATATTATGTCAGTGGACAGTGGTAATTATACAAAAGCGCAATATTAAATCATTAAATAATCTATACAAATAATTGTATTATTTTCATATACATGTCATGCAGGCATGTTGATAATAGGCTATGCGCTGGTGCCGTGTGGATCTGTCAGATTAACATAACATTAACATTAAAAACAGAGTAAACTTTATAGTAACCTACACAATGTGTATATTTGATAGGAATAAAACACGTCGTCCATTAACTAAAAGGATTATTATTGCCGCTTTCTATAGAAATCAGTGTGTAGCCTATTTAACAAACTCAATTTATTTTTTACTTAATTGAAGTGTGTTTAAATGTCTGAAACCTAAAATAAACTTTATTCGGTTGAAAACACTGAACAGTTATGAAATATGAAAAGCACTGTGCGCATGTTTCTTTTTTCTGAGCTCGTCTTTCTCTGTCTCAGCTCCAGCCAAAGCGTGGCGCGTCAAAGGGTGAAATCGATCGCGTTTTGGGGGTGGAGGGGGGACAGATTCAATTTAGGGGTTTTGTGGCACAAAACCATAGTTAGCTAACTATGGTCGTTATTTCCATTGAACTCTATTGGTAACGACAGAACTTGCGATCGTTTTATAGAGTTGTTTTATGTACAGATGCTCTCTGTTGTGTTTAATATTTATTATAAAAAAGCATGACTTGTAATAAAAGTACAACTTCGATTAATAATTAAGTTGTTAAAATAACATTATGTTAATGTGAATGCATTATCTGTTGGTTTATTTAGCTACTATTCAGCACACCACATTAAGTATGCCATTTAATACTTTAAGACTTTAATGAATGTTAAAGTGCAAATTAACACCTGACCACTCTTGTAAGTTTGAAACTGAGAAAAATGACTTTAAAGTTTTTAATTTGTCCAGCCAAATTAATTATAGGTAGGACACTGGAAATTTGGCAATTAGATGTTTTAGTAATGAAAATGATCTACATTAAAAAAAAAAAAATTGTGAGCTCAAACTTGTTTTTTACCCCTATTTTGAAGCTACTGTACTCTGCCTTTGCATTTTCTGCAAAAAGTGAGAAGTCACACCAAGACAAAAGACAATAACTTCCACATTATCAATATTTGGTTGCTGATCACCATTTACAAAATCGTTACAGTAACACCTGTATAGATTGATTTTTTCGGGTTACAAGAAAAGGTAGGATATGGATTTAATTGCGAACTGTTAGTACTGATTTTATGATTGATCATATGCTACATGCTACATCATTCGAGTCCATACACGTCCAACTATAAGTGACGGCCTGGTGAATAATCTGCATTACAAAAAGGAAATAATAATAAAAATTAAAAAAATTCTTCAAAGGTTATTCACGATTATGTATTGCTGCCAAGGAATCTAGTCTTTATATTGCTTTGTTATATGGAGCTGTTTAGTAGATCGCAATCTATTTAATTTGTTTGTCTAATAAAGTGCTTCAGTGACAGATCAGATATATGAAAGTATACAAGTTACACCATAATTAAAATGCGGCAGTCTTTAATGGTCAGTAAAAGAAAGGTAGAACACGGTATAACTCCAAGCTGGCACCGTAGCTTCATATTGACGCACGGCTAAACAAAGGCAGAACGCCGTAACTCCCCAGGTGAAAAATAAATATATTTAAATTGTGCTTTTTCAGACACACTTAATATATTTATATTATACTATACTAAGTGCATATTAAATGTATTATTTTGAAACAACTTTAAGTATATTAAGTGTATTTCAAGATATGTTTAAATTCGATTTTAATCTATTTGTAATATATTTAATATATTGAAATTGTGTTAAATTGGAACCACTTTAAGTATATTTAGTGCAATTTGAGTGTATTTATTAAAATACATTAAAATGTACATTTAATACTTCATGAACTACAGGTAAGGTATATTTGAAGCATCGGTTTAATGTGCTTCAAGTACATTTCAATTGTATTTCAGCTCATTAGAAATGCATTAGCATTACACTACTAGTATATTATATTTTTCAGTATATACACATACACTTTGATGTCTAGAAAACTTTAATGTATTATATATTGTGTACATTACAAATATTCATAAAGTACATTTAAAAAGTACAGCAGCATATATACTTTGGTGAAAAACAAAAAAAAACATACTATTAAATATACTATTAACAACATACTCAACTACATTTTAAAACATTATACAAAAAACATTATAATAAATGAAAAAAAGACTGAAATGCTATGGCAGAGCTATCTTATCCATTTGTAGAACATTTCAGTTATACCTGTATTACTGAAAAGTACATCATTTTACACCAATGAATAAATAAAAATTACAATGCAATTTTCTAAAGAAAAAACAAAACAAAAATTTACTGAAAAAAATGTACTGTGTGTGCAAAGACTGAAGATGATAAAGTTCAAGCAACAGAATAGGGAGGGATGGAGGGGGTTTGGAGGTGGACGAGGAGATGGCGTAGGGATGGTGAGAGGCAAAGGTGCGGGATGATGGCAGGATGTGGTGAAGGGATGGTGATGGGAGGATGAAGATGATGCCCTGGTGGCTTAGATAGTATTTGGCACATGGCACAGACCCAGAGCATCCCAGTGCTGATAACACACGGCGGAGTCGAGGGAGCGAGGAGCCAAGATGTAGATGGTGTGGCTGCCGACATCTGGGGACCGACCGATGGAGACAGAGCTGGTGGATCTGAAGCCGGATACTAAGGGCCGATGGAGCTGAACGTCGTCACAGGTTCTGGAGACCTGGGCACAGCCTAGTCGTTCAGGCATACAATATCTTGCACAAGTGCCTTTAGAAAAAAACAAAACAGAAACAAAATTAGATAACAGATTTTTACATGAATGACTGAAAGGAAGCACAAATTAGCCACCTGGAATGGACACATTGCTAACATTTTTCTTCCAAGATTGACCGAATCATCCTCCATTAGGCCTGATTCAAAAATCTCTATAACAGAGGTGATACGATATTAAAATATACTTACTATTCCTTTGCTTGTCTCTGCACTCAGATTTCAGTTTGTCTTCTATAGCAGCTGATCTGAAAAACAACAAATGTTAATATTTCTCACACGCACAAAAAAAGGCAAATGATGATTGATGATTTGTTTTCTATTTAAGAATGACAGAACAATGTACCTGGTCGGAAATATAGTCAAAAACCTTCCCAGCCTCAGCAGTTTCAGATGTACTGTATGCTCTTATAAGCAACCATTCTTACAATTTAATCTTTGTTCTTATCTGTAATGAGAAATATATATTAGAAAATAAAGTCGATAAGGTTGTCAAGCTTGAACAAATATAAACACCAATCAACCATCACTACCACAGTTGGGTGATCAGCTCAAGACAAAGTAACTGTATGTTCATAATCATGGTTTTTCAAAGATCATTAACCTTATTATAATGAAGCCAAATTGTTCAGGAAATCAGAAATAAATACACTTCATACGGAGATTTATTTGCAAATAAAAGAATGCTAATGTTGTACACGTTAATGACTAATTTTATTTTATTTTATTTTTTTCTGCCAATGCATGTGTCAAAAACACGACTGGTACAGACAAATAACGTTAATTAAATACAAATCTTACCTGAAGTCACAGTGAGGTTCCAATAGCCAGATGCCATACACGCTTGCAGAAGCTGGTAAACATAAGAACATACCGCTATATTTTCAAATTAATTTCATAATTCCCCCAAAACAATTTGAATTATGTCATCACTCACCCTTAAGATGCTCCAAACCATCTAAGACTTTCGTTCATCTTCGAAAGAAAAGCGGAGATATTTTAATGAAATCTGAGAGATTTATGTCCCTCCGATGAAAAGATTCATCAAAGATGTTCACGTTTCAAAAAGTTCATCGCAAAAAAACATCGCCAAAGTAATCCATATGAATTGCGTGGTTTCCTCCAAGCGCCCTAAAGAGACACGATCGCTCTATACAGTATAATACTGTTTAAATTTAGACTTATATGCACATTCAAGGGACATTTGCACGCACATCATATTTGATTTACGAAGCTCTCTGCTGCGGGCTCGTTATCATACGAACCAATCAGAGCCGTTTAATGGCTCTGGAACCAATCAGGTTTAGTCTGTGTTGTTTGAATTTAAACACAAATAAACGTGTTTTTTGTTTGTTTGTTTTTTTAAATTATTTATTTACTTTAATTCAGATATAATGTTGAAATCCTTGTGGGAATTTCAGAAATATATATCAGAATATAAAGGCGTCAAGCTTGAACAAATTTATAAACACCTATTACAATTAATGTATCATGTAATTAACAACAACCTAATCAACCAAAGTAGCATAACCCATATTAAACAACATATTTTATATATTGCAATGGTTAATAATATTTGACAAAGGTTTGTACATTGTAAAGGTTAAAAATGTTTTTCAAAATATTGTACTTTTCCAAATATTAAAATTATAAATACAAATATTTAAAATATAACCATGTGTAGGCCTACTGCAATATAAAGTACATTAAAAACCTACTAAAAGTGTAATCATTTTGTTATGTTCTTACACAAAGTACACATAAAATATACTTTAAGTAAGAGTAACATAAGTGTGTTTTTTTTGTAAATACACTAAAACGTCACTACAAGTATGCTTGTGTTTAGTATATTCCTTAAAAGTGTAACTAAGAATATATTTATTAACATAGTATTTCTAGCATACTTTTTATAAATACATTAAAAGTATGCTTCTGTTTAGCATATTTCTTAGAAGTATAACTAAGCATATATTTATTACCAAAGTATTTCTAGTATACTTTTTATAAATACATTAAAATTATGCTTCTGTTTAGCATATTTCTTAGAAGTATAACTAAGCATATATTTAATACAAAAGTACTTCTAGTATACTTTTTAGAAATATGTTAAAATGCAATTCAATATATTTTTAATGCACTTGAAATAAGCATGTTGGGAATACAAATGTATTATAAACATACTACTTGAATTTCAAGTATATTTTTAATACATTTAATACTCCGTCTTTTTCACCTGGGTCATTTTGAGCGTTCCAAACAAAGTGAAAAGCGGTAACTGGTGTAATACAGTGTTCTGCCTTGGTTTCTCCGGGGCTTTTCAAAGTTATGGTTAAGACGACCCATTATTTTCTTGAAAAAACACAGCACGGCAGAGGTGACGGCCATCTTAAAAACACATTTTTCCCACTCTTACTAACTGGAACAAACCATGTTTTTCCTAAAATAAACTATTGACTTACAACAAGATGTACAGTACATGGCATTTTGCATGCACTGTTATGCACTTGTGAACTTGTGTGTTGGAAAACAGTAAAAATGAGCAGCAAAAGTTTAACAACTAGAGCTGTCATGGTTTACACACAACTAATCAAAACTGTTCACGCTTGTTTCTAATGATGTGATCAAAGCAACTGTACAAAATGTGATTCAGTTCAGAGTGAGCAGATGCATTGAATGATGATAGCAACAATAGCTGGAAACAATCGGACGAGGACGCGAAAGAGTAAGGCAGGATCCATCAGACCACAGTTTTTTTTTTCTTCCCATTATTAGTCCTCAGGTCAGACCAGCAAAAAGACATGATTGAATCTCTCATTAGCCTTGACATAGTTGCAGTTTTCTCTGACTGTACACGCTTTTCATTTTGAGTTTTCTTTGACCTCTTGGGCTTCTGCAGTTGGACTGCTGTATTTTTACACTATGCATGTGCTGAATAATGACAGGCATACAATATTCAGTAGGCTACTTGCATTACATGCAGTTAAATAATTCACCTTACTATTAGCGATTTCTATAATTTTATGTAATTGCAAATTTTGTTGTATACAACATAATTTTTCTGCATGCTGTGCTCTCTATTTTTTAAAGTTCTTAAAATATAGCCTATAGTAATATATTGATAATAAATGAGATGAGACAGGCTGACGTACTACATCAACATGCTCTTTAATGAGATTCTGACTTTCAGTTTACTGCAGGAACATAGTTTTAACTTCAGGTCAGATTTATATCACATCTCATGCGTTTCAGTCAATGAAAGCCTCGGCCAGGATTTCAACTGCGAACGAAATTGGCTACTGGGACACCAAACCAAAGCGAAAGTACACAACAAACTATTGATTTAAATGGATACCCAGTTGAAAAAGAGATATATTTAAATTGTGCTTTTTCAGACACACTTAATATATTTATATTATACTGTACTAAGTGCATATTAAATGTATTATTTTGAAACAACTTTATATATTAAGTGTATTTCAATACATGTTTAAGTTCAATTTTAATCTATTTGTAATATATTTAATATATTGAAATTGTGTTAAATTGGAACCTCTTTAAGTATATTTAGTGCAATTTAAATGTTTTTTTTTTTTAAATACATTTAAAATGTACTTTTAATAGGCAAGGCAAGGCAAGTTTATTTATATAGCACATTTCATACACAGTGGTAATTCAAAGTGCTTTACATAAAAGGAAGTGAAATAGTCATTAAAAATAATAATTATAACAAGAAATTAAAAATAATAATCACAACAATAAAAACAAAGTGATTTAAAAATTGATTTAGAAAGAATTTAAAACAGTTAAGAATAGAAAATGATTGTATAGTGCAATCATTTCCGACGTAGCACAGTGCTCATTCAACAAATGCACAGCTAAACAGATGAGTTTTGAGTCTGGATTTAAATGTGGCTAATGTTTTAGCACATCTGATCTCTTCTGGAAGCTGGTTCCAACTGCGGGCGGCATAAAAGCTAAAAGCGGATTCCCCTTGTTTTGTGTGAACCCTTGGTATTTCTAACTGACTCGATCCTAATGATCTGAGTGGTCTGTTAGGTTTATATTCAGTGAGCATATCTCCAATGTATTTAGGTCCTAGGCCATTTAGAGATTTATAAACGAGTAAAAGTACTTCAAAATCAATCCTAAATGTAACTGGAAGCCAGTGTAAGGACCTGAGGTCTGGTGTGATATGCTCAGATTTTCTGGTTCTAGTCAGAATCCTGGCAGCAGTGTTCTGGATGAGCTGCAGCTGTCTAATGGTCTTCTTTGGAAGGCCGGTGAGGAGACCATTACAATAATCCACCCTGCTGGTGATAAAGGCATGAACCAGTTTCTCCAAGTCTTGACTGGAAACAAAACATCTAATTCTTGCAATGTTTTTGAGATGATAGTATGCTGATTTAGTTACTGCTTTGACATGACTACTAAAACTAAGGTCTGTCTCCAGAAACACCCCAAGATTTTTGACTTGGTTTTTAGTTGATTGACCCCTAGAGTCAAGGTATGCATTCACCTTGAGAACTTCATCTTTGTTTCCAAATGCAATGACTTCAGTTTTCTCCTTATTTAACTGAAGAAAGTTCTGGCACATCCAACAGTTTATATCATCAGTGCATTGGCAGAGGGAGTCAATGGGGCTGTAGTCATTTGGAGATAAGGCTAAGTTCTACCACCTCCTGTCACCGCCCCTCCGACAACCAGTCCCATGGCCCGACCTACTAGCTTCTCCGGGGAGGCAAGCTCTTGCAAAGGGTTTTTGTTGCAATGTTCTCTCTACTTTGAATTACAGCCCCATCTGGTCACGACGGAGCGGGCGAAAGTGGCATTCATTATCTCTCTACTAACGGGAAGAGCCTTGCAATGGGCGGAGGCCTTGTGGAATTCGCAGAGCCCGAGGACTGATTCACTGGAGAATTTCATCAAACATTTCCGAGAGGTATTCAGCCAGCCGACTACTGAGGTCTCGGTGCATGATGAGCTGTTCAAACTACGGCAAGCGGATTTGTCCATTCACGAGTACACGCTTCAGTTCCGCACCCTCGCCGCTAGCAGTGGCTGGAATGAGACTGCCCTGCTCTCCACTTTTCGAAACCACCTACCAGATCACCACTGTCCAAGGGAAACCGCTGTGCAAGGGGCGAGTGCGTTACCGGACACCAGAGATCATCCTCCAAATCGGGTGCTTCCATACGGAACAGATCTCTCTACTGGTGCTGGAGGAGGCGGTCGTGGATGTTATCCTGGGACGCCCCTGGCTTTCCAAACATCAACCTACCATCGATTGGAAGTCTGGGGAGATTCTCAAGTGGAGCATGGGGTGCGTGCAGGAATGCCTAAAGGATCTACCTGTCCCCATCTCTAACGGTACCAGCCTTTCACTCTGTTCCACCACCGTTGAAAGCCCCGAGACACACCAAGTTACACCCATTCTCCCCGAATATCAGTCATTTCAGGACGTGTTCAGCAAGGATGCTGCCACTCACCTACCTCCACACCGGCCATGGGACTGCGCCGTGGACCTGCTGCCTGGGGCTAAACTACCCAAAGGACACGTCTACCCACTGTCGATCCCGGAGAGAACAGCCATGGAGGAGTATGTAAAGGAGGCTTTGAATCAGGGGTTCATCCGTCCATCCACCTCACCCGCAGCGTCAAGCTTTTTCTTTGTGGCCAAAAAAGATGGAGGCCTGAGGCCCTGTATTGACTACTGTGCTCTCAACGAACAGACGGTAAAGTTCGCCTATCCCCTTCCTCTGGTCCCAGCCGCCCTGGAGGAGCTGCGCGGGGCCTGTATCTTCAGCAAACTGGATCTCAGGAGCGCCTATAATCTCATCCGCATCCGCAGGGGTGATGAATGGAAGACGGCCTTCGTGACGCCCACCGGGCACTACGAGTACCGGGTTATGCCGTATGGGCTATCCAACTCACCTTCCATCTTCCAGAACTTCATGAATGAGATCTTCAGAGACATGCTAAACCGGTTCGTCCTCATCTACATAGATGACATACTCATATATTCACCTAACATTGAGGTACACCGTCGTCATGTCGCCCGAGTGCTCCAACACCTCCGTCAACACCACCTGTATTTAAAAGCCGAGAAATGTGAGTTTCACAAGTCCACAATCCACTTCCTGGGCTACATCGTCACCCCTGCCGGAGTGCAAATGGACCAGAGGAAGGTGGAAGCAGTTCAGAATTGGCCTCAACCCAGGACCATAAAGGAGATGCAGAGATTCCTGGGGTTCGCCAATTTCTATCGTCGATTTATTGCCCATTACAGCCAGCTAGCCGCGCCTCTTACCTCTCTCCTCCGGCAGAAGGCCAAATCTCTGTCTTGGACCCCAGAAGCTCATCGGGCCTTCGCTCAGCTCAAGTCGGCCTTCTGCACAGCCCCGGCTCTTTCACATCCAGACCCCAATCTCCGCTTCGTGGTCGAGGTGGACGCCGCGACCCTAGGAGTGGGCGCCGTCTTGTCCCAATGGAAGGGTGAACCCCCCGTGCTCCATCCATGTGCATACTTCTCCAGGAAACTGTCCCCGGCGGAGCAGAACTACGACGTGGGCAACCGGGAGTTGCTGGCCATCAAGCTCGCTCTGGAAGAGTGGCGGCATTGGTTGGAAGGTGCTCAACATCCCTTCGTCGTGATCACCGACCACAAAAATTTGCAATACCTCCGAGAGGCCAAACGCCTCAACCCCAGACAGGCCAGATGGGCTCTGTTCTTCACCCGGTTCCATTTCCAGATCTCATACCGTCCGGGGAGTAAGAATGTTAAGGCTGACGCTCTCTCCCGCCTGCACCAACCCGACCCGGCTCAAGAGGAACCAGAGCCCATCCTGCCACCTTCCGTCTTCTTGTCACCCATCCTGTGGGAACTCGACCGCCAAATCCAAGCCGCCACTCTCACCGAACCTGCTCCGCCGGGAGGTCCAGCAGGGAGGAGCTATGTCCCATCCAACCTACGTCTTACCCTACTGGACTCAGTCCACACCTCTCCGTGATCGGGACACCCAGGCAGCCACCGAACCCTCTCGCTTCTCCAGAACCGTTATTGGTGGCCCAACATGGCCCGGGATGTCGGCCGGTATGTCAAGGGATGTTCGGTCTGTGCCATCACCTCCACACCTCGCCGCCTGCCTGAGGGTAAACTGGTTCCATTACCCATTCCTCGCCAGCCCTGGTCCCACCTGGGGGTAGACTTTGCCACCGACCTCCCTCCGTCAAACGGGTATACCACCATACTAGTCGTCGTCGACCGATTCTCCAAATCCTGCAAACTAATCCCACTATATGGATTACCCTCAGCCCTAGAAACGGCCGAAGCCCTCTTTCAACACATATTTAGGAACTTCGGCCTTCCAGAAGACATTGTCTCCGACAGGGGGCCCCAATTTATCTCCCGGGTCTGGCGAAGTTTCTTCCACCTCCTAGGGGTGACGGTTAGTCTATCCTCCGGGTACCACCCACAAACCAATGGCCAGACCGAACGGAGGATCCAGGAAATCGGGCGATATCTCCGGGCCTACTGTCATGAACATCAGGACAGCTGGAGCCAGTATCTACCCTGGGCAGAGTACGCCCAGAATTCGCTGCGCCAGGAAACCACCGGACTCACTCCATTCCAATGTGTCCTCGGATACCAGCCACCATTATTCCCCTGGACAGAGGAGCGATCGGAAGTCCCAGCGGTAGATTACTGGTTCCGTGAGAGCGAGAGTGTATGGGACTCAGCTCACATCCATCTCCAGAGGGCAGTACGGAGACACAAAACCAATGCAGACGCCCGCCGTTCTGCCAATCCCGTCTATCAACCCGGGGAACGAGTCTGGCTATCCACCCGGGATATTCGTCTCCGGCTGCCCTGCACATAGGTCCTTTCCCGGTAGCAAGGCGCATCAACGAGGTCACTTACCGACTCCACTTGCCTGAGCGGTATCGGATCTCACCCACCTTTCACGTCTCCTTACTCAAACCTTTCATTAATCCTCTTCTCCCTCCATCCACAGAGCACGAGACACCCCCTCCTCCACCCGAGGTCGCCTCCAACGAAACCATCTATAGAGTCAAGGAAATCCTCGACTCACGACGGCGGGGCGGCCGGCTTCAATACCTCATAGACTGGGAGGGGTACGGTCCCGAGGAGAGATCATGGGCAAACAAGGATGACATTCTGGACCCATCCCTCATCCACGACTTCCACCAAGCCCACCCTGATCGCCTCGCTCCCAGGGGGCGCGGCCGCCTCGCCGTCGATCTCGGGCGCCGGGAGACGCCTGGAGGGGGTAATGTCACGGAATCACCCGCATCACCAGCTGAAGCAGCCTCCTACACCCGTTCACAATCACCAGAGTACTAATCACGCACACCTGCAACCACTTACCACCACCATTCATAAGCACACTCACCTCAGTCACTCATCGGCTGGTCTCAAGGTTGCAAGCTCCCATAACGCTGGTTGATGCCTACCTGTCTGTTTCTCCCGCCTGCAACCTTTGTTGACTCTCTTCTGTTGGAAGCCCTACCTTGGTTCTCTTTAATAAAACCCCTTTTGATGTACACCTACCTGTCTGCCTCCTTACCAGTGTGTGACAGTATGTTTATAGTATATTTGTATTACTACAAACATACTAAAAGGAAGCACAAATTAGCCACCTGGAATGGACACATTGCTAACATTTTTCTTCCAAGATTGACCGAATCATCCTCCATTAGGCCTGATTCAAAAATCTCTATAACAGAGGTGATACGATATTAAAATATACTTACTATTCCTTTGCTTGTCTCTGCACTCAGATTTCAGTTTGTCTTCTATAGCAGCTGATCTGAAAAACAACAAATGTTAATATTTCTCACACGCACAAAAAAAGGCAAATGATGATTGATGATTTGTTTTCTATTTAAGAACGACAGAACAATGTACCTGGTCGGAAATATAGTCAAAAACCTTCCCAGCCTCAGCAGTTTCAGATGTACTGTATGCTCTTAAAAGCAGCCCTTCTTACAATTTGATCTTTGTTCTTATCTGTAATGAGAAATATATATTAGAAAATAAAGCCGATAAGGTTGTCAAGATTAAACAAATATAAACACCAATCAACCAACACTACCACAGTTTGCTGATCAGCTCAAGACAAAGTAATTGAAAAACCATGATTATGAACATACAACGATCATTAACCTCATTA
Source organism: Onychostoma macrolepis (assembly GCF_012432095.1). Classification (NCBI taxonomy): domain Eukaryota; kingdom Metazoa; phylum Chordata; class Actinopteri; order Cypriniformes; family Cyprinidae; genus Onychostoma; species Onychostoma macrolepis. The sequence goes on along the minus strand of NC_081157.1, from coordinate 50,000,727 downwards.
CAATGAAGCCAAATTGTTCAGGAAATCAGTAATAAATACACTTCATGTTGCAAATAAAAGAATGTTAATGTTGTACATGTTATAATTGTTACGTTAACTGTAAACATGAGACGGGACACAGGGACAACGTTCTAGCAAACTTTACTTCCCATCCGTTCAGCCTATACATACAGTATATCCGGGTAACCCCCGGCTCTAAACAATGATTCCCTTTACAGAACACCTCCCCTGTTAAATAAAGAAGCCCCCCTTTTCCAACTCTACGCAAAAAACAAAATATTCTAATAACTCATCACATTATCTTTCCCCTTATTTAGAACTTTTCCTTTCTACAAGTCCATCCTCTTAGGTGGGTGTGACACTCTTCCTGAACGGGTCACATAAGAATGTCCATCAGTTTGTTCTGCAACAGAAATGGGCTGCCTGTTACTGTCACACTCAGTATCCGATGACGGCACTTGTTCTGACTGAGGAATCGGCCGTAGATGAGCCTGGTTTCTCCGAATCACTCCATCTTCTGTGCCAATCAGATAAGATCTTGGGGCTGACATCTGAGACACCACAGATCCCTGCATTTTCTCCAACGGCAACCACACATTTTGTCCTGGCTGCAAAACTGCGAGGGGTCGGGCCCTGTGATGCCTGTTGTGTACTGTACTGCTGCTGTTTTCTCCTCCCTTTCGTTTCATAGCACCGGAACTCTCTCATTCCCGGCCAGCCTGGAGACAACTTTTTCGAAAGCTGAGGTAACGTAGTGCGAAGTTGCCTTCCCATAATCAGCTGTGCTGGTGAATATCCGTTCCCTAGTGGTGTGGAACTATATGTCAGGAGTGCTTTTCCCTTATCTCCTCCTCCTTTCCACAGGCCTTTAACAGTACCCACTGCCCGCTCTTTTTCACCATTTGCCTGTAGAAACAATGGGCTGCTTGTCACATGATCAAATCCGTACTCAATTGCAAAGGCCTTAAAGAGAACTGAACTGTACTGAGGTCCATTGTCCGACACCACTGTTTCTGGGATGCCATGTCGACAGAACACCTCGTTCAGAGCAGATATTATTGTACTCGAGGTAGATACTTTAAGTCTTGCCACCTCAATGTACCGAGAAAAATAGTCAACAACAAGCAGATCGTTCTCCTTCTCCCAGAAGAACAGATCAGTACCAACACGTTGCCATGATCTTTCTGGCATGGGCGTTGGCAACAATGGCTCACTCCGTGCATTTCGGTGTTGAGCACAGACACTACATCATTCCACCAACTGGCTGATATGTACTGACATACCAGGCCACCACACTGACTGACCAGCTCTGGCCCTGCATTTTACAATCCCTTGGTGGCCCTCATGAAGAATCTTCAGCATCTCTTGCCTCATGGCACTGGGTATGACAATCCTTTGTCCTCTCAAAAGGAGGTCACCAACTATGGAAAAATGCCCTCGTTCTTGACAATATGGCCACAGGTCTTTCTGCAGGTGACTTTTTTTCTGGCCACCCCGACTGGCAGTACTGGTGGATTTTCCCACAGACTACAGTATTTGTTTCAGCCTTGTTTCTGTGGCTGGCAAGCCTTGCACAACTGAATCAACGAACACCTTCAGATCTGCCTCTTGCTCCATCTCCTCTTCTGAGAGCATGTGCTTAATAGGCACTCTTGACAGCACGTCCGCTGTGATCAGCTGCTTTCCCGGGACATGGATTATGTCATAATCAAAGCGCATCAGTCTCAGATGATATCTTAAGACACGAGGAGGGAGTTGGTCCAATGCTTTAGGTTTGGGTGAAAAAAAGTTCTTGAGACAAATTGTTCCAGGTAATTTCGGTGGAAAAGCGGCTTATGTTTCACAGAACTAATCGTTGCCTGGGTTGCGTAGGCTACGTATATGTGGGGTGGATCTATCAAAATAGCGGCGAGACCCTTTTGGAGTATAGGGGCTTGTTTGTGTTGGTGATTTCAAATGTCAGCATTGGCTTCCAGAAATCGCTTACCCTGCCTTTAAGGAATGATTATTATTATTAATGGATGACAGTGTGATCAACAAAATACTATTTAATCAAACATAAAGCTTTTTAAACTAGATATTGCCAATTCAATTACAGTTCGTATAACTCCCACAGATTTGTAACTTCGTAACAGATCACATAATTAATTAAAACAGAATTCCTTAATTATTATAAGATCCCAAAAACTGCTAAAGAGTTTGCAGTAGTACTTGATGCCATTTCTAGTGGCCTTATTCAACTTTTGTCTGGCAATATATCTTCTGAGTTTATCCCCTTCTACATATATAAAAATAGCTTTAGGGCCCCAGTGCAGTCTAACAGACTTCCTGTCGAGGCGAGGAGAGGAGCAGGTGTTCCTTCCTACAGTTTAACAATGGTTATAGGAACAATATACTGTTATACACATGCCTCATGTTAACTGTCATGTATCATGTGCTTTAGTAACCATTGCAACCAGGTCTTCCTGCAGAGCTGGAAAGCAAGGTTGTGTTTTTACGCTTGACTTTGGTGTATGTACAGATGAGGAAGTTGTGTGTTAAGGAGAGACTTTTTGTAACCCTGCTGACTATAAATTAAAAAGCTTGTGACACAAACAAAGCTGAACCTCGTGGTGTAGACTTCTCGGAGTTATATTTATTGATTACTCTGAATTTTTTTATTAAAGCGAAGCCATTTCATATGGTGATGCATTTAATTCTATCTAAACAAAGTCTCTGAGTAAATGACTTTCTTCATAAGCTATTATCTGAACTTGAACACTTCCTCACTCGAGCTTCAAGAGCTGGACCTGAGCTTAACACGGACACCGCTCAGGATTTCTAAGAAGCCCACAGCGCTCTCAGTCTGAAGGTGAGGACAGATCTTTAGACTGGAATTGGATTTTGGATTGTGGAGATGTGTGTTGGTGTGCTCAGGTGGAATATAAATAGACCTATATGAAAAAGCTCTGAGATTGTTTCAGTGATTGGAGCCATTGTTCCAGCATGTCTGTGTCTTCATAAACCCTGAAGAGGACAATACAAGTACCCCTATCTTCCCCCTATAATATGCATCTCCATCAGATCATCCTCTATTTCTCTACCTTAGAATATATCGCTCAAAAGCACTGCTAAAATCAGTTGAAAATGACAACACGCATTACAGGATTTCTCTTCTGTTGAATTTGATGAACTGTTGGAAGTTCTTGATAGCTATGAATGCTGCAGACAAAAATCTGCTGATAACCTCCCAGAAATTCTGAAGGAGATTTCCCAAAAAGAGCTTGTCCAAAAGCCAATGTTTGTGTTAGATTGTTAGAAGGAAATGACACAATCACAGATCTTCCAAACTTTGGAGGAGCTAAAAGAGATGCAAAAATCTTACCAACAGCTAAAAAGGTCTTAGTACTTTTGAAGTTCCCTGCAGATATGACAGCAAAGCAAATGGAAGTGGCACATCATCTCAAAAGGTACATTAGAGAGATGGATGATGACAAACTAGGAAAGTTTCTGAGGTTCGGCACAGGATGTCACTTGATTGTAGCAGACTTTCACAAGGCGCCTTATTGGTTGTACATGTGGGATGTTCCTTCAGCTGTGTGAGAACTATGACAATTTTCCAGACTTCCGTGCAGAATTTAATGATGTTCTGGAGAGCAACATCTGGATAATGGACATAGTTTAACAGGTAGTTATCAAAACCCTCATTTTGTTTTCTGGTTACTTTGGTAGTTTGGTTTTGCAAATGCTGGCAATCTTAGCTTGAAGACAATTAGTCAAGCGAATGTTCAGGGGAAAAAAAAGTTTATATGTTTGAATTATGCTGTCAATTGTTAACACTTTTGATTTTAATATTCAGGCTAATAAAAGCAGCATGTTCATACACGTTGAACTCTGTTGTCCAACTTCATATACTGTGATGCATGTATTTGTATGCTGAGGTTTTATTGTTCATTTCAGTGTATACTACTTTTAGTAATATGTTGTTATTAAAAGCCAAGAAGTTCTTGTTAGTGAAAACTGGAGTTCTGTGCCAATTTGACTGCTTAAGAAATTACAAGATGTTTTCATGTTGCCCAGTGCTGTTTATTGGTCATTTTGTTAAACATTTTACTAAATAAATATTTCAAAAAGATGATGGTAATTCTGTATCAAATGAAAGGGGGGGGGGAAAAAACATCTTTTAACATAGCACACAGCAACATACAGTTTAGCAATATATAGGCTGTACAAACCATATAATGTATATAGACACTTTGTATACATTTTAACTACTAAGGGTTTAGTAAGCATATTGTATTATTGAGTTGCTGTTGATATTGTAAAGTCACACTCATTGTAACACACTGGCTCTATTTTTTCCCCCATTGATATGCAGCATGAAATATACATAATACAAATTAGAGTATATGGGTGTGTACTTGTCAGGTCTCATCATGGATTACTAGGACCATCAAATATTTTGTTGTATTTCTGCTCTTAATAATATGTCAAGATTAACTGCACTGAATGGTTCTGTAGGAGCGTCCCATCCATTTTCCTCCATTAACAGACAGCAGAGTTCAAACACTGTCTCATCACAAGGGAACTGACCCTTGGTCTTCCTGACACAAGGCTGCTGCATCCATGTCAACTGGTTTTAGTTTGTCTTCGGCATTGTGCATTCCTGAAAGAGAGTGCATTACTAGTGGACGTCCTGATGCTCCATAATTTCCTGAGCATGCTCGCATTCTGTGGGAATTCCATGTATTTACAAACTAATCAAGTTCATCCTAGAATAAATTAAAAAAAGAAAGAAAATCTTAATTTTCAGATTTAAAAAAAAGCATATGTATATTCAGTGCGAATGAGTAAATAGTAAAGAGACTCCATAAGGCATTCGCATTATGTGATTTGACTGATTTATATGTAGAAAGGGGCGACATTGCACCGCATTTAAAGAATGGAACATTCATGTTTTCATAACCGCTGGCCAAAATAAAAAATGAGACAAACTAAATCCCCTATTTATAAGGCATAGGCAAGTGCTACTATCGATACTTGTTCTAAAATCACTAGCAAGTAGTTCATTGTTTATCTTCACTGTTGGCAGAAGTTGCATGGTAAGACTTATTAAATGGCGTAGGTTATAAAGTTATATACTGTATAGGCTTACAAAATGGCATTTTAAAACAAGACATACTTGAATAAGGTTAAGGAAGCAGAATTGGATCAGACTTTTATCCAAAAAGTGTCCATCACTGATTAACGTCTTGAAAAGGTTAATCCAGAACTGTGCACTCTGCTTACGGAGAATAGCCCGTCTTTTTTCTCAATTTAATTAGTTTAATCTCAACATTTTATCTCAACGTTTTTTCTCAAAATTTAACGACTTTAATCTCGAGATGGTTTTATTTTTTATTTTTGCTTAGCTCTAATCCTCTTGCGTAAAAAGGAAATACAGCCTAAATGTCAAAATGAACAAAATCAATATTCTCACATATACAGAGAGAAATCAATCAATCTCTGAGAAAAATCGTATTAAAACAGGTAATGATATTCAGGTGAAATGATCTGAATGAGAAAGTAATTTTTTTTGTTTGTTTGGTAATTAAACAAACATTGACTTAATATTAATTATTACAGATAAAAACAGAGTTCTAGAATCTTCAAAGAAATAGAGTTTAAAAAAAAGTATAATTAAGAAGTGAATAAATAATTTCTTCAAGCAAGGATTTAAAAAAAAAAAATCAAAACAAATAGAATGGTTTTGGAAATTTGCATCATGCACAGGTGTCTTAATGTGATGATTTTCCCACATTTACCTGAACTCATCCTTCAGCTTCATATTATCAGAAAATCAAATACACGATGTCTTCAGCTAAACCAAAAACTGCTCCAGCAGCTGCTCCAAACACAGGAATATAGTAACCCCAGTCACGAGCTCGCTTTGATCTGTATGGTACTTTTGCTTCAGCTTCTTTTAAAGCTTTATCAAGTTTTTCATGATATTCACTCTCTGCTTGTTCTCTGGTTTCACGTTTAATTTTCTCTTCAAATTCTTGCTTTTCTTTCTCATGTTTTTCTTCCAGGCTTTCTATTAATTTCTGTTGTTGTTCTACTGAAGCTTTTTCTTTTTGTTTCATCTCCTCCTCAAATTCTTTCTGCTTCTCCTCCAGTTTTCTCTTCATCTCTTTTCGTACATTCTCGTCTGTTTCTTTCTTGATCTCCTCTTCTCTCTTTCTGAATTCTTTCTCCATTTTTTTCTGTTCATTCTGCCTCTCTTGTCTTTCTCTCTCATTTTCTTTATTCATTTGCTCTTTTTCCGCTTCATATTTGGTTCTCAGCTCTTCTTCTCTTCTCTTGATCTCTTCTTCTTTCTCTTTCAGTATTCTCTCGTTTTCCTCTTTGATGTTCTTCTCCACCTGCTGGAACATCTCATTGGTGTAGAAGTGTCCTCCATTTACTGCCACCATACGGTCAATCTTCTCCAGCAGCTCAGAAACCTGCGTCTGATCTTCAGTCTCTTTGTTATTGAACACATGGTATCTCTTTCCACACTGCTGGATGAGGTACTTTAAACTATCATTTTCTTCAATAAATTGTTCAATTGTTGTTCCTCTCAGATCATCTCCTCTGGTGAACAGAACCATGGTGTACATTCTGGATTGATCACCAAACATCTCCTGGATCATCTTCACTGCATCTTTCTCCTCTTGAGTGAATCGTCCAAGTTGAATCACCAGCAGAAACACATGTGGACCAGGAGCCACCATTGAAATGCACCTCACAGTCTCTTTTCTGGACTCAACATTATCAATTCCAGTATCAAACAGGCCTGGAGTGTCAATGACAGATATCCATCTTCTGTTGAACTCAGTTATGTATTTTTGACACTCTCTGGTCACTGAGGATGAAGTCATCAATGATTTAAATGCTTCTCTTCTCAGTATGGTGTTTCCTGATGCACTTTTCCCAACACCCGTCTTTCCCAACAGCATAATCCTCACACCATCACTATCATCACTGTGTGTAACACCTGCTGACAGCAAAAGCACAACAGTTAATGAGATCCTTAAAAAAATAATTGTACAACAAAACATATCTACCAACACTTGAGAATAGGGAAAAACATATTCATTATTATTTAAGAGTTTTCCCTCAACAAACTCCTATTTAGCTGCTTATTAATAGTTAGTAAGGTAGTTGTTAAATTTAGGTATTGGGTCGGATTAATGGATCTAAAATATGATCATGTGGAAAAAGTCATTTATATGAGCTTTATAAGTACTAATAAACAGCCAATATGATAGTAATCTGCCTGTTGATATTTCTACATTTGATACGATCATAGCAGAGCCGCTGAAAATCAGAGATGTGACATACTTTGATCTCGTCGCCGTGTGGTCACGTGGTTCATGAAGCTCTCAATAGTTCCAAACAACTCTGCGCTGTCAATACGTTTGAATTGGAATAATGGGGTGGACAGCAGTTTCACTATTTTTGCAGCAATTTCTGGCAAATACTGACACATAATGTGCATTGATTGTGCATCCATTACTGTGCTGACAGCGCTTTACAGTAGCGTTTAATTCTAGGGGAGAGATAAAGAGACAGCTTTGCCTGTTCTTACACTCCTTAGTCAAATGTGACCGAACACCTTAAGTGTAACTTTTTATTTATTAAATAAATTAACTATATTTTAGTACATTCATATTTAGATAATATTTTGAGGAGATTTTTGCTTAATAATATTTGCAATAATTATGATCCATGTATGAGCTTTTGCAATCTAATATTTTATAATTTATTAATTGCTTTTATTACAATTAATGAAGTATTTTAAAATAGAGAAAATGTTTTCAAATTCCAGTGCAAAGAGGCAAATTATAGGCATTTGGTGGGCAGAAAAACAACATTCATATATTTCACACTTAATTACAAAAAGTGACAAAAACAGGCTTTTTTAAATGTTATAATAGTGATTAATGTCTAAAAATAAATTCAAAATCAAAATGTATGGGGATAAAAAGTGCTACTCTGCACTATCTACTGGTTGAAATGGTAATTCAGCGTATTTTTAAATGTTAAAATAAGTGTTTTTTTATCAAGTGTAAGTTTTTGTACATTGTGAAAGTTTTCGTTTTACAAATAAGGATAATCTTTAAAGGAAACAAAATGTTGAATGTCACATTTAAATTGAATAATAATCAGACGTTTGAGCTTTGAAGTGCTGAAAAACGTTCTCTTATTCATCTTAGGATGCATCAAAGACACACTTGTGTTGTTTCTCTCTGCTATTGCTATACCATTGCAAGCATTTTGATTTCATGCATTTCAGTTTATCAGATGGCTTCAATACATGTAGATGTGCTTGTGATTTGAGGACTGCTGCTGCGGCAGCATGTAGAGCAGCATGTATATAGCAGCATGTACAGAATTTGCCATACCTTGGCTTTTGGTGAATGGATAGCACTTGTCTTTTTCAGTCATTAAATCAGTGTAACAGTCCTTTAAGGTGATCGTCGGATTGATGTCTTGGTCTCTCTCTGCTGTGATGGAGATGTACTGCAGTACGATGAAGACCAGCAGAAGAACACAAATGAGCCCGAAACACACATGAGTCAAATATCCACTTCCTCCTGAAAAACAGGGAGAAAACACACAGATATCCATTAAGAACAAATCACATATTACACTGACCAAAATTATAAAGCAACACTTTTGTTTTTGCCCCCATTTTTCATGAGCTGAACTCAAAGATCTAAGACTTTTTCTATGTACACAAAAGGCCTATTTCTCTCAAATATTGTTCACAAATCTGTCTAAATCTGTGTTAGTGAGCACTTCTCCTTTGCCGAAATAATCCATCCACCTCACAGGTGTGGCATATCAAGATGCTGATTAGACAGCATGATTATTGCACAGGTGTGTCTTAGGCTGGCCACAATAAAAGGCCACTCTAAAATGTGCAGTTTTATCACACAGCACAATGCCACAGATGTCGACTTGAGTGAGCAAATGCTCGCGAATTCGATGGCATCTGGCACTTTGGAGAGGTGTTCTCTTCATGGATGAATCCCGGTTTTCACTGTACAGGGCAGATGGCAGACAGCGTGTATGGCGTCGTGTGGGTGAGCGGTTTGCTGATGTCAACGTTGTGGATCGAGTGGATCGAGTGGCCCACGGTGGCGGTGGGGTTATGGTATGGACAGACGTATGTTATGGACAACGAACACAGGTGCATTTTATTGATGGCATTTTGAATGCACAGAGATACCGTGACGAGATCCTGAGGCCCATTGTTGTGCCATTCATCCACGACCATCACCTCATGTTGCAGCATGATAATGCAGGGCCCCATGTTGCAAGGATCTGTACACAATTCCTGGAAGCTGAAAACATCCCAGTTCTTGCATGGCCAGCATACTCACCGGACATGTCACCCATTGGGCATGTTTGGGATGCTCTGGGTCGGCGTATATGACAGCGTGTTCCAGTTCCTGCCAATATCCAGCAACTTCGCACAGCCATTGAAGAAGAGTGGACCAGCATTCCACAGGCCACAATCAACAACCTACTTTCTCAAAGCGCTTTACAACACAAGCAAACACAACAAATCCAAAATAATACACAAAAATACAGTATAACAATCAGTTAAAAGCAAGACGAAAATAAAACGTTTTAAGACAAGATTTAAAAATGCCCAATGAATTTGCTTCCCTAATGTCAGCCGGGGGACAATGTAAGAAGGGCGTTACAATAGTCTGGACGAGAAAAGACAAATTAGTTAATTAACCTTTCAGCAACAGAGAAAGACAGCACAGATTGTATCCGTGCAATATTTCTGAGATGAAAGTATGAAGTCTTAACCGTGTTCAGCACAAAAGGCTCAAATGATAAACTGGAATCAAAAATAACGCCCAGATTTTTAAATTTACTTTGGAACTCTAGAGCCACACCATCAACAGACAAAGCTAAAGATCCTGCGTTACGCAATTTATGGGGAGAGCCGAGAAGCATAACTTCTGTTTTGGAACTATTCAAACACAAGACATTTTCAGACATCCACAACTTAATCTCTGAGAGACAGTGAGAGAGATGGGAAATATCCACAACTTGTCCCGGATTAGAGTGGATGTAAATCTGCGTATCGTCAGCGTAAAAATGGTAGTTACGTTCGAGAGATCTTAACAATTGCCCAAGAGGAAAAATGTAAATGCTGAAAAGCAAGGGACCAAGTAATGAGCCCTGAGGGACACCAGTACTAACAGGACCAACCTCTGATTTGTGACCATCCATAAAAACAAAATGACTACGATCAGTTAAGTAGGATCTGAACCAATCCAGAGCAATCTCTGTCACCCCAAAGACCGATTCAAGTCGACTAAGTAATACAGTATGGTCGACAGTATCAAAAGCAGCACTTAGGTCCAGAAGGATAAGAATTGACACTGATCCAGCGTCAGATGCTAAGAACAAGTCATTAGTAACTTTGACCAAGGCTGTCTCAGTACTATGCAGTTTCTGAAACCCAGACTGGTATGGCTCAAAAAGGTTGTTAACAGTCAAATGACTGTGTAATTGAGAAACAACAACACCATCTAAAATTTTATCCAAAAATGGAAGATTTGATATTGGACGAAAATGGTTTAAATTGTTTACATCTGTATTTTGCTTTTCTAGAACAGCAGCAGTTTTAAGTGCTGCTGACACAACACCGGTTAACAATGAATCATTTATGATTGAAAGAACAGTAGAACACAGAACGCCAAAACAAGATTTAAATAAACTAGTTGGCAGGGGATCAAGTATGTAAGGGGTAGCTTTCATACTAGAGACCTGCACATAGAGAGATTCAGGATGAACTGAAGAAAATCTGTACAAAGGAGTACCAGAAAAACATACAAAATTGACTACTGACGTCTGTGAACCAGAGGAACAAATTGCATGTTTACGGACACAAGCAGTTTTAGCGCTAAAATGGATGAGAAAATCATTACAAAACTGAACTGATGCAGTCTGAGAATTAGCACTGTGGACTTTAAGAAGACTTTAAGAAGTAGTGTAAAAAAGCTGCCTGGGATTAATTTGGTTATTTACAATGATCTGAGAAAGGTAGGATGATCTTGCTTTTTCAAGTGCTACTTTATATTGACCCAGAGATGCTTTCCAAGCCTGATGAAAAACACTCAAGCCAAAGCAACGCCATTTACGCTCCAGTTTGCGGCAATCAACTTTCTTTGAGCGCAGATCACCACTATACCAAGGAGCCGAGTTTACAAAAGAGACAGTGCATGTTTTAGAGGAGCAAAAGTGTCCAAATTGGCGGTAAGGGCAGTATTTAACAATAAAATTTTATCCTCAAGGGGAGCTGAAAATAAACCCTCTAAGGAAAAGGTGATAGATTCGGCAAAAACAATATGATCAATAGATTGCCATTTACGGAAAGAGAGAGTGCGTGGTTCCTGCCTAATAGAACATATACCTTCTAATTAAAAAAAAAAAAACAATAGAATGATCTGAAAGACCTACATCAGAAGTGGAAATGTTTGATACAAATTCATTATTTACAAATTCATTAAGTCCAGAGTATGACCTTTGGAATGAGTAGGAAAGTGAACAAACTGAGTCAAGTTGTAACAGTCCAGCATAGATAAAAAGTCCTTTGCCATAACACATGCTTGTGTGACCCTGGACCACAAAACCAGTCATAAGTGTCAAAATTGAGATTTCTACATCATCTGAAAGCCGAATAAATAAGCTTTCCATTGATGTATGGTTTATTAGGATCTGACAATATTTGGTTGAGGTAAAACTATTTGAAAATCTGGAATCTGAGGGTGCAAAAAATCTAAATACTGAGAAAATCTCCTTTAAATTTGTCCAAATTAAGTTCTTAGCTATTCGTATTACTGATCAAAAAGTAAGTTTTGATATATTTATGGTAGGAAATTCACAAAATATCTTAATGGAACATGATCTTTACTTAATATCCTAATGATTTTTGGCATAAAAGGAAAATGGATAATTTTGACCCATACAATGTATTTTTGGCTATTGCTACAAATATACCCCAGCGACTTAAGACTGGTTTTGTGGTCCAGGGTCACACACACACACACACACACACACACACACACATACAAGATGTGTAGTTTAAGACCAAACACATTTTCTTACCTTGTGACAGTAAATGTGTCTCTAGTGAATGAATTTTCTTCTTCGTCTCTTCGTATTTCAGGATTTTTTTCATCTGCGCCTCGAGAAATGTCTCTGTGGAGAAACACTCTCCTCTGTTTTCTTGCAGCATCTGCTCGATGTTCTCCATCAGTGAGGACACTTGTGTTTTGGGTCCAAAGAACTGATGTCGTCCTCCAAACCTCTGAACGACAGACCGTGTTTCTTCATTGAGTTCTTCTGTCTGATGCTCTGAATTCTGCTTTATGAGGATCATGATGTGTTTGTTGATTCTTAAGCTGAAGATCCTGTGGATCTCCTCCATTTCTGCTTTGTCTTCATTATTGAGAGGAGCGTCAGGAATAATGAGGAGGAAAACATGAACTCCAGGATAACAGAGAGACATACAGCGGAGAGTCTGACGCATCACTTCCTCCTCCGAGAGACCAGTCAGAACTGGAAGCTCCAGCAGATTAATCAGACGATCGTGAAGCTCCACGTCTGATCTTCTGTCTGTCTGCTGCAGGATCTGCTCTGATACGGAGGATTTTAATGAGCCGTCACTCCCACACACAACCAGATTCAGCTTCACACACTCTGAAACTGACAGAAGAAGATGATTAAAATGTTGATTTATCACTAGGAACTAGTGTTACACAATTTACTGGTACTAAAAAGGTATTGCGATCCCCGGCTTTTAAAAATGGTACGATTCTGCATTTTACTAGTAATGGTACTCTAAGAATGCATTTTGATAAGAGCCGTAATTCCTGAGTAAAACACTGTCTATTTATAGGGCCGTATGTTTATGAAAATTCGGATGGAATCACAGGATCCTGTCAAAAAAAACAAAAAAACAAACATAATGTACGGCATATTGCTGAATATCATGGAATCTGGCCATTTAAATCTGAATCCTGCATGTTGTGTGTGTCTGTGTGTCAATGAATGACGCAGACTCGCGGTTTAGTTTACTACACACATACTGAAGTGCACATGATGCTCGTGGTGTTTATGAACACATAAACATGATCTCTAGAACTGATCTGGGGTCAGTTCGTCAGCATTTTACTGTTACTTTTGAGAAAAACCATCGACATATCATATACAACAGACTTAAAGGGATAGTTCACCCAAAAATGAAAATTCTGTCATCATTTACACACCCTCAAGTAGTTCCAAACCTGTATGAATTTCTTTGTTCTGCCGAACACAAAGGAAGATATTTTGAAGAAAGTTTGTAACCAGGCTGTTTTGGGGCACCACTGACTTCCATAGTAGGGAAAAAATATACTATGGAAGTCAATGGTGCCCCAGAACTACTCTGTTTCCCACATTCTTCAGAATATCTTCCTTTGTGTTCAGCAGAACAAAGACATTCATACAGGTTTGGAACTACTTGAGGGTGAGTAAATGATGACAGAATTTTCATTTTTGGGTGAACTATCCCTTTAAAGGTCCTCGAAGCAACCCATCAAAATAAAAGTTCAGTTTAACTTGACATGACTATTAATTTAATGATTGTGCAACTACTGATAATAAAATATTAACAATTAACAATATTTAAGGAATATTTATCAGAACTTTTTTTTAACAATGTATCAAATTTGTAAATAAACAACAGTGTTTGTAAAAAAAACCTAACCTCCTTTCTGAAATGGGCCTCTGGCCTCTAGCTTTAATAGTGCTGAATATAGGAACTGATGATGATCTTTGTTGTATGAAATAGCTCAACAGATTGATCAGTAAACTAATATCTAAGTACATCAAAGTTTGTAACGTTTTTATTTTTTTTTATCAAAACCACACATTTATCTGCTATTTAATCAGATAATGTACATACTTACAGTACAAAATGAACATACTTTACAGTCAGTGGGGATTTCTTTAAAAAAAAATGATGGTCAAATATGTACAATTGTGTTAACATTTTATTGACTAAAAATACGTTAGAACACGTTCATCTTGAAGACCAGTTCGTTCAGAATCAGCTACATATACAGGTCATATAATTAGAATATCATCAAAAAGTTGATTTATTTCACTAATTCCATTCAAAAAGTGAAACTTGTATATTATATTCATTCATTACACACAGACTGATATATTTCAAATGTTTATTTCTTTTAATTTTGATGATTAGAGCTTACAGCTCATGAAAGTCAAAAATCAGTATCTCAAAATATTAGAATATTTAAATTTGAGTTTGAATAAATGACCATCCCTACAGTATAAATTCTGGGTATCTCTTGTTCTTTGAAACCACAATAATGGGGAAGACTGCTGACTTGGCAATGATCCAGAAGACGAACATTGACACCCTCCACAAAGAGGGTAAGTCACAGAAGGTCATTACTGAAAGGTGTGGCTGTTTACAGAGTGCTGTATCAAAGCATATTAAATGCAAAGTTGACTGGAAGGAAGAATTTGGGTAGGAAAAGGTGCACAAGCAACAGGGATGACCGCAAGCTTGAGAATACAGTCAGGCAAAGCCGATTCAAACACTTGTGAGAGCTTCACAAGGAGAGAACTGAAGCTGGAGTCAGTGCATCAAGAGTCACCACGCTCAGACGTCTTCAGGAAAAGGGCTACCAAGCCACTTCTGAACCAGAGACAACGTCAGAAGCATCTTAACTGGGCTGTGGAGAAAAAGAACTGGACTGTTGCTCAGTGGTCCAAAGTCCTCTTTTCAGATGAAAGTAAACTTTACATTACATTTGGAAATCAAGGTCCCAGAGTCTGAAGGAAGAGTGGAGAGGCACAGAATCCATGTTGCTTGAAGTCCAGTGTGAAGTTTCCACAGTCTGTGATGATTTGGGCTGCCATGTCATCTGCTGGTGTTGGTCCACTGTGTTTTCTGATGTCCACAGTCAATGCAGCCATCTACCAGGAAATTTTAGAGCACTTCATGCTTCCTTCTGTTGACAAGCTTTATGGAGATGCTGATTTCATTTTCCAGCAGGACTTGGCACCTGCCCACACTGCCAAAGGTACCAAAAGCTGGTTCAATGACCATAGTGTTACTGTGCTTGATTGGCCAGCAAACTCGCCTGACCTGAACCCCATAGAGAATCTATGGGGTATTGTCAAGAGGAAGATGAGAGACACCAGACCCAACAATGCAGATGAGCTGAAGGCCACTATCAGAGCAGCCTGGGCTCTCATAACACCTGAGCAGTGCCACAGACTGATCGACTCCATGCCACGCCGCATTGCTGCGGTAATTCAGGCAAAAGGAGCCCCAACAAAGTATCGAGTGCTGTACATGCTCATACTTTTCATTTCCATACTTTTCAGTTGGCCAAGATTTCTAAAAATCCTTTCTTTGTATTGGTCTTAAGTAATATTCTAATATTTTGAGATACTGATTTTTGACTTTCATGAGCTGTAAGCTCTAATCATCAAAATTAAAAGAAATAAACATTTGAAATATATTAGTCTGTGTGTAATGAATGAATATAATATACAAGTTTCACTTTTTGAATGGAATTAGTGAAATAAATCAACTTTTTGATGATATTCTAATTATATGACCAGCACCTGTAGCAGGTCGGCTGACTGGATTTCCTTCTCATACATTCCCGTAGCGTCAGTGTATTTCTCTGCTGAAGCCCAGCGTCCATTAACTTCAATGGGGCTGCTTTGAACAGTTTTTTTCAGTGCTTCGAAACAAGACGGTCATTGGATAAATGCTGTGATTATGTCCCGCCCACGGACGCTCAGCGTCTCTGGGTGTGAATGGAGGAGTGGGCTGGCCTGGACTCCGGGCTTCTGTGTGATGATTGGAGGGTCTGTATCTCCTTTTGACTGACAGCCATTTTGTCCTATAAAAAGTCGCTGACGCTGAAGCTATTGGAGCTCAGTCCCATCGCGGCTTTGCACTTGGTTCTTATCAATCATTATATATTTTTTTATTCATTTATAATGTTATGTTTTAATATTAGTGGTGGGCCGTTATCGGCGTTAACGTGCTGCGTTAACGTGAGACTCTTAACGGGCGATAAAAAAAATATCACCGTTAATCTATTCTCAAAGTTGGGTTGGGAGCTGGGTATACTACTGTGACCCTCTGACAGTCACGTTAGAACCAGGGAAAGATGAAAGTTTCCTGTGTGACCCCATATCCATAACAATGGGGATAGATGACAATCGAGAAGAAATACAAGAACGGTATGGGCGTGAAATGTATTTCTGTTCAGGAACATGCTCCTGGTCAGAGGTAAAAGCTTATTATGGACCAGGATCCTGGGGAATAGACCCAAGATTTTCTGCAATATCAGTTAAGAGAGAACAGAGAGGTAAACCTTGGAAAGATGGGAAAAAGAGACATGTATTGCTCTTGAATGTAACAATAACCGATGTACAGTTTTCAGATGCAGGAGTATATTACTGTGCATGGGCAGTAAAGGGAAGAGATTCGTATCAGGAAGTTCGAATTGATGTGATACCATTTGAGGAACAGATTAGTAGGTTGAGAGAGGAATATCTAAAAATACGACCAAGCTCAGTTGCAGAAGAATCAGCAGCTGCACCCATAAACGATGTAGAGTTCATCATGGGATCAGGGTTCAGTGATGATATTAAGGAAGTGAGAATAGCAAAGATGAAGTGTGAAGGAAATTATGCCTGTGCATTAGCACTATTACAGAGAGAAGTACTGAGAAGTGAAGTTGCTGGAGATTGTTGGATTTGTATGCAATTACACGCAGCATGGAAAACATTTCCAGTGACCCCAGAAACAGTATGTCACAAGAAAGACAAATGCGAAATACCAAGACAGATGTCAAAGATAATACAAATGATGGATAATTTGAAAGCGAACAGAACAATAACATCCAATATTGAGGATCATAATTGCTCCCATGTAGGATTACCGTTTAAAGGTCCAGCCTTTCGTGTACAGTCCTACCCGGTAGATTTATGTATCTGCTCAAATGATGGAAAGCATAATGTAGGAATATCTGAATGCAGAAATACTGTAACACTGATTCACACAGATGGTATTAACAACTGTACTATCAAGTTCCTTAATCAAACTACAAGTAATTTTGTATGCCCATTTTCTCACATTGACAGTGCTCCGGGAATGGTCTGGACCTGTGGAGGAATGGCCTACTATCATTTAGATCAGGGAGACTGGCGTGGATGTTGCTATCCAGCTCTGCTCTCTACAGGAACTACGGTGTTAACAGCGAAAGACATAGAAAGGAAGGATGTAGAGTCAGAACGAAGTCGCAAGAGACGAGACATATCTAGCATGCCTACTCGTTATAATGGGTATACGAACGTGAGTCCATGGACAAAACCATGGGAAAATGTAGGATGGTCCTTAGCAGGTATGTTTACAGGATTAGGGACCACTACCGCTCTGAATAAAATTAATGGGTTAGCATGGCAAGTTCTGTCATTAGAAAATGATACAGCTGTTGTATTAGATTTGCTCACAGAGGAGTTAAAGAAGATGAGAGAAGCTGTTATACAGAACAGATTAGTCTTGGACATTTTGACGTCTCAGCAGGGAGGAGTTTGTAAGATGTTGGGAGTGTCTTGTTGTTTTCATATTCCAGATAACTCAGACAACATCACGAACATTGTGGAGCATATGAAGGAATCTATCCCAGAGCCGGAGAAGGTGGATCCCTCTTGGTTCAGCTGGCTGAACACCCTCTGGGGTGGATGGGGAACTTGGATCTTCCACACTGTTATACCTATTGGAGTTTTGTGTTTGATCTTATTAATGATTGCACCATGTATAATTCAATGTATTGGTGGTCTTGTAACTCGCTCAATTACAGCCCTCATGACAAGAGGAACCTATCAAGTAATGATGAGTGCACGAAACGTGAGGACATTTGCTCCTGATGTAGTATCAGTTAATCCTGCTGACGAACGTGCAAATGAGGTTAATGGAGGTGATTATGTATCAATATATGAGTTGGAACCAGAAGAATCAACATTGTAATCCTTGAGTATATGTTTATGATTTATTGATTAACACAGATCAGAGTTAATGGTTAATTATATACTAACAATGATTTGTTGATTATTGATGATGTAATGAGTATATATATACATGATTCTTAAATCTGCACAAGAGTGTTCTAGAGGTAAGACATTACGGTGTCTTAAAGTGGCCACTGTTAGATTTTAGCAGAAACACTCTGTGCCCTTTTGCCCAGAAGATGCACTGATGTGTGCTGAGCTTGCATATGTCCTAAACTTTGGCCTTGATTGCTAAAGAGACATTGTTCCATATTTAGATGATTTGGATGTCTGTGTCTGATAAGATCTTGTGATCGTCCAATGGTGTAACTTCTCGTTTCATATATATACTCCCCGATGACTTAATAAATGCTGAGCTTTGGTTAAACAGGACACTTGAGTCTTGTCTTTAATCACTGCCTCCCAGGTACCCGAAAGGTTTCTCTTCTCTGTGCATCCGAGCAAAACCTGACTGCCGATCTTGGTATTTGTTAAGAGCTAGATTCTAACAACTACGCAAGCTACGATGACTTTCACCTTGATAGTTTAGCGCGGATGTATACCTAGCCGAACAAAGTCATTTCTGTCTCTACATTACATGGTCGCGCTCTCTGTATCGCGCGCACAGCGGAGTTCCGCACCGGTTCGCACACACACACACACACACACACGCACACACACAAACAAACGTAAGGGCACACACAAGTGAGCACACTCCCACTCCTATTTGTAAATATTAAGCCGCAAAACGTCTATTTAAATATGACTTCTGTGTGTCTCTGTGTTAATGTATGGCGCAGATGCACGGGTTTGTTCACTCATACAGAAGCCCGCGTGGCGCTTGCGGCGATATTAACGTCTGTCGTCTCACTAAATGAGGACATAAATACATGAACAACATCTCCAGAACTGCTCTGAGAGTCACTTCATGAGCATTCGAGCGTTTCATTTGAGAAAAACTATCCTCACAGCAACCCGTCAAAATAAAAGTTCGGTTTCACTTGAAGACATTGGGCAGAACTTAATAGGCTACTACTACTAAAACTATTAAAACCTTATTTTTAAGGAATAATCATACAATGTCTTCGATGTTATTATCAATATTAAATTCTTGATGATTGCTAGTTGTTTACTACTAGTAGTAAACTTATTCTGATCTACTTGGCAGAATTCAAATGAGCCATTTTAATCTAGATTAATCTAGATTAATTCCAAGATTACAGTGAGATTAATCTAGATTAAAAAAATTAATCTATGCCCACCACTATTTAATATACATGCTGCTAACTCGGAAATTTCAAGATACGCGAGCAAAAAATGCTCCTGACACTTAGGCAATACGACACAAGCAAGAGTGCTGTTTTTGTTTAGTTTCTGTGTTCGATCCAAATCCGCTTTGTCTGAATCACCAGGTGCCAGGTGCCGTATTCACAGACCAGTGCCTACGGTGCAGTGATATACTGTATTTAAAAACTGCACACCTAGGTATGTCGAGAGTATGCCGAGGAGGGGAGTCCTGCATGGGTTTTATTCATTCAAAGAATTTGAGGGCTACTGCTCGGTTGATTGTTGATTGTGATGGAGGTGAATTTCAGAATGAGTAGATGCAATTTTTTTTTTCTTTCTCATGTGTCATGTTTATAGTCTATGGTCTTAATCTATATTTGTATATACAATTATATTTTCTGTTTTGTTCTTTGAAATAATAATTTTAAAAAAAGATCACTGTTATCAGTTTGGTTTTTTGGAGGCACCATGCATAAAATAGGATGCAGACACTGAAAATATACTGTATGTAGTCAATTGAATTTAAAACTACTTTATTGGCTTAAATATTTCACATGCAGAATTGCCAAAGCAAAAGAAAAATGTCCAAAATTATACTAAATAAATAAATAAACAAGAACCATGACAGAGGACAGATTAAAATAAGAAAGGCAGCAGCTATTTGCACTAAGTGATAGCAGGATTTTCTGCTATTTAAACTACTTATTGCAAACAGTGGTAATTATCTGCACCTCAGTATTGTACTACAATATAAAACAGTATGCAATAATAACTTATTGAGTGTAAATTATAATTTTAATTCAAATTATTAAATGGATATCACCTTGTTGGGACAATAAAGCCCTCCCTCACAACTTTTTGATTATTTCCTTAATTTTTATTGAAAATAAATGCTTTTTTGATGTGATTTGAAATTTGAAAAGGGAGAAAAAACTTTGCTAAAAGGCGGATTCGAACCTGAGTCGATCGCGTCAAAATGTGAAAAACACACGATTTACCATCTGCGCCATAGAGCTGACGACTGATGTCATCTTTTGTAATCTTGACTAGCCTAATAAGAAATATATAAGGTGCCGTTAAAGGGTAATATTACAATATACACAGTGAAGTAAAGTGCAACAGAATGTTAATAAATATACTACACAGATATTTCAGAATAAACTCTGTAATTCCGTATCATTTTACCTGAGATGAGACATGGTTAAAATCATGGATATGTGCTGTATTACATTTTATTGTTTTATTTTTTTTCCACCTTAGTGTTCTTAATACTTTTACATTTTAGTAGAGTATTCTGTTAAGTATGCGCATGCGTTTTTATGACGTGTTACGTCACGCACGACGCGAAAACACCTACCGTCACCACGTAATGCAAATTACACACGCAATGCGCATGCGTGTCATATACATACCATACGTCACTTTGCGCATGCGCGGTAAACACATACCTGACGTAGATACCTGACGTCACCGCGCTACAGTCTGCAGCGAGGGGTGTCTCAAGGATTCAGCCGTTTTGAAAGAATCGTTTGAATGACTCAGTGATTCAATTACGAACTTCTGCCACCTGCTGGCCGTTTTTAAGTTTCCCGTCTAAAAGTAGGCATAGTACATTATTTTCCAACATATTTCTATATTCAGAATTTAGTATTTAAAACATTAACCTCATAACATTATTTATGCAATTATAAATATAGTCTAAATGAATAAATGGCACATCTAAATGTCACTTCATGCAGCTTCTGTGCAGTGCTAAGATGAGTTTTGTTTAGATCATTTCATGGATAACAATAGCTAGTCATTCATTCACATTAATTAAGTATTCAGAGAATAATATTGTCTGTTTTCACTTACATCTATTTATTTATTAATTTTTGATTCATTTTGTAGAATTGAATTATAAATTAAGCTGGTATAGTATCGTAAGACATTTTTGTGGTATCGTGACAACCCTATTATACACCACATTCCTTGTTTCAGTTTAACCTAATTGCCACATTTCCTCCGTCGAGTTTAATATCTTTTTTTTTAGATTGTTTGTTCATTCATTCATTCATACAGTAGGCTAGACTAGCGTCACTGGAAAAGACGACAGGGTCACAGAGCATTTTCTTGAAAAGGAACGTAGGGCAGAATTTACGTATATAAATGGACAATTTTTATGATGTAGGCCGAAAATGAGCTTCCCCTCTTTGAAAGGACTTCTGACCACTGAAAAACTCACAAACTAATGAATCTGCTGAACATTATGAAATTATATACATTGCACATAATTAAAAAAGACGACATCAAATCGTAATATAACACAGCCTCAGTGGCGGTTCTACATTGAATTACTCTCCGGGCAAGACCCCCTCTGAGCGCCCCCCATCTGAGAAAAAAAAAAATTGTAGGTTTTTTTGCTAAAAATTTTGCACAAACAGCCATGTTTTACTATAACAATATAAGTGTAAGACAAGCTTATATTTCTCAATTGCACAAATCCTTCAACATGAAACACACAATTCTGCACAAAACAGTATAAGTTATCAGAACTTAAATAAATATACTCTATATACATAATAAACACTCTGTGTTTATTTGGCACTCGACAATCAACAGATTTCCCATCCCCCAACACTGTCACTCACGACCAGAAGTCAAGACTAAACCACAAAGTGAAAATAGCAGTATTCTTTAGTTATATGTTATTTACACAGTGCAGATAGCTTTAGATTCTATTTATTCTATGTTAAAATAAAATAAAAACATGGCGAAAAACATTATTAGAGAAAAACATTACTTATTGCAAAAATAGTGGTAATTATCTGCACTTCTGCATTGTAATACATTATAAAATAGTATGCAATAACTTATTGAGTGTAATTTTTTAATTTTATTTCTAATTATTAAATGGATGCCACCTTATTGGGACAAAAGCCCTCTCTACACCTACCCTAACCCTACTCGATACTTTATGTTCAACTTTTTGATTATTTCCTTCATTTTTATTAAAAAATAAATGCTTTTCTGATGTGATGTGATTTGAAATTTAAAAAGGGAGAAAAAAAGTTCGCCAAAAGGCAGATTCGAACCCTGGTCGATCGTGTCAAAAGAAGTGTATTGCAAACTTTACCATCTGCACCACTGAATCTGATAACTAGTAGGCTAATTGTTTTTTGCATATTTGACTATCCCAATCATACATTTGTGGGTGGAGTTAATCTAAATAGCCTCTGCCAGCAACATAGCTATTTGCACTTAAATAGACACTCTGATTTTTTTAAATTATTTTATATTCCCAACAATTAAACAGTTGCCCACAGAAAAAAACAGGGGGTGCTGCAGCACCCTCAGCACCCCCACTTCCCGCGCCCCTGGGTGTGACTGACTTTAGCCCTCCTTGTCCGCTCCATTTGGGAGAGGTGAACTGTCCCCCGCGGCCGCACCCCCCTCCCCTTTCCACTTCTCACACAGCTTCTGTGCTCGGTACCTTCTCAACAAGCAGGGGCGCCAGTTTGCCAATTCTCCACACAGTTATATGATAGATAATATGATAGATAACAGAAAACCGCTTAGCGGCGCAGATGATTTTATTTTATTTTTTTCCAAGTGCTTGTGCCGCCCCCCACGTGTCATGAAAAAATGCCGCCCGGGCAGCTGCCCGGTTCGCCCATGCCTAAAACCACCACTGCACAGCCTATCTGAACGTTAAAAGCTCATAAATCACTAACTTTAATATAGCAATCACGTGACACGTATAACGCAACAAGCAGGAATTAAAAAGAACTTGATTAGCAAGTAAATTCGCGAGATGCTCAAATGTATCTTTTCTTCTCGCTGAAACGTTCGTGTATCTAATATATGATATGGGAACAACTAATAAACAACTAATCACTAATTGCACAGAGACAAAAACAGAGATTTTTAAAGTGCAGTCCGTTTAAATACAGCGAAACGGTGGAAAAATACACAAGTTTTTTTCCTTATAAAATGTTTTTTGCGAGTTTTGAATTATTTGTATTAAATACATTTCATAAAAGTTAAATGTTACTTCCTCTCTCGCTCTTCCGATTTTAAGCATGTGCATGCAAACAGACCTACTGAAACACGAGAAATGACCTGTTGTCTAAGTAGGATTAGATTATGATACTTTAAGAAACTTTTAACATATAACATGAAGTTTTTAAAACTTAAATATTACCCGAATTGTCCGCCATTTCATCAGCAGTGCCTTGAAAGTTAAACCGAAAGTAAATGTTTGTCTGATGGTGCAAAGATACGGATATGACTCACGTGCATCCCCACATGGAGAGTTAAAATCATATCCACATATTCTGCAGTTTTCTAATATGGTGTTATAGCATAAACAAGTATAATATATGAGGGAAAGTATTAGAAAATGACCAATTATTTTACAATGTAATATCAGTTCAATTTTAGAAGACTAAAAATAAGAATAAAATAGAATCTTTAAACAAGGACTACAGATGCAGTGCTAGATGTTCACACAGACAAAACAAGTAAATAAATCCATCCATCCATGCATAAATAACACTGATATTACTGGTGCACTCTGATGTCCTAGTGTCAGCCTCAGTATCAATCACAAAGATGATTTATAAAAAAAATAAAATTAAAATAAAGAACTAATTTGTTGACATAAAAACTTGTAAGACATAAATGACAATAATTATAATTAATGATTACATTCATTTGTTTTTGCAATATTTATTTTATGATATGCCAGTTTGATATACAAAGTACCTTATTGACCCGAATATAAGACGACCCTGATTATAAGACGATCCCCCTTTTTCCAGATGTACCTTTTGGAAAAAGGCTTTTAGAAAATACATTTTTGCTTAAATTGTTTTCATATTGCATATTTTTCTTATTTTAATTTTTGTTTTGAAAGTATGGTAAATACTGGTAAAATGTACCAACAATGACATTTCAAAATATACACTTTTTGATATACCATAAAAATAACAGTTAGCCCATCTGAATTATATAACATTTAGGCTATCCATCTAATAGTAGCCTAACAAAATTTGATTAACAGTAGAAGTGAAATCGTTTTGTAGTCTTCAAATCTGGGTACTGTCTTATGTTTTAAAATCACTTACAGAGGAAGTTTGGTCCCATCAGGCTAACAACCTGCTGCTGTAAGGTTTTTTCTTTTTCTTTTTTTTTCACTTGCGATCTTTACAACACACATTACATATTTCATGGCACACTCGTTTTATGCGTTTTTGGCGCCACCTATTGTTGTGGATGTATTATTGACATGTCAAAGTGTAGACCCTGAATATAAGACGACCGCGTTTATGGAAGCAGAATAATGACAATAGTTTTTGAAACAAAAAGCATGCTGAATTCCACAAATCGAAAAAAAATGCATTGCAATTAACAGTGCTTGTATTTTAATGCACTGTATTTTCAGGGCTTGCATTTTTATGCGTTGCATTTTAACATGGTTGTATATTTAAGCAGCGAATATTTCAATCGGAAACATTTCACAAACTGTTTCATTGTTAAAAATTCAATAATCAATATTCACCTCACAAAGTCCATTTCCAAAATATTCCGTTTATTTAATAATTCCATCAATAATATTCGCCAGGCATTTTTTCGGTTCGTTTTATTTCACTTTACAAATTCATTCCGAAAATTCCATGGTTCAAATTCGACAGATCGTTCTACAGCACACATCCGGGAACTGCAGGAAAAGCAGTAGAGTACCGATCCATGATCGCCATCTGCTGTTAGACGTCCTCACCAGCAGGTGGTGCTAGCGGCTGTCAACGGCTACATCAACAGGCCTTTACAAAGCGCCATGTGCCAAGATGGACCAAGCGGTGAGTTGATTATCAGCACACTGAGCTCAGTGTTTGTTTGTTTGTTTGTTTGTTTGTTTGTTGTAGGATGTTATTTTAGGGCTGTGCAATTAATCGAAATACGGTTTCAATTTCGATCTTAAACTATTATGAAAATGCAAGAATTGGGATTAAACGGTTATTGCGCCCCATTTTGCCCCCTTTCTATCGGTGCGCTTTCACTCCTCCATAAAAGCCCAATTTCACTGCAAATCAGTAAAATCGTGTAATGTGCGCGCCCAAACAGCCAAATACACGCAAAATGTGGCACTTAGTGATTATTCACGTAAACCCTCATTAGTTATGTAATAAATGAACGATAACAGTTGAGAATGAAAATACCTGTGTAACAGTAAATTGGATCCGTGCTGCTCCTAAAGTGACAGGGGTCTATATTCCTGCTTTCTACTGGGTGCTTAATATCAATCAAACAAAAGACAAAATCACTTACTGCTCTAGACTGTAAGGACTTTTTGTAGTTTTAATAAGTAACAAATGAAGTTTAATTCTTACAGGGAAGATTATGCTGTTTAGAATTAGATTATTCATATTTATTGTTGCTATCTCTAATTAAATAATTAATTTAACGTTTTGGTTATATGGCCCACTTATAATCGTGTTAAATAATTGTGATTATAATGTTGACCAAAATTATCATGATTATGGTCATTTATTTAACTTTTGTTTGTCTTATCAGCAAAAGTGAGGTATTTAACACTCCTTATTATATATTTCTCTTTAGCAATTGCTTTTGGATTATGTTTTGGAAAGACTTCGTTCACGTTTGGACAGTGCTATTGGACGCCTGCCCTTGACATGGACTACCTAGAGTTTATGTGCTCACAAGAATTGGTCTTTTAAGTGCTGTTTCCAATTTAGTTACCATCCCACGGGATATCTTGGATGGCATCACAGAACTGCTTAGACTAATTCAACTCAACCTGTCAAACGAGGAGACGCGCTCTCCTACCAGCGTTCTTCAGGAGTCAGGGTCGATGGGACGGCCACGTCTTGTAATCTCACCAGATTACATCACCAATCTTCTGGACATTAACTGTTCTGTTCCAACCATTGCTAGCATGATTGGAGTAAGCACAAGTATAATATATGAGGAAAGTATTAGAAAATGACCAATTATTTTACAATGTAATATCAGTTCAATTTTAGAAGACTAAAAATAAGAATAAAATAGAATCTTTAAACAAGGACTACAGATGCAGTGCTAGATGTTCACACAGACAAAACAAGTAAATAAATCCATCCATCCATGCATAAATAACACTGATATTACTGGTGCACTCTGATGTCCTAGTGTCAGCCTCAGTATCAATCACAAAGATGATTTATAAAAAATAAAATTAAAATAAAGAACTAATTTGTTGACATAAAACTTGTAAGACATAAATGACAATAATTATAATTAATGATTACATTCATTTGTTTTTGCAATATTTATTTTATGATATGCCAGTTTGATATACAAAGTACCTTATTGACCCGAATATAAGACGACCCTGATTATAAGACGATCCCCTTTTTCCAGATGTACCTTTTGGAAAAAGGCTTTTAGAAAATACATTTTTGCTTAAATTGTTTTCATATTGCATATTTTTCTTATTTTAATTTTTGTTTTGAAAGTATGGTAAATACTGGTAAAATGTACCAACAATGACATTTCAAAATATACACTTTTGATATACCATAAAAATAACAGTTAGCCCATCTGAATTATATAACATTTAGGCTATCCATCTAATAGTAGCCTAACAAAATTTGATTAACAGTAGAAGTGAAATCGTTTTGTAGTCTTCAAATCTGGGTACTGTCTTATGTTTTAAAATCACTTACAGAGGAAGTTTGGTCCCATCAGGCTAACAACCTGCTGCTGTAAGGTTTTTTTCTTTTTTCTTTTTTTTTTTCACTTGCGATCTTTACAACACACATTACATATTTCATGGCACACTCGTTTTATGCGTTTTTGGCGCCACCTATTGTTGTGGATGTATTATTGACATGTCAAAGTGTAGACCCTGAATATAAGACGACCGCGTTTATGGAAGCAGAATAATGACAATAGTTTTTGAAACAAAAAGCATGCTGAATTCCACAAATCGAAAAAAAATGCATTGCAATTAACAGTGCTTGTATTTTAATGCACTGTATTTTCAGGGCTTGCATTTTTATGCGTTGCATTTTAACATGGTTGTATATTTAAGCAGCGAATATTTCAATCGGAAACATTTCACAAACTGTTTCATTGTTAAAAATTCATTAATCAATATTCACCTCACAAAGTCCATTTCCAAAATATTCTGTTTATTTAATAATTCCATCAATAATATTCGCCGGGCATTTTTTCGGTTCGTTTTATTTCACTTTACAAATTCATTCCGAAAATTCCATGGTTCAAATTCGACAGATCGTTCTACAGCACACATCCGGGAACTGCAGGAAAAGCAGTAGAGTACCGATCCCTGATCGCCATCTGCTGTTAGACGTCCTCACCAGCAGGTGGTGCTAGCGGCTGTCAACGGCTACATCAACAGGCCAAAGCGCCATGTGCCAAGATGGACCAAGTGGTGAGTTGATTATCAGCACACTGAGCTCAGTGTTTGTTTGTTTGTTTGTTGTAGGATGTTATTTTAGGGCTGTGCAATTAATCGAAATACGGTTTCAATTTCGATCTTAAACTATTATGAAAATGCAAGAATTGGGATTAAACGGTTATTGCGCCCATTTTGCCCCTTTCTATCGGTGCTTTCACTCCTCCATAAAAGCCCAATTTCACTGTAAATCAGTAAAATCGTGTAATGTGCGCGCCCAAACAGCCAAATACACGCAAAATGTGGCACTTAGTGATTATTCACGTAAACCCTCATTAGTTATGTAATAAATGAACGATAACAGTTGAGAATGAAAATACCTGTGTAACAGTAAATTGGATCCGTGCTGCTCCTAAAGTGACAGGGGTCTATATTCCTGCTTTCTACTGGGTGCTTAATATCAATCAAACAAAAGACAAAATCACTTACTGCTCTAGACTGTAAGGACTTTTTGTAGTTTTAATAAGTAACAAATGAAGTTTAATTCTTACAGGGAAGATTATGCTGTTTAGAATTAGATTATTCATATTTATTGTTGCTATCTCTAATTAAATAATTAATTTAACGTTTTGGTTATATGGCCCACTTATAATCGTGTTAAATAATTGTGATTATAATGTTGACCAAAATTATCATGATTATGGTCATTTATTTAACTTTTGTTTGTCTTATCAGCAAAAGTGAGGTATTTAACACTCCTTATTATATATTTCTCTTTAGCAATTGCTTTTGGATTATGTTTTGGAAAGACTTCGTTCACGTTTGGACAGTGCTATTGGACGCCTGCCCCTTGACATGGACTACCTAGAGTTTATGTGCTCGCAAGAATTGGTCTTTTTAAGTGCTGTTTCCAATTTAGTTACCATCCCACGGGATATCTTGGATGGCATCACAGAACTGCTTAGACTAATTCAACTCAACCTGTCAAACGAGGAGACGCGCTCTCCTACCAGCGTTCTTCAGGAGTCAGGGTCGATGGGACGGCCACGTCTTGTAATCTCACCAGATTACATCACCAATCTTCTGGACATTAACTGTTCTGTTCCAACCATTGCTAGCATGATTGGAGTAAGCACACGCACAATATTCAGACGAATGGCTGAATGTAACACCTCTGTTCGGGCACGATATAGCAGTCTCACAGACGAAGAATTAGATGATTGTGTGACAGAAGTAAAACAACACATGCCTCATTGCGGATACAGAATGATGAGAGGAGCTCTAAAGGCGCGAGGACACCTAGTGCAGTTTGACCGGGTCAGGGCTTCAATGCACCGGGTAGATACAGTTGGAGTCCTGTCCCGAATGACACAGATGGGCTGCGTGGTACGAAGGACCTATTCAGTTTCCAGTCCTAGGTCAATAATGCACATTGACACAAATCATAAATTGATTCGGTAAGTTTGACAGGCTTGTTCACTCAGTTATTGCATGTTGCAGTTCTTATGAGAGTGATATGTGGGCTTTTAAAAACATTTGTATGAATATTCTTTTTTTAGCTACAATATAGTCATCTTCGGGGGCGTGGATGGCTTTTCACGAAAGGTAATGTTCACAAGTTTAGACTCATAATGTATATTCAGTCATTTTTTACATAGTTATTTCTCTCTTAACAGATAATGTACCTTGGTGCTGCCACTAATAACCTTGCTGCAACTACCTTGTATTTTTTTTCAAGAAGCAGTGGAGACATTTGGCTTGCCTCTCAGGTACATTTCAGTTATTTTTATTTTATTTTATTTTTTTATTTTAATGTTTTATTTGTTAGGGACAGATACACATATAAAATAACAGTCATCCCATGCATGCACCATAGTGCTTATAACCAAAGCTAATTTGCAACACTTGTCCCTAGGAGGGCTTTTATAAATTACAATTAAAAAAAATAATAAATAAATAAAATAAAACAACAAATAATACACAAATTTATAATATGAGCACACTAAACATGACTACAGGTTTGTTGATCTATCAGCCATGATTATAACTGGATGCCAAATTCTGTCAAATCTTTTAGATATTTTTACATGAAGTAAACTACATGGCTAGTTCATTGGCATTAACCTTCTAATCAGCTTTTCTGCATAATGTCACAAAAGCAACGTTTGCATGAATATTCAGTGTTTTAACAAATAACAATATTTGCTGCAGGGTTTGCTTCCTTAATTTTTCTATTGCACCTGGTATTACTGTAGTTATCCTTTTATGTCATACTCTGGGATTCCCACAGCATACTATGGAAGCTTGTTTCCACCATGGAATGAAAATATAAAAGTTAATTGTGAGTTTTTATCTCAGGATTCTATGGAAGTCAAAATCGCAAGTTCTTATCTTACTATTACAATTTTTTTGTCAGAATTGCAAGATTAAAAACTCACAATTGCGTGTTATAATGTCAGAATTCAAAGATATAAACTTGCAATTACCTTTTTTATTTAGTGGTGGAAACAAGCTTCCATAGAATACAATATGGCACACACACACTCATCAAAAATCTATTATAATTCAGTCTGTGTATTTACCTGGCCACATAAGCCCCCTGAGTACCCAGTATAAATTAATTACATCAGATGTATACATAGTCTGAATTTTTTTTCTTTTTGCACATGTACTATATATGAATTTTATATCAAGTGATAATAGAGCAACTTATTATTATTATTATTTTAAGTGTTTGAGGCGCTGTGCTTAAACATCCATGTTTTTTAGGGTACGAGGTGATCAGGGGGTCGAGAATGTGGATGTGGCTCGCCTTATGTTTACAATTCGTGGAACAGAAAGGGGCAGCTTCATGTCTGGAAAGAGTATCCACAATCAGCGGCAAGTTGAAATTTTTCAATGTTTTAATTGTTTGAAGTTTATATACATTTTTGTTGAATAAGAGTTGTATTGTTATTATGTAAGAGTTATACAACCTATATGTAAAGGTTAGATTTAAATTCCTTTAGTATTGAGAGGCTGTGGAGAGACATCTGGACATCAGTAACAAATGTTTACTATGATGTTTTACATAGTTTGGAAGAAGATGGCCACCTTGACATTTCCGACCTTACTCACCTCTTCTGTTGCCACTATGTATTTCTTCCACGGCTTCAAGATGATCTCAGTCTTTTCCAAAACACTTGGGATAATCACAGAATACGCACAGAGGGTTATATGACTCCTAACCAGTTGTGGGTGATGGGAAGTATCCGCAGTCCTGTACTGGAACCTGACATAGAGGTACGTTCGATAGAATTTGGCAGTAGACAATTGTATTTAATAAAACAACTGAATATATATTTTATGCAGTTTGTTCTTTTCAGAACTGTACGTGGGATTTTGTGACACTAAATGCGCTATATTGTTGTTTTTAGGGATTGAGCATACCCCACATAGACTGGGAGAGTAGTGGCCTGAGTGTTGATGCACACTCCAGCATCGTTGTGCCTCCAACTGAATGTCCCCTGACTGATGAGCAACTGGAAGTGCTCAGAGAAACTGTAGACCCCAAAGGACCTTCACAGACTTTTGGCTGGGACATACATCTAGCTGCACTTCAGTTTTGCCAATCAGTTCTTATGGAATAATTGTGACTTTCATCTTCATCTTAATGACTTCTATCCTTAGCAATTAAGTAATACTAACTGGAGATGACAATACCTTAAAACATCAGAATAAATAACCTGCTAGTAAGAATGTGTAGTTTATTTTATTATTTCACATCTTTTAGTTAATGAGCATGCACAATAGATTATACAAATATCGATTCAACAAGAACAGACTATTGCTAAAATGTATTGCTTGTGGTCGCACTGAATTTATCCAAATGTTTGAAATTAAAATACTTTAAAAGAAAGTAGGCCTACTTTTAAATATTCTACAGATTCTGACAAGCTATGGAACATTACTAAAACCACTGCATAAACCCATGCATGAACAATCCATTGTGTAACAATGTAAGCTTATAAAATGGGTGTAATATATAAGACATCAGCCCATTACTTAAACATGGAATGTACTATATCTTATAGCATAGTATCAAAATATGAAAGCATGAACATAGTATGCATAATGTACACTAAAGAAGTACAAATCAAGCTTGAAAGGTAGATTTTAACAAAGTACAGAACAGCATCTCATAAAAGTGTGTGTAACAAATGTAACATGTACTTGTCTAAAAATTACACCTGGCCAAAACCATACTTGCAAGTACCAATGCACATCGTCAAGTCATTTGTGAAGGACTGGAAATCATTGTAGTGCCCTGGTAGCCGAAGAACACAGAAGCAGGTAGAGGATTTTGGGAGATCACTTTTCACAACTTCCACAGCCATATTTGCCTCCATCCGGTCCCATCCGACCCAGAACTTCAAAAGGTCTTTTAGGTCCTTGGCAGATGCTGAAATAACAGAAATTTTTTCAAAGTTATAGAAGGTCGTCAGAATGGGAACGTGATGTTGGCAACGCAGTACATTCTGTGATTTGGGGACACCGACACAACAGCAGAGACTGGGTAATAGTGGATAGAAGTTAATATTTCAATTATACAGTTAATTATACAGCGCTGTTTGATAACCGCCAGCAGAAGAACAGCGAATGCCATGAGTTGCGCACTTGAAAACAAAGCACCCTAGACAGTGACCGTGTGCTGATTCTGAACGCGTCTCTGACAAAGGAGTATAATTTAAAGGCTTGCGCACTCAACTGTTTGAAATGGTGCTTTGT
This sequence comes from Onychostoma macrolepis, assembly GCF_012432095.1. Taxonomy (NCBI): domain Eukaryota; kingdom Metazoa; phylum Chordata; class Actinopteri; order Cypriniformes; family Cyprinidae; genus Onychostoma; species Onychostoma macrolepis. The sequence continues at coordinate 49,968,152 of NC_081157.1, read as the reverse complement.
GCTCGTGTGTCCTACCTCTCTCATTCGGCACAAATCCAAATATTCCATAATATTTCCATATTTGCGATGTAACTATCTGAATGCTAAACTATTATTTATTATGTAAATGATAGGCTTTGTACTTCAGTCGCGTCCCAGCGGTGACACAGAGGAGGGCGTGCTGATGTTTGGCTCACTGTATTTTATTTTGATAAAGTACCAACTGCGCTGTCAAGTTAGCAATGCTGGAACTGATGTGTGTATGTGTATGTGTGTGTGTGTGTGTGTGTGTGTGTGTGTGTGTGTGTGTGTACGCGCCCCGCTCTGGCGCGATAACTTCAACTGTTTCCTTATACCAGCAGAACCAACTTTAAACACTTATTGTCTTATTAATAATCACTGTATAAAGGTCTGCTTTTATTTGTGTACACTCACAATGAAAGCAAAACAGATTTTGTATATATAACGTAATAATATTTAGTATTTTCACATCTAGATGGAAAAAATTGTAATTTGCAGTACTGTCTGTTCAAAATAAATGGAAAGAAAATGAGCATAGTAGATTTCTTTTTTTCCCCTGTTGTACCGAAATCGTATCGAACCATGACCCCTGAACCGAGGTACGTACCGAACCGTGACATCTGTTTACCGTGCCACCCCTAATATATATATAATTTTTTTTTTTTCAGACTATGAAGTACATACCTGTCTCAATGAATTGCCTTAAATACCCTGTGATCTGTTCCTTTGTATCAGCTGAGTATTCGTCATCTTCATTGTCACTCTCTGTAGGCCAGGAAATATGGGAAAGCAGCATCTAAAAATCACAGAATGAGAGTTTATAATCAGTTATGTTGTTTTTGCCAATAAAATAAGATTTAAGTGCTTGTTTCTTCTTCCTTTTATTTTGTTTGCCAGGTGACATTCAAAATAACTGTTGTCATTCTGTAAGGGAAATGGTAGTTCTCTCAACCAGAAGGAAGCCTTACCTCAGAGGTGCATAAGTCTTCTGATTCCTTTGGAAAGAATACCACATCAGTCCTCTCAGTTAGAAGAGGCCAAACAAAAGTGTCTTTTAGCCCTCGTTTAATTTGGCGTGTTCTTCTTCCAATAACCTAAAAACATTTAATTAGAAATTACATTGAAATTTCAAAGTATATTATCAGAACACACGTACACACAAATGACCAAATAACTGCAAACTGAAAATTTACACAGTGGAAGAAACATCCAATAATCAAAATCACAAACACCAAGTTTGGCACAACATCAGTTATGACCTGCTGCCTCAAAGTAGTTTACAGTGAAATCACAAATTTAAAAATGTCGTATATATTCTTAGTGAGCCATTAGAGGCATGATTGAAATGCATCAAGTATTCAAGTAAAATCAGTTGCAAAATATTAAGGAAATGTATAGAAAAATACGGGCACTTTCCATTGTCACAGACATTAACCATAAATTTTAATTACCGCATGAGACAACAGACGTTCATAAAGCCACCTTCTATTTTCATCTGTTGGACCAGGAAGATCCCAAGACAAACAAAGTTCCAGGACCTTACTGTACTCATCCTCATTCAATGGAGACTGTCCACGGAGCTAAAAAAATAAATAAATAAAACAACAGCAACAAATCCCAAATAGTTCCAAACATCTTCAAAAGTAAACCAAGTCTTTATAAATATATACTGTACATACCAAGTTAATGGTCTCACGTATGTCAACATCTGGGCAATCTTCCAATTGCAAAGTGGCTGTATCCTGAGAACCTTGAAGCAGAACATGAACAAAAGCTCTGCTGAGCCCTGCAAGACATGGGCCGCCATGCAGAAAGCAATGGCCTAGCATTCTCCCCGCTACTAGGAAGAGATCGCTTTCAATAAGGAATTGTGACGATGAAGGCACCAAGTGGTCTGGCTCTCCCTCAAAGAGGCAAGTAACTCCAGTGTTTCCTGTTAATTCCAAATCAACATTAGGTAAATCCCATCAAACATTATTCCAAAAATGTATTTTGCAGTGCAACTATTAAAACATCATACCCAAGTTCAAACTGAAACCATATTTCAGTTTTTCAAGAACTGTAGAAAAAAAGTGCCTGGACAATCACCAACTGCAACATCCCCTAAAACAATGAAGATACAGTAATTAAAGCTATGAACATGAATAAACTATATGAGCTGCATATATTATTGCATAGTTTTATCATCTCTAGGCTGTACCTTGAAGCTGGCATTTAACAGGACATGCCCACTCCACATTTCTTTGCTTGTAAAAGTTGATTAGCTGCCGGTCCTGTTCTTCAGGACTTGATCTTATATCCATACACATGAAAAGAGGCTTCCCTGTCTCATGTAGCCGGAGAATTTCTTTTCTGTATAAGAATGCAGCTATTTTTGGGTCCAGATGAGTCTTCCAATCTGATAAATTAAGTTACATTTATTTCTATAACAATGCAAATTTAAGAGAGCTCATTTTAACCGAGGTGTCAATTCCATCTCCACTTGTTTTCCACAAATTACACACTTCTTTAGAATGTCAGCAGTACAATAATGTCAACAAATAATATTTTATTTTTCATTGTGAATTTAAAAATAATAATAATAATTACCATTATCCATGATTGAAAACTCAGCTGTGTTGTTCACTTAATGTGATTAGTTAGAAGTTGAAGTGGGTATGATACATTGCATTTCTTGCATATTGCTTTAGGCATGTCACGAAAGGCTTCAGAAGATGGTGGTAAGGGAGCAGTGTCAAGCTCATCCTGAAGAGGAGCTATGTAGAGGACTGAATTCTGTCCTATTTTAGTAGCTTTAATGAGCCTGCCTGTGTACCCACAGTCTGCAGGTGCCACTAGGGTGAGTTTACGACTTCCCCAACCTCCTGAAAGTATAAACAACAAGAGTGTTATGTAATGTTTTATTATATGTAAACAAAAACATTCATTTTCCGTTACATATAAAATTTTTGGTGTCCTAACAATATACTAAATGTGGCAATGCAGAGGGAAGGAGAAAAAAAATGTATAAACGAATCAGAGCATACTTAAACAAAAAAACGACTACGCCACCCCGTCAAGAAACGGGGAAAAGACCACAGGTTCGTAGGCCAAGTAAAACCCTGAGAGGCGTGTGAACAATGCACAAAACGCTTTATTGGATTGTTACAATAGATCATTAAAACCCCCCAATGGCATCAATGCCACGTGTCGGGCCACAATATAAAACACAAATGGTGACCATGGGTACGACGCCAAATAAGGAAACAACTCAAAAATACTCACAAAAAAACAACAAAGAAACAAACATAGGCTGGCCAAACGGCAAGGGCAGGCTAGCTGAAGTGAAGATCCGATCTATACGCTAGTGCATCACACACGCACACACGTGAAGCGTGATTCCAAGCAGCACTGCACTCCACCCGATTATACCACCACCAGTACACGAAGCCAGCCAGCCTCCCAGCCTAGGGGCCCGACAGTGCCTAGAATAGACACAAAACAAAACCCATTACATTCAATAAAACAATACAAAGACTTTGACCAAAAAGAAGCACAACCTATATGGAGAAACAGTCTCACAGTAGTATAATCACATCAAACAAACAAAGAAAATATACCACAATAAAATAACACAATATTATATTTAAATTGGGCAAAAGAAATCGACCAAAACACGCTGGCTAGAAGTCACACTGAAAGCTCACTGAAGCAGTAGCACCTCAAGGTCAGTTCTCCCAGGGCCGTAGGAAAACACCCTTCGCAGCATAGGCAGAGTCACAGATGCAAGCAGCCGAAAGCCCGACGAATCGGGCCGGTCTCAATGGGACAACTCAAGACCGCTCAGATTAGGTTTTCTTGAAGCATCAGCCAACCAGCATACGGACGATATTTAGCCGCCCAACAGAAAAACTTATCAAGAAAATAATAATAATAATAATAAACAACAGAAAAGAATACAAAACGAAAAAGAAAACAGCAACGCCGTCCTCCTTCGACACGGAGTGTAAACACTTCCGCGTTCTCCAGCGACTAACCAACACGGCGTCAGAAAAATCTCAGTGCACTAAAAGAAAAGGGCGATTGTTAAAAAAAAAGAATCACTTTTCTTATAAAAGAGAAAAGAATAGATCGCACCTACCCAAATGAATCATGGTGCCACATGAATCGCACCGTTGCTCTCAGCTCACAAGCATAGAATCTCGTGCAGGAGGACACAGTCACCGAAGAATTTCACTGCTAAAAAAAAGTGAATCAACACCGGTTAACACCACCCGACGCCAAACGAGCAGCGCGTAGTGCCAGTGAACGCATACCTGACATGTAGTGAACAACCTGCAACCCACGCACAGCATCAAGTGGCCATTCAGCACGCACCTGTACACCCGCACTCCATAAGGGCAGCCCCAGCCGTGACGCACACCAAGTGGCATAACTCCAGCCTTAAATACCCGGATTCTAATGGACTATTATGGGTGATAATCACACGTTAATGAGCCAATGTGAAAAGATTACGTCACCCACCTTGCCACATAAAGACCAGATTTACTAACAGCTTGTGCCAACGCAACCCCTCTTTTGGAGTTAAAAACTATCAGGATTTACTAAAGAGACAGAGAAAAAAATATCACTAAAAGGTGTGGACAGTTATTTTGTGGCTCACCTCATTGCATATGGATTTGAAGGAGTTTTTGTTGTTCTAAAGAACACAAGATATTTTAAGAAATGTTTACGGTACTCATTGACTTCCATAGTATTTTTTTCCCTACAATGGAAGTCAATGGGTACCGTCAGCTGTTAGTTTACCAGCTTTTTCAAAATATCTTCTTTTATGTACAGCAGAACAGAAACTCACAAAGGTTTGGAATAACACGAATCACACTAAATCACACATCATTTACTAAGGTTTGTCATCAATTTACAGGTATGTGTGCCATTTAATGCATATTTTACAGCAGACACTAATTTGCGCAGTTTAGTCAATCTGGTCCTAAAGCAGATGTCTCTGATGACATACAATTTGCATTAAACCCAAGCAAAATATTATTCTCCTTTGCTTTCTACACACACACACATATAAAGTGCTTGCATAATTATTATGCTAATTATTATGCTTATTGATATTCTGTTTATATTTTAACAATTCAAAACCACATCAATCTTAACTACTATTAATTTAATATCGCTGTGTACATGCTCAGGACCGTTCACCCAAGCTCTGGATTACAGGTAATAATGTTGTAAATGTTCAGTTTCTTGCACAAACCGATCATTTCACTTCATGACACTTCAATGCATTATCAGGAGCCACGGGTATTAATTATGTATTAATCATGTTTTTCCTGCGAGTGTTTTTTTGAATCTCAAAGTGATGGCACCATTGACTTCCATTATATGAATACTGGAGGACCACAATTACAGCTAAAAATCTTCTTTACTGTTCTACTAAAGAAAAAAAAGTCACCTACATCTTGGATGGCCTGAGGGCATGTAAATTAACAGCAAATTTTCATTTTTGGGTGAATTATTCCTTTAAGTGCAAGTGTGAGTACAGGCCAGTGGGGGAGTGGGGAGGGGAGGCAATCTTGCTCAGGCTCGGTTCAAGACAACTGTGCCTAGTTCACCAAAAAAATGAAAATTCTGTCATGCTTTATTCACCCTAAGGTTGTTCCACACCTGTCTAAATTTCTTTGTTCTGCCGACCACAAAGGAATAGTATTTAGTATTAGCCATATTATTCTTTGTTTCTACTATGGAAGTCAATGGGTGCCGTCAACTGTGTGGTTAACAACATTCTTTAAAATATCTTTTGTGCTCAACAAAAGAAAGTAACTCATACAGGTTTAGAACAACATCACTATTTACTACACATTTATACAACTTTTTACTCAAGACAGTAAATATTACCTGATGCTTTGTAAAGAAGCCAACCACCCATTACCCCACCAAGTTTAGGATATAATTCGGCGAGTTTATCACATAACTGTTAAAGACAACAGGATTAATTAATCTAGCTGCCATCACTGCTCTATATGAAGATTCACAAAAATAATATGAACAGAATGCAATAGCATATTATGTTGTGTACAGTACCTCCTGATGTGTCATATTTTCATCTAGGACCGCAGTTCTGCGTCCTAGTCCTGCTTGAGTATGTAGAAGCTGATCTGGACCACTAGGGGACCGTTCACACTGGCCCGGAAGTAGGTGAAATGTCACCTGAAATGGTTTGGGTTTAACTGGCAAAGGACCTGTGCCAGCGAATCGTCGTTTCCCCCTACGATTTGTGAATAATCCAGGAAAGGACCTATTGTAAAAGATCAGAACAGACAGAATTCACCAAGAATGGGAGGAGAACTGGCCCCCTGACTGAGCCTGGATTCTCCCAAGGTTTTTATCTCCATTCAATCACCTGATGGGAGTTTGGGTTCCTTCCCACTGTCGCCTCTGGCTTGCTTACACCTATTCAACTATATTATTTTATGAGAACTGAACTGGATGATGACATCACTGTTTTCTACAGCGCTGTTGTGTAGATGAAATGATCTAAATTAATAACTGATGAACTAAACTGAGTCAGTTCACTTAATGACAGATAGACAAACATTGCATCATTTTCCCACTGTAAAACTGCTTTAAAAACAATTTGTATTGTAAAAAGTGCTATATAAATAAAGGTGACTTTGTACTGACCTAGTCATTTCTGACTGAACTGATGGTGGTCCCTGAGTTGGAACTCTCGGTCTGACAACCTGAGATGATCTGACAAACCACAAAATAATTAAATCAAGTTCTCAAAATATATGTGCTGACATTCACTTGAAATGCTTTAAAATATTGCTATACCGGTTCATATCTTGACTGGTGGAAGGCCCATCGGCTCGCTCTTGATGCGTCAAAAGTGAGAGAAGGTGCCTTGCGGACCTTAGCACTTCGTTGTCTCCCTTGTAAGGCAATCACAACATGCATGGAAGATGAAGAGTAGATTAACAAGATACCACGGTCTCACAGTTGTCACACAACAAAAAAATGATTTTCTTACTTAGTATTTTTGTCTTGTTTCCACTCCAAATATCAAAAAAAAAAAAAAAAAAATTAAATCTGGAAGCATTTACAAGACAAGCAAAAAGTGTTCTCTTGCATTTTGGGGTAAAAAAAAAAAATTCTGCCAATGGGGTAAATAAAGTAGTTTTGTTTTCTGTTTGAATTAAAAATATTTTGCTTACCCTAAATTTCACTTAATTTGAATAATTTTTTTTTTCCTCTCCAGGAAACAAGACAAAAGCCTACTTGTTGCTTGTCTACTAAATGCTTCTTGATTTAAGAATCTTTAGCTATTTGGACTGGAAATGTTTTGCAGTGCACAATATTGATGCAGATAAAAGTCAATAGTAGAGAGGAGTCTGTTTAATTTAAGATATAATTTAAGATACACTGTCCCAATATAAATGTGTAAATTTTAATGCAAACACTGGCCACCAGCTGACATAATCAATACACTCTTGGTCGGCGTATTACATTGGTTTTCGTAATTTACGTTTATTGCGTTATATCACCTTTAACGTTACAGTGAAAGAAGCAGCTCATGTTTACATGAAGTACAGATAAATCACATATTATTATAGACAATTGGACAAGTAAACTTCGGTTTTATGTCTTAATTAATGTTTTAGGGAAATACTCACCGCTTGGTCCATCTTGGCACATGGCGCTTTGTAAAGGCCTGTTGATGTAGCCGTTGACAGCCGCTAGCACCACCTGCTGGTGAGGACGTCTAACAGCAGATGGCGATCATGGATCGGTACTCTACTGCTTTTCCTGCAGTTCCCGGATGTGTGCTGTAGAAAGATCTGTCGAATTTGAACCATGGAATTTTCGGAATGAATTTGTAAAGTGAAATAAAACGAACCGAAAAAATGCCTGGCGAATATTATTGATGGAATTATTAAATAAACGGAATATTTTGGAAATGGACTTTGTGAGGTGAATATTATTGAATTTTTAACAATGAAACAGTTTGTGAAATGTTTCCGATTGAAATATTCACTGCTTAAATATACAAGGCATAAAAATGCAAGCCCTGAAAATACAGTGCATTAAAATACAAGCACTGTTAATTGCAATGAATTTTTTTTCGATTTGTGGAATTCAGCATGCTTTTTGTTTCAAAAACTATTGTCATTATTCTGCTTCCATACGCGTTCCTCTTCAGGAACTCGAGCTGCGTCCGAAAACGCTAGAGGAACGCCTTCAGCGTAGCCGGTGTTACAATATATTCAGTTCCTGAAATACTTGGTTCCACTGGGTGGCGCGTACGTGAATATTCATCAGGATAACGCCGTGGGCGGGGCCATCCAAAACCGGACGAGTGGAACAGAAATTATTAGCGCGAGCGCCTCAGATCGCGTTTTGTTTTACGGATTATTTCAAACAGGTAGTAAAATTGAACGAAGTTAAGCTTCAACTACTCATATGATTGTTCACATTTTGTAAATTAATTGTTTCTGTAACGTGTTTCTTAGTACTCTGTTTACCTTCATCCTATATCAGAACTGATCACTATTTAGGTAGTGTTGAAATACAACTACAAAAAAAGCATATTTCTCCGAATTTCTCCAAGATTACTTGTTGACTGATGACGTTTTTTTACGAAAGTCTGAGATTAAGCGTTTTCAGTGTTTAAATAAATATTTACAAATATATTCTTGTGTTTTTATTCTGTCTCCCAATGTTGTCTGTGTCTAAAAATAGCCTTTAAATTATACGCTGATAGCTCAAGACCACACAAGAACTTGGAATCGATGTTTGCGTGCTTGAATGTTGCTCTACACTCAACTCAACATAATTTTGATACACAGCCCTCATGCTTTCTTTATCAACAGTTATCATAAATGTTAAGGTTCAGTGGCATTAACTGTTGTATTCTGTAACAATGCTTTAGAATGTTGGGCAAGTTAAGACATTTATTTCAATTGTTTTTATGTCTAACCTCTAAACAAATTATGGAGTAATCTTGGAGAAATTCGGAGAAATATGCTTTTTTTTGTAGTTGTATTTCAACACTACCTAAATAGTGATCAGTTCTGGATGAAGGTAAACAGAGTACTAAGAAACACCCCAGACAGCAAGCCAACATTGAATAAACATTGTTTTTCCATCTGAATCATCATTATGGTTGATGTTGAAATTTAGTATAATAAGCCTCATCTGAAGTGGCTGCGCTACGCCCCAGACCGAGCGGGAGGAGCTGGAAGACAGACGCAGCAGGAGTTAGCACTTTAAAAGAAAAAAAAAAGAAATAATACAATAAAAATGATTGTTTAATTTTTAAAGAATGCGTGGGGTGTCATTTGTGCTAGTCTAGGTTATAGCCTAAAGGTATAGTTTTATTTTCTATATTTTGCTAGCCCATCCTGGCTGTTGATAAAGCAGGATTATAGCCTAATAATAATGTTTTTAATATTCTATTAAAATTACAGACCTTCAGATTAAACCTGTGGTATACTAAAACACCATTGAAGTTTTGTTGATATGCTAATATCCATTGTAATCGAAATACCATTGAAATTCTGTTGATCTCTAGGTATGATTTAAACGTTGTTTCAATGATAATAGAGGGTGCAACATGATGAAGAATCAACATCAGAGTTCGACGTTGATTCAATGATTTTATCGTTGACAGCGGGATGTTGATTTAACATCGTTTCAATTACTATTTGCTATCTGGGACGTTACAGAAACAATTAATTATTTACAAAATGTGAACAATCATATGAGTAGTTGAAGCTTAACTTCGTTCAATTTTACTACCTGCTTGAAATAATCCGTAAAACAAAACGCGATCTGAGGCGCTCGCGCTAATAATTTCTGTTCCACTAGTCCGGTTTTGGATGGCCCCACCCACGGCGTTATCCTGATGAATATTCACGTAAGCACCACTCAGTGGAACCAAATATTTCAGGAACTGAATATATTGTAACACCGGCTCTGAATACAAGTGAAATCTGCCCAATGGATGGGCGAGACGTCACGGGCGAGGTGACGTAATGACCAGCTGGTATAAAAGCACACGCGGTGAAACTGGCATCAGCTTTCTGTCATTAAGCTAGGCTCTGTCTCTCTTATTTGGTGTTGTCTTTCTGAAAAAAAAAAAAGCCAGTATAAAGGCAAAGCATGAGGGCGAGAGAAAACAGTACAAGCAGTGTGTTCCTCCCTGCAAATGATATATGTGTGCAGGTGATGCACATAGCTTGTGTGTGGTTTGCCTGGGAGCGAGGCATGCAGAGGCGGCTCTCAAGGGGGCCGATTGCCCGCATTGCGAGAGCCTTCCTCTGCGTTTGCTTCGCTCCCGAAAGGCCCTTTTCTCAAGCGAGGGTTCTTTCGTCAGCGTTCCCCGCGGCACTGGCCCCGTTTCCGCTGAGGCGGAGCGGCGGCGCTCGTGGGGTTCGCAGCAGGATCTGATGGAGTGATCGGAGACCTCCCAGGAACATTCCACTGATTATATCTGGATTTGTTCAGTTTGTATTAACAAGTATTCAGTTTTTATCACATCCCTAAATGTGTGGTGGATGAAAAAAGAATTGTGAGAACTGTTTCAACATTGATCATAAACTAAACTTATAGCATGATACAAAGTTATCTAAACTCAAACCCAAGAACCACGTTCATGATAGATGGAGCCTAGATAGATAGACAGCAGGCATGAATAGTTTGGATAGTTGTAGTTGGCTTGATTAATACTAGTATCTACATGTATTGTAGCTGTGAGGCTGCTGAGTTAACTAACTAGCGCAGCTAGCTAACTCCTCCGCCCAACAGGAAGTCAGCTATTCAGGGCTGTTTAAAAAGCACATGCTCTGGAATTTGATATACTCCTCTGAGGATTTCCAAACAATTGCCACCAAACTCGGTGAACATGATCTCAAGACATTGGGGATGCTAATTTGTGAAGAGATTTTTTATATCTCGAACGGTTTGCCCGTGGCGAGGCGATTAAGTTATGGCGAGAAATGAGAAACAAGATATGCCTAATAACAGCCACATACATTGTCTGATTTTGATCAAACTTCAGTGGTTTGTTCGTTGTATGATGCCGATCTTATAGATGTGACTATTAGGAGTCAAAGTTAAAGTGCCACCACCCGGCAGAACTCTTGCTTAATTCAAATTCAATTAATGTTCAATTGCATGAAATGCAAGTGAATATATTACGTGATCAAAACTTCACTGGTTCTAGCGTGCACATTTGAGCTTACTGTATCACATCTGTATGTGCGTTGATCAGTTGTAAATAAAAGTTAAAATTAAATCTGAATTTATGAGTGATGCACTCACCTGTCGATCTCTTAATTCTCTGAAAAGATCAGGATGAGCAAGCAACAAATGCTTAAAAAGGCCGGTATACTGTGCATCCCTATGAGGAATGAATGTACACTGTTAGCCAATCATAGCAGTGGGCATTTACTTCCGAGGCTACAATCCACCACAGCTATTCAAACAGAGCGTTTTGCTGAAGGGGGATAAATGCAGGACAGAAAATAGCCTATTACTTCTAAATGATGTTTTTTAATGTAAAAATATTGATAAAATTATAAGTGGACCTCAGAGAACAGTACAAAAAAACAAAAAAAACAAAGGCAGTTCATGACCCCTTTAAGTCGAAAGTTATGCTGGGTTCACACTGCATGATTTTAGCCCTGATTTTCACTTGCTGATAGTTTTGTGGAAATTGCCAACAACTGCCCAAAATCGGAGCCAAATTGGTGCTTGTTCACGTGTGTGACAATCATGTAGTGTGTGTTATGAAAGACCCACTCAGAGTGTACTGACGCATCGCCCATGCCTGTGAGATATTTGGCATGTTATATATCTGGACCTGTTGGCAACTCAGTCTTGCAGTTTGAAATGAGTTTTGCCTGGAAATGAATTTTGACCTACAGCCAATGAGAGAGCAAGATAAGGGGCAAGGGAAAGTTCATTGATCTGTTGTGAAGCGTGGTTTAAATACAAGGCAGAGTTGCTGGCGATTCCTACTTCCTACTGAGAAGTTGTGTAATGTGTGACCCCCTGTCGCCGATCAGTCGTGTAGTATGCACACAACAGCAACTACATTTTACTCCAGACAGTCATGCAGTGTGAGAAGAGCAGCGATCGGACGACTTTTAAAATCATGCAGCTGGTACTGTTGTATAAGAGCAATATGAGAGTGTAAGTGTTGCTGTAGAGCTGGATATCAGTCATGTGGTCATCACGGGCCAATCACAGCAGTACTGTTATTCATATCAGCTGCACTCTTACTCATGTGATCTGGATTAAATATTGGAAACATGACGAAAGCAGGGAGGTCCGGACCTACAGGAGTAATATTTACTAGCTACTGAACGGTAAGATCCTCAGAGTGAAAATAGTATAACAGCAGAAGAATGGAAAGAGTGTGTGAGTGAAGGAGGTTGTGAATGTGTGTAGATGTGTGTTAGTTACAGGATCAGAGAATGACACCGTTCCTCTGTCATAGTCCAGATTCACTCTCACACGATCAAGCTGCTGTTCAACACGAAAGCCAAAGACAGGCTGCTCAGACAGGCTATACTGATCGTACCACACACTCCAGACACCAGTTTTATAGAAATCACGTCCTTTCCTTTGGTTTGATGCTGTAGTTACTCCAAGAATCCAGTCTGAACTCTCTTTGACCTCCACATCCCAGCAGTGTGTTCCTGAGTTAAAACCCTCTGAACCCAGAACACAGGGATACGAGTCAAATCTCTCTGGATTATCAGGAAGAGGTAGTTTGTTCCAGTTCCATCTCACACTGGTCAGATCATCAGACGGGACGAGATGTGGATGTGCCGTGTTTGGATCCAGAATCACAGGAGCTGATGAGACACAATCAACACAGATTATTATCAATCTATTGATCAAATACATCAGACATTTTTCTGTTATCATATTTACATGCCCTGAGACTGATGCTCAATCAGACCAAAACATTAGGACTTTTCACACTAATTTAGAAGAGGGGTTAGCACCAGTTTTTACCCGGTGTTATAAAATCCTGCTCCGGAGCAGAGTTAGCACCACTTTTGTGGTGCCAATCACATGCCTTATATGCTTTGGACAGTTACAGAAACACTGCGCACTGTATAAACACTCGACCATTTTAAGAGACATTTCGATCACAAAAATCATTGAGTGCACTGGATCGATCGTTCCCTAAAAAAATCCCACAAAAAACTAGGGAGCAATGATGCTCACTATGTTCCCTTAACAGAAACTTCCATTGCATTTTATGAAGTGCAAAATATAAAATGCATGGGTCAACTAATTCAAGACTGACATTTAGATCTTCTGCAGTCAGACTCACTGTTCTGGACGATGTCCTGCATCTTCTTCCAGACTCTGAAGGGCAGGTTGCCCAGGTAACGTGGCACATGAATCAAAGCTCCAGAAGGCGTCTGTGGGTCTGGCTGTGATGAGATCTGGACTCTGGAAGAACATTCAGGATCAGAACCTCAGTGGCTTTGGATCAGAAGCAGAGACACCAGTATATCACTCACCTTTCCATTGAGACTGGAAACTCCTGCAGAACAAACACACCATTGATCATCAACAACTCAATCAATCATCAATCAATCAATGATCTGAAATCAGACCTTCAGAAAGCGGACATCACTGGCTTTCATCATCTCCTCCGTGTCTTTGATTGTGTGTGAAAGAGCTGATATGTGTCTGTTCATCTCCTCCAGCTTCTCCTTCATCATCTGCTTCTTCTGCTCCTCTTCCTCCCTCAGTGCAGTGATTGTAGCTTCTTCTTCATCTCTGAGAAACTGATGAAGCTTCTCAAACTGCTGTTTAATCTGACGCTCTGTGTGCTCAGCTTGAGACTGAAATCAAACAACATTCACTTCAATCATCTCAAAGATGCACGATTCTGGAGCAGCATGAAGAGTGAGTGGGTAAATATAGTTTAGTTAACTACTTTAGCTTTCTGAAGAACTAGTACTGTAGCAGTAGATGTTCTGTGTCTGTAGGAGGCAAATACACATAAATATCATCGGACTCTCTTCACAAAACACCAGTTTTACAGCTAAGATACATTTATATGTGTATCTTTACATGTATGTGTGTATACAGTAATATTTTAAAATATTATACAATTTGAAAGAATTGCTCTCATGCTAAAGCTCCATTATTTAATATTTAATATTTCATGTATTTTATTCAGGATAATGATTTATTTTGCTTTATTTTATTATCATTTATATGTGGTATCATGTATAATTACTTAACTTTTAAGAGACATCAATCAGTAAATTATATTTGTGTTCTATGAATATTAGACCTAAAATATATGTAGCAAGAAGGCATAAGTGGGTTGGATAGAAACTTCCAGTCCAACAATAGTTGATAGTAGTTTCTTGAGTTATTTGTATTTTGATATTACTTCTCTGCAGTCCTCCATCTCTCTCCTCGTCTCCCAAGACTGCCACTTAATACTCAACCTGACCAAGACTGGATCCAGCAGTATAACTCACGCATGACCGACAAGGAGATTGCAGCATTGAAGGCTAAGGTTTCTCTCTTCCTTTCATGGGCCCTATCAGATCCCACACATAGCAACCATGTCTGAATGAAAATATGTGGATTTCATATTAAACAGATTTACGGACTGCTGGTGATTTTAACATTATTAGTCTTTCAGTTTTTCTGTGGAAAGACTAATAATGAGGTTCAAGATTAAAAACTCACTACAAGTTAGTTACAAATGTAAAATATTTTCTGTGAAAGGTGAGCACTAACCAATGAGATTGCTGCTTATACATTAGTCCCACCCACTGTCAAAGCAACCGGCACTCAGGGACTTTGTTTATATGAACCGATACCATTCCCAGAATAAAAAGATTTTAAATGCATGTGTCTGACAGTTGATTTCATAAAATTCAAGGAGTAAACTCTTATTCAGGTCAATACAGGAGCATGCACTTTTCAGACAAAACAATGCATCTGTTCTAATCAAATGTATGAATATCAATCCTCACGTTGATGTGTTGAAGTGTTTTCTCAAACTCTCCTTTAATGTTTTCTTTGTGTTGACGTTTCTCCAGTAAGGACTTCAGTGCTGTATTGAGCTCCTCCTAGAATTTAAAGTGAAAATCTATAAGACACCAGAGATTTCTGTAATATGTTCACATTATATCAGCAAAATGGTAGTAAGAAATGTATTTATGCCCAGCTTTAATCATCAAATATAAATCTGTCTTACCTTATGTGTTGAAACCACTTCACTGATGGGTCTGAAGTTATGATTGTCGTGTTGCTGTGAAGTAAAGCACACTAAACACGCAGGCTGTTTTTCCTCCAGACAGAAGAGTTTGAGTTTCTCTCTGTGTAAACTGCAGAACTCCTCAGATGAACGTCTCTCATTTCTCTTCTTCAGGAACGACTCACACAAATTTTTTAAAGCAAGATTAACTGGAGGTTGATGTCTTGAAGTTCTCCTGCAGACGGGACACTCCTGAGTTTGTTTGGTTCTCCAGAACTGTTGAAGACACTCTTTACAGAAACTGTGACTACACGATAGAATAACAGGAGTCTTGAAGATTTCATGACATACAGGACAAATATAATCATATTTAGCTGATGAAGCCATCGTCACTGTTTGAGCTCCAGCAGTATTAACTTTACTTTCACTTTCTGAATGATTCTTTCAAAAATGAATCCCAAAGAAACTGCTCAAAAACCCTTCTTGAAAGCATCTTTCTTCATTCGTCACAGATCACTGATTCTTGTTAGCTTTTGTCGAGACATCGAGAGCCAGTCTGACAGAAGAGAGAAACGAATCAGTCTCTTCCTGCTGAGTGTTGTAAGAGGGCGGAGCTTCTGGTCACGTGTGTGTTCAAACTAGTGATGGGAAGTTCGGATCATTTTACTGACTCGGACCTTTGAGTCTCGTTCAGCAAAATGAACGAATCTTTTTTCGAGTCATTTCGTTCATTTTAGCAAAATATAATTAAAATGTTACGTGTTACTTCCCTAACACATCTACTACTTATGCAAACGTTGATCACACTACAAACAATACAAACTATAATGCTATAAGAAACAGAAAATATTAATTCATCGTTTACCTGGGTCTTGATTAGCTCACCTCACCTCTTATCTGACAAGTCTTCAGGTGTGTTCGACTTCATGCGGCGCCATGAAAACCGACCGGCGGCTGACTTGAAGAAGTGCATGCCGGTTAGAAAATTTGTCCGACTTGAACCGGCGCAGACGCCACGTCACTGTCACGTGTGGCATCAAAGTACCGCGAGAGTTATATACGAATTACTACTTTTATTTAATAAGGATGGATAAAAATAAGGACATTTATAATGTTACAAAATATTTCTATTTCAGATAAATGCTGTTTTGAACTTTCTATTCATCAAGGAAACCTGAAAAAATTTGACTCAAAATAATAATAATAATAATAGTTTTTTTGAGCAGCAAATCAGAATATTAGAATGATTTCTGAAGGATCATGTGGCACTGAAGACTGGAGTAATGATGTTAAAAATTCAGCTTTGATGATAGGAATAAATTAAATTTTTAAAGTATATTGAAATAGAAAACATTTATTTGAAATAGTAAAAAATATTTCAAAATTGTACTGTTTTGCTGTACTTTGGATCAAATAAATGCAGGCTTGTTGAGCAGAAGAGGCTTCTTTAAAAGCATTAAAAATCTTACTGTTCAAAAACTTTTGACTGGTAGTGTTAATAAAATTCAAATAATACATTAAAAATGAGTTTGTGTTGTGTTAAATTTCAGTAATTTTGACAGTCAAAGTTGACAAGCTCTCCGATGAGAAACAGCAGGATGGGATTCAGGCAGATCCTTTTTCTTTGCACCCTCTTTCCAGAATTCCAGCTGACCTGTGACTTTCAATGCATTTGGTGCCACAAAGATCTGAATGAACCTGCAAGCACAAGAAAAAAAAAAAACATATTATTTTTCAAAGCATTGTTTACAGAATTTGCCTCAACTGTCAAACTTGGTGCTGTATGCACTTTGATGTTAATAAAACCTTATATACTAATCTGAACGCACCTACAAAGGAAGGTACATAATTAGTTGATAATCCATCACATTCAAATTATTAAAGCTCCATTTTTTACAATGCATTCTCAATCAGTAGAGCAAAGTGCTAGAATGCTGAATTAATGGGTGTGATTCCAGGGGCGGTTCTAGGGTGAGTAGATATCCGGGGCTTAGCCCAGAGACATTAATTTATGTATCAGAATACACGGGATACAAGTCAAATAAAACAGGCTTTGCTGAAAAGTTACATTGGCTAAGTTTTTTTTGAAACGACAACTGTAATTAATTATAATTTGCACTTACAAATTGCATAAATAATATTATGAAATTAATGTTTTAAATATAAACACAAAAATATGTAATAATAGAAAAAAAAATAGAATGATACTTTTAAAAATGAGACTAAAATTACCAGTAGGTGGCACCACTGTCTTAATGACTGAGCCATTGAGTCATTTATTCAATCCATTCATTAAAAACTGCTGATTCTTTCAGGAACTAAGAAACTGTTTTTATGAATGGATCAGTGAATCACTGATTCAAGGCATTCAAAAAAGGTAAATTCTTTCAGTAATGAAACACTGTTGTGTACAGAGATGCACAACATGGCTTTGTTTAGAACCGTTTTTGCGAAAAGACAATATTTTCTTTACGATTTAAATCACTTAATATTAACTTCTTGTTTATTGAATTTTGTTGCCCTGACACTTAGTAAAGTCTGCCACAGACCATGCTAAATGCTAACCAATCTGTTCATATAATCTAGTCATTTCTAAATGTGTGTGTGCGTGTGTGTGTGTGTGTCCTAGAAAATCTCAATCTTGATGCGCACACACCCCTAGCGCCGCCCCTGTTTGATTCCCAGGGAATGAATAACTTAATAAAATGTGTAGGGGAGCGCAGGGCACAAACTAACACGGGCTAAGTTGTAACACACATGGTTTAAATATTTCCACACATGCTAGCATAACCAAATTTACAGTATTTACTAGCTGCCATATCAACAGTATATAGAGAATAAAGTGCACCAAAATTAAAAAATCTTTTGAAGATGTCGCTGAATATTTATTCTACCAAAGCAGAAGTACATTCTACATTTCTTAAACTATGCTATTCTATGACATTAGCGATGCAATTTACGTTAATGAGTTTCAATGAGAAGCCACAAGAAGCAGGTTAATAAAGCCTGAGAATCGATGTTTAATGTTCAGAAATTGTTATTTCAAGAAATGTAAAGCATGTTGGCTCGTTTATGTGTCTCGTGTCCTGTGTCCTATGACAGCTGTGTGTGGAGGGAGGGAGTGTATCATTTCTGAATTTCTGAATGTGTTTCTTCATTTGCGCACTCTGTTTTGAACTACACTGTATATGTAGTTGTGTGTTGCGATCAGGGCCGTCCCAAGCATGGTTGCAATGTGTTCATTGTCAAACTCCAAAATTAGATTACTTTTAATTCTAAAAAACGCCATTATTTTATTTGAAAAAGTTAATGATTTTATTTTACTGACAAAATATTTTAGTTTGTCTTGTATATTTTTTCATTAGATCCGATAATATTTTAAGCTGTTATATGGTTATGTTACAACGTGCCCCTCACATGTTACAATGTACCCCACCTACGGGGCATGTTGTCACTTCCATTCTTTTGAAATAAATAACCAAAAACATATACACCTGTAATTATGAAACAACGCAACATATTTGTACTAGACAAGTGTGAAATTAAAGTATAAAAAAATTATACTCTGAACCCCACATGGATTTACACATGCTAAGAAAGTCAGGTTGTTAGGTTGTGTCCCGTGCTCCCCTACATTAAATACAATATAACTTGTGTAACATATTCAGCCAGACACAGAGGTAAGTAATAGTACATAAATGTTTATTGAACAGGATGTGGATTACGGAGCTGTGCAGGGGAGACTTGAGGTGAGTGGCTGACTTCTGAGGTTAGCACCGAAGATGGGTATGATTGTTAATGTGAATATCCTGTTGTCCACAGATACGAAGGGTAGATGAGACGGGGGAATCTTCAGAAGCATGCTGACCACGGAGACAGACGATCTGGCGGGAGAGGCGAACACAAGGAGCAGAAACAGGAGGTAAGGCACAATGGGTAAGTATAGTAAGGTTTATACTCAGTGAGATGGTCGCAGGAGTAGAGTCCATGTCGTGTGTACGAGATCGGACAGAGAATGAACTGTGGCGTGTGCTTTTATGCTGAGTAAGATGACAGTGGTGATGAGGTGCAGGTGAGCATGATTAGAAATCAGGTGATGCGAATCATTGTGATTGAAGGGGGGTGGGGGGGGGGGGGGGCTGGATGACCTGTGACAGTACCCCTCTCCACGGCCTGCTCCTGAGGGCCAACCCCGGCGTCGTGGTGGTCTACCCCGGCCCCGGGTGCTGGACGATCGGGGTGAGCCGAGTGGAATTCCTCAAGGAGTGTTGGATCCAGAATGTCAACTCTGGGAACCCAAGAGCGTTCCTCAGAACCATACCCCTCCCAGTCAACAAGGTATTCTAATTTACCACCACTGCCTGCTGCAGCTCATGGTGTGCTGCATCCCAGACTCCCTCGCTCTCTCGGAACCAGTAATCGATCATGGGGACGTCAGATGGTTCCCCTGACCAGGGAAACAGGAGAGGCTGGAAACCGAGTATGCACTGGAAGGGAGTGAGTCCAGTCGAGCTCTGACGCAGGGAATTCTGGGCGTACTCGGCCCAGCCAAGGAACTGGTTCCAAGAGTTCTGGCGGTCATAGCAGAAGGTTCTCAGGAAGCTTCCTGAATCTTACGCTTGGTCTGCCCATTCGATTGCGGGTGGTAACCAGAGGAGAGGCTTACGGTCACACCTAGGAGTGAGAAGAAGGCTGTCCAGACTCGGAAGATGAATTGTGGACCTCTGTCCGATACAATATCTTCTGGGATGCCATAATAATGAAAAACTTGATTGAAAAGAAGTTCTGCTGTCTGAAGTGCCATGGGAAGGCCTGCGAGGGGTATGAGGTGACTAAACTTGGAGAAACGGTCTATGATGACTAAGATACATGTATTACCATTAGAGGCAGGCAGATCCGTGATGAAATCCACCACTAGGTGCGACCAAGGACGGTGAGGTATGGGTAATGGGAAAAGTTTGCCAGCAGGGAGGTGACGGGAACTTTTGGAGATGGTGCAGTTGGGGCAGCCTTGCACAAACCTTCTCACGTCCCTGGCCATATTGGGCCACCAGAAGCAGTCTCGTAGCAGCGAGAGAGTGGCGTTGGCCCCTGGGTGGCCAGTACCAAGGGAAGTGTGAGTGGAATGGATGAGAGGAGTGCGTTGAGTTTTAGGAACGTATTGGTGATCGGGTGGACAGCCCGGCGGATTGGCTGGTGGAGTGGTAGAGGCAACTAGTGGAGAGGTCCACTGGATGGGACTGATGATGATCTCGGCTGGCAGTATCCTTTCTGGTTCCTCCGGGCTCTCCTCAGGAGTATGAATACAGGACAGGGCATCGGCCTTAACATTTCTTGGGCCTGGACGATAGGAAATCTTAAATTGGAAACGGGTAAAAAACAGAGCCCACCTGGCTTGACGCGGGTTTAACCATTTGGCCTCGCGGAGATACTGCAGGTTTTTGTGGTCCGTCAATACCAGAAAGGGGTGTGCTGCCCCCTCCAGCCAGTGCCTCCATTCCTCTAAGGCAAGTTTGATGGCTAGGAGTTCTCGATTGCCGAAGTCGTAGTTCCTCTCCGCCGTGCTGAGTTTACGGGAAAAGTAGGCGCATGGATGGAGTTTGGGAGGCGTCCCCTGCTGCTGAGACAGTACTGCTCCGACACCTGTTGTGGAGGCATCCACTTCCACGACGAACGGTAATCTTGGATTGGAGTGAACAAGGAGTGGTGCGCTGGTGAAGGCGTGTTTGAGCTTGTTAAAGCTTCCATAGCATTAGGGTTCCAAGATAGAGATTTAGCTTTACCTTTAAGTAAGTCAGTGAGGGGACTGGTGATTGTGCTGTAATTGGAGATGAACCGGCATTAGAAATTGGAGAATCCTAGGAATCTTTGGAGTTCCTTGATACTGGAGGGAAGGGGCCAGAAAGTGATTGCCTCCACCTTCCCCTTGTCCATGCGAATGCCACCACTGTTAATGACATACCCGAGGAAGTGGACTATGGACTGGTGGAAGGTGCATTTCTCGGCCTTGAGGTATAGGTGGAATTCCCTCAAACGTTGGAGGACCTCCGCAACGTGTTGGCGATGTTCGGCCAAGCTCCGGGAGTAAATGAGGATGTTGTCAATGTAGACGATGACGAACCGAGGGAGGAACTCCCGGAGCACCTCATGCATAAAGCCTTGGAAGACTGAAATAGCATTGACTAGCCCGGACGGCATTACCCGGTACTCATAGTGGCCGGTGGGGGACACAAAAGCCGTCTTCCATTCATCCCCTTCACGGATGCGGATAAGGTTATAGGCGCTGCGGAGGTCCAACTTGGTGAAGATGGTGGCACCGCGCAGTTGTTCCAAGGCTGTTGGGACAAGGGGAAGAGGGTGCCGGAACTTGACAGTGATCTCGTTGAGTTTCCGGTAGTCGATACAGGGCCTCAGGCCTCCGTCCTTCTTTTCAACTTGGTAATGGGAGGACGTATGGTACTCACCAAAGCCCGAGGAGGACGAAGGCGGCACTCCAGGATCATGTGCCCACTCGCACCACAGTACAGACACAACCCATTGGAAAGTCGTCTCTGTCTCTCCACGGGTGATAGGCGGTTGAAGTCCGTTTGCATAGGTCCTGGAGGGTCGCTAGTCTCTGGTTGGCAAGTAGGAGGAGTGGCAATTGCTACTGAGGAGTATGCGATTAGAACAGCGGGTGGCCAATTGAATAAACTTTTCAAGACCATATGTGTTATTAAGCTCCTGTCGGAAAGCCGTCAGCAGGGACGGCTCATTCCAGCCGCTGGCAGCCGCCAGGGTTCTGAACTTGAGAGAATATTGATGAATAGGCATCGAGCCCTGTCGCAGTCGATACAGTTGCTCACCTACGGAAGAATCCCCCGGCGAGCTACTGAATACTTCCCGAAAGTGGGCTAGGAAGTTGGAGAAAGTCTGGGTGACGGGACCTGCCTGATTCAGGATTGTCTCTGCCCACTGGAGTGCGGGCCTGTCGGAGAGGTAATCACAAAGGCGATCTTAGACTGGTCAGTGGGAAACATATGTGGATGTAGATCAATGGTGAGGGTACATTGCAAAAGAAAGCCATTGCACTCCTCCGCCGAACCAGAGAAGGGTGCTGGTCGGGTCATGGGACTGGCAAAAACGATTGGAGAAGGAGTGCTAGTCTTTGTGATGGTAGGTGGAGGTGCAGGAGCTGGAGGTACTGGAGGTGAAGGTGGATGGAGTAATATCCTCTTCATTGAATGCAGAAGTCCGAATGTGCGAATATAAAACCAACTTTACCCAAGTCTAACTGTAAACCTACCAATACTAGGGGGGTAATAATCTGGCAGGGGTCAGAATTCGGCACAACACCAGCTGGGTTTGTTCTAATGGCACAAATAATCTCAAGCATTACGGGGTTTTAAATGATTCTTTTAAATGATGCTATTCGTGGTTTAACTCTCTTAATAACTCTTTTTAACATCAATAAAGTCCCGCACTTTATTCTCATTCCTGCATGTTCCTTTCAAACCCGAAACCTAAACGTTAGACGCAAGTGCTGAGAACAAAACAATAACAACAAAACAAACAAAAAAAGCTACAACCAGAATAAACTGTTTTTCCATATGGACAAACACAACCATTTAAAATAAAGGAAAGATGTAGAAAGGCAGACCTCTCAGAAAACGTACAAATAAAGATAATTTTAGATGTTTAATAACTGATCGCTAGACGAGAGCCTAATGAACTCATTTTTGTGAATTCGACCAGCATTGACAGTGTTACCTGGTTGTGCCTGTAGCCCGTGTTAGTTTAGTTTGCTGTATTAATCGTGTGGATTCAGACTAATCTCCAGGATTGCTGTGTGTCAGAATCAAACTCACTAAACTCTGCGGCCTACAGAAGCACGCTCGTGTTTTCCGTTTAACTGTTTATTTCCTCCTCTGGTAGCCTACATTTCCGTAAATTAATCTCAACTAAAAGCATAATCTCTAGAGCTCGATATCATTATAATCCTGAAGATGAACTTGTGCAGCTTCATCCACTTCTACATGCGTCACAACTCCATTAATGCTGTTAATGTTTAAATATACAATAATACGAATGTATATCAATAAACTTACATTAATGTGATGGTTATGTTAGTTTTTAAGTCTTATTTCTTTTATTCCTGTCGAGTTTGCTTTCGTTATCAACACAAGGGAGTCTCCCAGTGAAGAATTCTTCTTCTTCTGCTGTTTAACTGGTGGTTGGCAAACCAGCTGTGCATTACTGCCACCTACTGGATTCTTCTTCTTCTTATATTTTTCTGGCTGTGTAGACGCTACTGGGCATATCCCTGCCCTCCACCGGTCAAAGTTTGAACTAAATTCTTATATACAGTCCTGTATTATACAAGAACTGAAGAACTGCCTCAGAGATCAGTTTATGCTTGTCACTGTGTCCCAACAAAGAAGTAACAGAAACACTTCAACTCCAAGTCCAATAAAACATGCCCTACTGTTTCCATATTCCCACATTCACATAATCCAGAAATATGCTTTCCTACAATATACCAAAAATAATTTAACCCACAGTTCCCCAACCTCAATCTACACAATTTAACGGAGTCCCTACAGTCATTCTTGAGACATGGGACAAAACATGTCCAGCAATTGTAACTGCTATCAGGTTAAAAAAAAATATATATATATTCAATTGTAAATGTAATGGGGATTAATAACAGAATGTATTTGTAAGATTAAAATAACAAGACCGAGATCTGGAGTCAGGTTGTCAGGATGTACAGAGAAGAGAAACCTCGGGTACCCGGGAGTCAGTGATTAAAGACAAGACACAAATGTCCCGTTTAACCAGAACTCGAATTTATTGAGCCAACAGAGAGTATATATATATGAGTCATTCCACGAAACCGGTATGATTGGAGTCCCTCTTACCTTTTTAAGTGTATTTTATCTATTGGGTCACCAAAATCTATTTTTAGAATATTTTTGTATTAACTGAAATGTCTCCTTTAATAAGGTTTAAAAACATGACATACATTTTATCTATATATTAGAAATAATCTTGTTTTTTTCAGTTGACACCACCTATTTTGTCATGTCCCTTATGGCCTTCTATGAAAGTGTACTTGGGATATGAATAATAAAATTAGAAAAAAGTCCATACATTTTGCTATTCTCATAAATATCTATCTGTGCTTTTTTGCTGGTAATGTTTTTTTTTCTAAGTAAATTCATGATTATTCAATAAAATCATATTATTTAGTTCCGTACCTCAGTAACCCCTCAGCCCCGTTACCCAAATCATTCTCCCCCCATAAAAATAATGAACTGATCCTTATGTAACATCATTAACAGGGAGTGACATCATATAACTCTTCTGAACAACATTGTGAGCAGACATAGGCAAGTTACTACCTTCTTCTATAACTATAACATTATTAATATTGTGATATTGTGATTGTCAAGCTTAACGACTCAACCCCGTAACATCAAATAAAGATAGAAAACAATTACTTATGAAAACGATCTTTGTTATTTTAACAATATACATGATTTCTTAATATCATGCATACCATGTGCTCTCCTGTTATTCACTACATTTAGGGCAGGGGCCGTTTTGAGCAAAAAAATCACAACCCCGTCACACTCAACCCCGTTACTTATTTGATCATAACGGGGTTGTGAGATTGTAATGGAGTTGTGTTTTTAACACTTTGGTTCTGAAGTTATCCAGTAATTTAAATGAATTATTATATTTGTTCAAGAATCTTATACCACATGCATGTGTTGAATGTAGTAATGTTCATGTCAAAGCTATGTGTGTGTACGTGTGTTCTGCCTAGATTTTCACATCTCAGTGTTAAGTAAATTCTACAAACAATACCCCATAATGACAACGTGAACGAAGTTTGTTTGAAATATTTGTAAATTTATAAAAAATAAATATAAAACTAAAACACACACACACACGCACGCACGCACACACACACACACACACACACACTTTGCTCAATACTTTGTTGAAGCACCTCTGGCAGCAAGCCTCAAGTCTTTTTGAGTATGATGCTACAAGCTTGGCACATCTATTTTTGGACGGTTTCTGCCATTCTCCTTTGCAAGACCTCTCAAGCTCCATCAGGTTGGATGGGAAGCATCGGTTTTCAGATCTCTCCAGAGTTGTTCAGTCGGGTTCAAGTCTGGGCTCTGGCTGGGCCACTCAAGGACATTCACAGAGTAGTCCCGTAGCCACTCCTTTGTTATCTTGGCTGTGATCTTAGTGTTATTGTCCTGTTGGAAGGTGAACCTTCCGCCCAGTCTGAGATTCTGAATCATTATCATTAATGCCATCTCAATATTTTGGTGCACTGAGCTTTTCTTCTACTCTGCTGAGTCCCTCAGTCCCTGTCGCTGAAAAACAGCCCCACAGTATGAGGCTGTTTCCAGCCCACTTTACTTTTGGGATGGTACTTTGCAGGTGATGAGCAGAGCTGGTTTCCTTCAAACATGATGCTTGAAATTGAGGTTTATCAGACCAGAAAATCTTGCCTGAGGGTTCTTTAGGTGCTTTTTTGCAAATGCCAAGTGTGTTTTCATGCGTCTTCACTGAGGAGAGGATTGAGTCCTGCCACATTGTCATAAAGCCCAGATCGGTGGAGTGTTGCAGTGATGATTGTCCTTCTGTAGGTTTCTCCTATCTCCACATATGATCATGGAGGTGGAGGATGATCAGGTTCTTGGTCACCAGTCTAACCATGGCCCTTCTCCATCAGTTGCTCAGTTTGGCCAGGAGGTCAGCTCTAGGAAGAGTACTGGTTGTTTCAAACTTCTTCCATTAAGGGTAACAGAGACTACATGCTTCTGTGAACCTTCAATGCTACAGAAATTTTTGTGTACCCTTCTCCAGATCTGTGCCTCGATACAATCCTGTCTCTACAGACAATTCCTTGGACTTAATGGCTTGGTTTGTGCTCTGACATGGACTGTTACCTGTGGGACCTCATATAGACAGGTGTTTGCCTTTCCAAATCATGTCCAATCAACTCAATTTACCACAGGTGGACTCCAATCAAGTTGGAAGATCAGTGGAAACAGGATGCACCTGAGCTCTATTTTGAGTGTTATAGGAAAGGCTGTGAGTACTTATGTACATGTGATTATTTTTTTTTTAATCAATTAGCAAATATTTCCAAAAACTTCTTTCACATTATCATTATGGGGTATTGTTTTTAGAATTTTGTGGAAAATATTTTAATCCATTTTGGAACAAGTTTGTAACATAACAAAATGTGGAAGAAGTGAAGCACTGTGGATACTTTCCAGATGCACTGTACAGGGGTGTTGTATGTTGGTGGAAAACCAGAGCCTGTGTGCTTCAGCACCATCTCCATGTGGAGATCTTGAAAGAGGTGTGGGCCAGATATTGAATGCCACACAAGTTATATGTTTTATTTTGTTGACCTATTCAGTCTGCAGTCTGTTTTTTCTGCAGTCGGGTTAATAAAACTCAGTTCAATTGCAATTTATATCTGTTGTCTTTCTTGATCACATAATGAAATACAGTGTTTATAGAAAATCTCACAGTGAATTTGAGTAAAAAACAACTATTTATATGTTAAGCTGTAGTTGTCTCTTCAACCCCGTTACCCTAGTATCAACCTCGTCACACCTACATTTTTATTAATTATTTTTTTAAGTTTATGAAAAAGTAATATAATGTTTGTTGAACTCAGTCTGAAATGTTCAAAGCAATCATAAGAATACTGATTTTAGTTCAAATTCTGAAGTTAACCCACTTTTTTATCAAAAAGGATGAGGTTGCTGTCACAAAAAATTCAATTTCAGGCTTTAGTATAGCAAAAGTGTGATATTTTATGTAACTTTTATATTTGTAAATACTGAATTAGTGTGAGGGACATCTGATTAATAGGAAAATGTTGATTTCATTACAAATGCATTTTATGATCATATTCAGAGAGCTCCCATAGTGTCCATAACGGGGTTGAAGATTAATAGTGCCCATATCTTAAAATAATGACCAATAATAATAGGGATTTGATGCCTGAGATGGGAAAATATGTTTTTCAGGAAGTTAAATATGTCATTAATGCTGTGGGGTGTTCAGAATAGTAATATTTTTGGGTAAAAAATCTAAAAATGTGTAAGTCCAAATCGTACCGGTTTCATGGAATGACTCATACATACATATATATATATATAACAAAAGAAGAAGTTCTACTATTGGATAGTACAAAATCACATCATGGTCACACTACGTACAGACATCCGAATATGGAAGTAAGTTTGTTTGGATAAAGGCCAAAGTTTACATCATATATGCAAACAGCAAGCTAAGCACAACATAAGCATCCAACAGCACTGCATTTGTTCAAAGGGCACAGAGTGTTTTGCTAAAATCTCACAATGGCCACTTTAAGACAATATGATGTCTTACTGAACACTCTGGTGCAAATTTAAAAAAAAATCATATATATACAATCATTACATCATCAAAATCAACAAATTATCCAAATAATCAGTGTAACATAGAAATTCACAATTAACACAATTATCCCCTTCGATTTAATTTCATCATTATTATGTGAAATCTATGACACTTATTGTCTTCTCACTGCATCTAAAACAGTGTGTTCACAGAGAAGGGTTCAATCATTCATATGCTATAAAATGGACAAAAATGGAAAAAGACTTTGTTTTATCAAAAGTAACACTTAATAATGTCTCATATCAAAGCAAAGTTGTTTTTCAGTGACATGCATGTTTCATAAGGTTTCAAAGTTGTGTCCCCACTTTTTGTCAACACCGTCAGACATTCATTAAACTGTAATAAAATCAGGGAATATCAGGGGCAGCTGTCACTCTGAAGGACCCCCTTTAAACAATCTTCCTCTGCAGAGTACATCACTGTCAGACAGGCTCTGGTCAGTTTTACAGTTTTAGAATATTTTAAATCCTAATGTTAATATACCTCTGGTCTACTCTGGCTCGATTGCTATTCCTGAGGTAAAACACGCCCTCCTCATTACCCAATGGACAAAGAAATGTAGAAATAAATAAATGTGAAAATAAATAAATGCGTAAATAAATAAATGTGGAATTATTATTTTTTTTAAATACATAAGGAAATAAAATGATAAATATTTATTTTAGTTTTTTTAACTTTTCTTTGTACATTTATTTATATATTTATATTAGCTTTTTTACATTTCTTTGTACATTTCTTTATTTATTTATTTCTAATTATGGCAGGATTGGCATTCCATATATGGCAAGATCTTCTGTCCTAATGTACCACTCACTGATGCCCCACTATGGAGAGACCCTGAACCGCTTGTAGATCTGAGCTTACTAGACAAGCCCAAAGATGAAAACACTGGAAAAAAGGTTAATGCTATTCTAAATATACATTTTATACAACATTACAAATATTTACGGATGGATCTAAGGAATCTGTTAGTCAAAAGATTGGAATAGGTGTTTATATTCCAAAATTTAAAGTACGAAATTACCAGATGATTTATCAGTATACACTACAGAGTTAACAGCTATGATAAAAGGACTACAGTGGGTTGAACAAGTCAGACCAAATAAAGTGGCAATATGTACAGATTCGTCTTCAGCTTAAATTAAGCCACTTTTCCACCGCAGGAACTTTACCCAGGAACTAGGGACTTTGGGCCGGTACTCGTTGTACCGTTGGTACTCGGTACTCGTCACTTTTTAACTTTCTATTCATCAAAGACATGATCTCTGAAGATCATGTGACACTGAAGACTGGAGTAATGACTGCTGAAAATTCAGCTTTGTACCACAGGAATATATTATATATTTAAATATAATAAAATTGAAAACAGTTATTTTAAATTGTAATATGTCACAATTTTATTGTATTTTTTTATCCTTGGTCAGCATAAGAGACATTTTTTATAGTATAGCACATGCAAGGTCAGACAGAGACAATGTATTAATGGAAGTGTATCTATCTTTATACAGATTGAAAGGAGGAGAGTTTGAGTGGCTAAAGACTCTCCAAGGACCACAGCTGGAGAATTGCAGAAAATAGTTGAGTCTCGGGGTCAGAAAACCTTACAAAAGATTTGTCAAACAGCACCTACATCACCACATGTTGTTTGGGAGGGTTTCAAGAAAAATTCTCCTTGTTCATTCAAAAACAAACTCCAGCATATTCAGTTATCAGACACGACTGGAACTTCAAATGGGACTGGCTTCTATGGTCAGATAAAAAGTACCCCATGTACAATGAAATATACTGCTGTATTTTTGATGTTGCGGGCCTATATTTCTGCTGGAGATCCTGGACATCTTGTTTAGACACATGGCATCATGGATTCTTTCAAATACCAACAGATAAAAAAATCAATAAGTGACTGACTCTGTTAGAAATCTTATAATGGGCCATGTTTGTATCTTCCATCCGTACAATAATCCAAACACAAACTTCAAAAACAACACAAAAATGGGTCACTGAGCACAAAACCAATCTTCAGCTGGCCATTCCAGTCCTCTGACCTGAACCCTATAGAAAATGAGTGAACTGAAGAGAAGCAGCACCAACATGGAGCTGGGAATCTAAAGGGTCTGGAGTGATTCTGGATGAAGGAATGGTCTCTGATCTCTCGTCAGGTGTCTCTAACCTCATCAGGCATTATAGGAGAACATTTAGAGCTGTTAAACTGGCAAATGGAGGTTTCAAAAAGTATTGAATAAAAGGGTGCCATTAATTGTGGCCAATGTGTATTAGAGAAAAACATTTGTTTCATAATGATATTTCCCGCCATTTTAAATTCTTATTATCCAATGAAAGGTTAGATTTTTGTGAATTTTTTTAATAAAAGATCAAAAGGATTAACAATGCAGATTAATTTTCACAGCCCTCTTTGATCATATTTACCAAGGGTGCTGATATTTTTGGCCATGACTGTATATGTGGTGTATCTGAAAATGTATATCATGTACTTTTTAGGTGTGGTAAATATAGTGGTAATGCAATATTTGTGAACACAACTGCATGGGGGCATGCTTTGGTGTTGCCACCCCTCATAGACCCCATGCCACCCCTTTGCCACCCTAAAAATGATTTTTTTTAGATCCGCCCCTGCCATGCAGATATATAAGATTAGGAGGGGAGAGCTCTGTCACAATTCAAACTTTTCACTGCAGCTGTACTTTTCACAATATTGTATTATTTTTTTCACTGCTGGCATATTTAAGGAAAGGTGTAGTGAATAAGAAACCTTCAAAAGACCAACATCCCTGGTCCTCCACAGTATCAAATTTTTGCCAAGTATGTGGATACATGTTGGATATGCTATAGGGTTCTCTTGAAGTCCACGTTCATCTCCACTGTTTTGAGCGTGTTGAGCTCCAGGTTGTTAAGACTGCACCAGACAGCCATCTGCTCAGCCTTCTGTAAGCAGACTCGTCACCGTCCTGAATGAGACAGATGACTGTAGTGTCATCTGCGAACTTCAGGAGCTTGACAGAGGGGTCTTTAGAGGTGTAGTTGTTGGTGTACAGGGAGCAGAGCAGTGGGGAGAGAACACATCCCTGAGGGGCGCCAGTGTTGGTGGAGCTGCTACGCCCCTGGCAGAGCTCATTGGCATTTAAAGCAACATGAACTAGAATGGCTTTATGAAAACAGAGCTGATTTCGACAGGGTAAAGAAGGTGTTTTTTACACTACCATTGAGAAATTTTAACCAAAGTATGTTATAGACTTTTCAGTAAGACCCTAAAGAATCATATCAACTTGTGGAAAATGGGCATCCGATGACCCCTTTAAACCGAAATAGGGCAATGACATATGTAGGCCTTTTTATCTTTGAAAAAAAAAAAACTGTTGTAAACTGTTTTTGGATGTCTCAAATTTTGGGTTGAAAAGTTTTCAAACCTAATTTAAAATCTATAGAAAATTGCTTATTGTATTAAGTTTTAAAATTTTCACCACAAAAGCACTTTTTTCACTGTCATGTGCTGACAAGAATTAAAAGACTGTGTGCCCTTTGATTTTTTTAATGGATTGAAGTCCAGATGGATTTATTTATATGTGCTTCACTGTTGCAGGTGTGATTGAATCTTTACAGTCTTTGAACCCCATAGAATCCATAGAGCTTATTGATGTGATTACAATACATGCTTTTAATAATTCAGTTGCCATGACACAAGTTTAGAGAGTTACATGTGAAAATAAATCCAAAAAAAAAAAGAAAAGAAAATAATTACATTTTGGTGAAAACAGAAAATGACTAATTTCTGCCCAAAAGTGTTGTCTTCCAAAAGCAAAAAAAGGTGATTACAAACAATTACAGTAGCTAAAAATGATTTACTTAAAACATATAAAGATTGATTAGAATTCAAAATTACTCAAGCCATTACATGTTATAATTATAATGGAAGCAACTTTCATTTTGAATTAAGAAAAAAAAAAAAGTATGAAGATTTAAAGTTTGGCCCTGTCTTGTATCAGTACACAGTTCAGGTCACTTCTACTTCCAGAGCTTTCCAAAAAGAATACAGTTTCACACCAGAGACCTTCCGTATCTTTTCTTGTCTTGACATCAGTGACTATAAATTTCTCATATGGAGGAATCAGCACCTCTTTCTGTTCTGGATGCTTAGAATATTTTGTAACATCAGCCCCTTCAGCAGTTTCGATTTCAAAACAAGATTTATTTCCAAAACCTTGTGCTACTTCACGATCAAGAGAGGAGGATGTAAATGAGCCGAAACGAACCTCTGTTTTTTTATCAACCATATCAAAATCCATATTGGTACCACGAAAAGTCTTGTGTTTGTTTTTCAGCTTCTGTATTGCATTTGTTAGCAAAAAGTGAAGTGAATACCAATTGTATTTTTTCTGTTTGTAATCATCCTTACCCTTGCGAACATCATTATTTAATTTTTTATATACTTGTAGATCAATGTTAGTGTACACATGAATGGCTATTAAATTATTTAATGTCAAGGTATTTTCTGGTGTCTTGTATTTTTCTTTACCTTCTTCCCAAGCTTTTTTAAAATCAGGAGAGTTATTGATTTCCTTCTCTAGATATTCTTCCTCCACCAGACGTCCCATTGTCGGTGTACAGTCGTAATATTGGTCATCAACAGAATTCAGTGCCATATCTAATGAATATTTATGTCCTTCAACAGCAGCAATTCTGTGATCCTACAGCAACAGGAATCATAATGATCAATCATCAGTATTGGTGTCTATATTCAATATTCAAACTAGAACAAGCTCACCTGTACTGCAGCAGCTAAAATGAGAAGAAGATTTTCAATCATCAGCAGCATCTTGAATCTGTCAAATCTCTCAGATGATTCAGTAGATCTAGTGATGAAAAATAACAATTTGTGTTTTTTTAGCCAGACAGAAAAAATAAAATAAAAATCATACAAAATAAGCAATTAAACTTGTCATGTTCTCTGATGGAAGTGTTATACTGACCCATTACTTTAATCTCAAAATTACCTCTGAATATTGTCTTTTTTTCAGGTTCTATGTTTGATTTTTTCAGGAGTTCAGGAGCAACAGGAGATGATAAGTCAGAATAGTCAGTCGCTCAGCCAGACGACACCAGCAACCTTGGCAAAGCTAGCTTTTTTATACTGGTTATAATGTGTGTGCGCATGTGTTTTGGGATATCATGTGCATGATAAGAAATGACACCTCATTACAGGAGGTCGTACAATTTCCCACTGTTTTCATTCTGCAAACAGGTCACTGTAAAATAAGTGAATTAAAAAAATCCCACAATTGCCCTGTTACCACTACATAGTCCTACTATGTACTACATACTACTACCAACATCACTATATATTAACAAAAACAAATTCTTTGCATCAAAATTTACTTGGTAAATCACACACCCCAATCCTTTTTCCTAATATTAATGTTGTTTGACCATCTAGACTGAATGGTCACATTCATGCATTCCCCCATCTCAAAGGAGTTTTATAGGGTTCAGAAAAAAAGAAAAAGAAAAGAAAGAAAATCATCTGCTTGTGTGTGTGTGTGTGTGTGTCTGTCCCTCAACCATTCTAAAACCTCAACTTTCACAGAAGTTTTAGCGTAATGTCATGTATTCTAAGTTATACTTGTAGAATAATCAGAAATAAATTTAGGAAAATAAAGCAAGTTACCATTTTTTCATCTAACATTTTTATGGGTTGTAAATAGAAAGAGATTACTGGTTCTGATCTTCACATTTCCTTAAAGCTCATTTGTATCCTCCTCTCTTATCTGACACTTACAACAAAAGTCACCTGTGCAGTGGCATATGACGAGCTGCAGATATACAGTTATCTTAAGAATATTTGAATACTGCTCTTAATACAGACATGGGATAAACATATCACTTTATGTTGTAAAAAAAAAAAAAAAGTACAGATAGGTGTGCAATTTATTGCAGTCTCTGGTGGTAGAGTAAAAAAAAACTGAACAAACATTAATTCAGTGCATTTCTTAAATTTAAGTGCATCAATTGAATTAACTTTTTATAACCTTAAATTTGATCTCTAAAAGCTATTTATTTAAAAATTTAAATCAAACCTCACTCTTTGTACTGTGATAAAGATAACAGTGTATCTCTAACTGTAATTCAAATGCTTGTTTCTAAAACTCTTTGGGATTCCCTCTCAGAATGTGACTATTAAGAAGATTAAAGATTGCATATTTCAATTCTGTAATCAGACATAACATCTGACATACAATATATTTGCAGCTCTGGGTTGAGTTTCCCAAAAGCATCGTAAGCTCAAGTACATCGTACACCCATTGAAACCAATGGAGCTACGATCAATTTAGGCTTACGATGCTTTTGAGAAACGTAGCCCTGCACATTTCAGGTCACTTATTTCCCTACAGGTGTCAGATAAGAGAGGAGGATACAAATGAACATTGATGAACATCCTTATCTTTTACAACTGTTGAATCACAATCATTTAATTTATATTTACATGTCACGCTACAATGGGAGTGCCAGGATAATAATAAAGGAAAGATGCTGCTGGGCAACAGGGCCCAAAGCTTTTTACTTTTACTTTTTATTTATTATTTATTATGTTTTTAATGTGTAGATGTGTATATGTTTCGGCTAGTTTGTGATGCATTAAAAAAGTGAGATGTGCAGTGCAGCCCAGGCCAGAGACCCAGTCCACCTACACGGCACACTTACCCTGTATAAGTAATATATATATTAGAAAGAAAGAAAGAAGGATGTTACTTCCGAAAGTTTGTTGCGAGTACACCACATTGGTCCTCTTAGCAGCATGAAAAACGAAACTTTTATTCAAATTCTGAATGGAGAATTGGCTATATCAAAGGCTGCGTCCGAAACCGCCTACTTCTCTACTATATAGTAGGGGAAAAGCAGTATGCTAGCGAATAAGTATGTCCGAAACCTCAGTATTCATAAAAGAGTAGGTGCCCAGCTAACAATTTTTGGTTCCCAGAACGTTCTCAAAAACGTTCCCTTTTGGGTAGCCAGGAAAGTTTTCTTAACGTAAATAGAACGTTCTCTTTAGGTTAGGGGAACGTCCGGGAACCTTCTGGGAATGTTCCCATAACCTAAAGGGAACGTTCTATTTACGTTACTAGAAGGTTCCCAGAACGTTCTCCAAACCTCTTTACTCTGATACCACTGCTGTCAGTAATCATCCAGCACTCCCGTCCCGAGTAGAGTATAAGCGGCATGGAAGAAGGACAGATGGACCTCAATAATCAGTACTACAAATCATGTCTTGTTTCAAACTATTGTTTAATGATTAAAGATAATCAGAACACATTTAACCATCATAAGGAGCATTAAATGAAAATTGAATTATCCGTTAGTAAGATTTCTTTATTATAACTACCATGTCCCAGCAACCTGATTTAACCTGTCACACACCATTATGTCTCCTTATATACCTGCCTGTTTTCTTGCTCAGAAGTTTTATGATGTCCGTACTAACTCAGACAGTCGGCCAGACTTGAAAAGAAGCCATTCAAAGCTACACCTTTATACTCTGTAATTTAAGGTAATTTTGGCCTTGTAAAATTAAAAAAATCCCTTGTTGATTGTCTTATGTAATTTTTATTGGTACCCTTTATCTATTCAGGGGACGTTCTCTAAAAGACTACCTGTCTTTATCAGAAAGGTCCTGTTCACTTTCACACAGTTACACACCTGGTTAAGGGTCTTTCTCAAGGACACCACAGTGGGATTGAAGAGGGAGCGGAGAAATGCTGTTTTTTCACAGCTAAAAAAATAGCTAAAATCTAACAGGCATTTAATGCAGAAAAACTTTTACTGACATAAGATTATTGTAGAGTATAAATATCATATAATACATGTTGATTACTTTTTTCTAATGCTTCGTTCATAAAAATCAAAAAATGGATGCAAAATCTTGTTCCATTGTATTTTAAATTTGGTTGTAGGACCATAAAAACATTTTCAAAATTAGTAAGTGTCATATACTTCAAACCTTGCCTTTTTTATATATATATATATATATATATATATATATATATATATATATATATATACAGTGGGTACGGAAAGTATTCAGACCCCCTTAAATGTTTCACTCTTTGTTATATTGCAGCCATTTGCTAAAATCATTTAAGTTCATTTTTTTCCTCATTAATGTACACACAGCACCCCATATTGACAGAAAAACACAGAATTGTTGCCATTTTTGCAGATTTATTAAAAAAGAAAAACTGAAATATCACATGGTCCTAAGTATTCAGACCCTTTGCTCAGTATTTAGTAGAAGCACCCTTTTGACCTAATACAGCCATGAGTCTTTTTGGGAAAGATGTAACAAGTTTTTCACACCTGGATTTGGGGATCCTCTGCCATTCCTCCTTGCAGATCCTCTCCAGTTCTGTCAGGTTGGATGGTAAACGTTGGTGGACAGCCATTATTAGGTCTCTCCAGAGATGCTCAATTGGATTTAAGTCAGGGCTCTGGCTGGGCCATTCAAGAACAGTCACGGAGTTGTTGTGAAGCCACTCCTTTGTTATTTTAGCTGTGTGCTTAGGGTCAATGATGCTGCCACCACCATGCTTCACTGTTGGGACTGTATTGGACAGGTGATGAGCAGTGCCTGGTTTTCTCCACACATACCGCTTAGAATTAAGGCCAAAAAGTTCTATCTTGGTCTCATCAGACCAGAGAATCTTATTTCTCACCATCTTAGCAAACTCCATGCGGGCTTTCGTGTGTCTTGCACTGAAGAGAGGCTTCCGTCGGGCCACTCTGCCATAAAGCCCCGACTGGTGGAGGGCTGCAGTGATGGTTGACTTTCTACAACTTTCTCCCATCTCCCGACTGCATCTCTGGAGCTCAGCCACAGTGATCTTTGGGTTCTTCTTTACCTCTCTCACCAAGGCTCTTCTCCCCCGATAGCTCAGTTTGGCCGGACGGCCAGCTCTAGGAAGGGTTCTGGTCATCCCAAACGTCTTCCATTTAAGGATTATAGAGGCCACTGTGCTCTTAGGAACCTTAAGTGCAGCAGAATTTTTTTTGTAACCTTGGCCAGATCTGTGCCTTGCCACAATTCTGTCTCTGAGCTCTTCAGGCAGTTCCTTTGACCTCATGATTCTCATTTGCTCTGACATGCACTGTGAGCTGTAAGGTCTTATATAGACAGGTGTGTGGCTTTCCTAATCAAGTCCAATCAGTATAATCAAACACAGCTGGACTCAAAAGAAGGTGTAGAACCATCTCAAGGATGATCAGAAGAAATGGACAGCACCTGAGTTAAATATATGAGTGTCACAGCAAAGGGTCTGAATACTTAGGACCATGTGATATTTCAGTTTTTCTTTTTTAATAAATCTGCAAAAATGTCAACAATTCTGTGTTTTTCTGTCAATATGGGGTGCTGTGTGTACATTGAGGAAAAAAATGAACTTAAATGATTTTAGCAAATGGCTGCAATATAACAATGAGTGAAAAATTTAAGGGGGTCTGAATACTTTCCGTACCCACTGTATATATATATATATATATTCATATTCTCTTCCCACAGATGTTTTGAAGAGGTGGAGCCCCAATACTACAGACTCAGACATTGATGGACACCTGAAACATGCTCCAGGAAGAGTTGGGGGTGGTGGATATAAAAATTGAGCCATAAACAACGGTTATCGTCCCAGCCCTAGGTCTACCTCTGCCTTCCCGAAAATGGACCAAATCGTTTGAACCATTTGGGGATGAAGCCTCCATTCTCCTGGAGCTACAATTGCATGTCCAACCCTTGGTTCCGTCTGCCTGGCGCATGAGCTGCTCTCTGTGAGACCTGAGCCCATAAAAGGAGGTGTCTCACCAGCCTGTAAAGGGAGTGTCAAGTCAAGTCAAGTCACCTTTATTTATATAGCGCTTTTCCAATACAGATTGTGTCAAAGCACTTAACAGTGCGACCTGACACTGCCTTGGTGACTTATAAAAACTACCACCGTCATGTTGTCTGACGGGACCAGGACGTGGTGCACTCTTAAGGCTGGTAGGAAGGCTTTTAGGGCAAGAAAAACTGCCAGCATCTCCAGGCAGTTGATATGAAGGCATTGCTCCAGGCTGAACCAGGAGCCGAACAGCGGTCTGCCCTCATACAGGGCTCCCCAACCTGAGTTGGAGGTATCTGTCGTGACAACCTTCTTTCTGAAGGTCAGTCCCAATGGAACGCCTGACTGAAACAGGTGAGGGGCCTTCCAAGGGGCTCCAGCTTTGTTTCAGCGGTAGTCAATCTTGAGACAAAAACGTCCCAGGCGCCAAGCGTGGAACAGTAATCAAGATTTGAGCCAAATCTGAAGGAGCCGAATGTGAAGCAGACCCAATGGAATCACAAGGAAGGCAGCTGACATGAGGCTGAGCAAAAACTCTGAGGGGATGAGGGGCCCCCAGAGAGAATGACACCGCTGACTGCTGAATAGTCAGTGAGCGTTCCAGCATAATCCAGGCCCTCATTTGGGCCAAGTCAATAAATGTCCCCAAGAAGGCAACTCGCTGGCTGGGAGACAGAGAGCTCTCGGCTAAACTGATGTTCAGCCCAAGACGGTCCAAGTGGCTGAGAAACAGTGACTTGTGAGCGAAAAGTTCCTGCTCTGATCTGGCTAACAAGCCAGTCATCAAGGTAATTTCTCATCTCTCTCAGGTAGCAGGATGAATGGAATGGACAAGTTTGGAAACGTCTGGAGAGAAGGAGGAGAGAGTATGGATTTGTTATGAAGTTTTTGTCAGTTTGTGGTGTGGACAATTGGCCGCTCATGGTTCATGTTTTATTCATGAACAAAGACAAAGAAGAGAAGAGAAGGTTTTGAAAAGTGTGTGAAAGTCAGAACAATTGTTCATTTTGTTGTGGTAGTATGTTGTTTTAACAGTAAAGTTGCAGAGAAGGAAGAGAGGAGTGACTGAAACAATCTTGAGTTGTTTATTTTTTATTACATTTACTGTGGCAGAACACTTTACTTATGCAATGATTTATTTATTTTAGACTATACACAGATGTGGGCTGGGCTACAAAGCTTATCTGGATGTTTGTGTGATGTTCTGAATGTGTTTGCATGGGTTTGACAGATATTTTATTCTCTGAAAGTGTTTAGTTTTTCTTTTCTTTTTTTTCAGGTTTTCATTGATTGATACTTATTCCTATGAATTTTGTATGTTAACAAAATCTGTTGTTATTGTGTATTTTTGTTTCAGTATGATGACAGCTAAAACTGCACCTGACACATGGATACTACTGAAAAACAAGTTAGTTTTGTAATTGGGACATACTGTATGTCCATCCCTTACACTTAATAACTTAATTGTGTTATTTTAAGGATGTCCCCTAACAGATGTGTGGACTGTGGAGTCTTCATCCTGATGGTAAGGTAAATTATGTTTTGCTATAAATAAATTAATGCTTGCTGTCCAGTTCAATTTATCGACAGTATCAGTTTGTTTATTCTGGAATCCCAAAACTTTGCCATTGCCATCTTTCTTGCCTGAGAACAAACACATTTGGCCCCATTTTAATTATGAATTTAATTATGAGTTTTTCTTGTATGTTGATGTTTTTCAGCATGCTCTAAACAAGCCCCCTCTCCATTTTTATTTTACACACAGGTAATTCGATGTTATACTGTTGTATTTAAGATTTGTCTTTATTTCTTTCAATCACGTTTTGTTTTGTGCCGCGTCATGTTTTGGGGCATGGAAAAACAGTGTAAAACTCTTGGACATATTTTAAAGGGATAGTTCACCCAAAAATGAAAATTCTGTCATTAATACTCACTCATGTCTTTCCAAACCCGTAAGACCTTCGTTCATCTTCGGAACACAAATTAAGATATTTTTGATGAAATGTGAGCGGCTCACTGGGGGAAACGCATACTTGCGCAGAGCCCGAGGCCAGCTGTGTGCCAGTGCATCCGTGCCGAGGGGGCCCTCGGTCAGGGAGTAATACAGCTGGCAGTGGGAGGACTCGCGGGAAGCAAACAGGTCTACCTGAGCTTCCCCGAATCGACTCCAGATCAGCCGGACTGTCTCGGGATGGAGTCGCCATTCTCCGGGGAACGTGAGCTGTCGTGAGAGCGCGTCAGCCGCACGTTTGAGCACCCCCGGAATATGGACAGCACGCAGCGACTTGAGCCGCGTCTGACTCCAGAGGAGGAGATGGCGGGCGAGCTGAGACATGCGACGTGATCGTACACCTCCCAACCGGTTGATGTACGAAACAGTCGCAGTGTTGTCCGTACGGACCAACACGTGCTTGCCGAGCAGCAGTGGCCGGAACTGCCGCAAAGCTAGATGCACTGTCAACAACTCTAGGCAGTTGATGTGCCAAAGCAGTCGAGGCCCTGTCCAGGGCCCCGAGGCTGCCTGCCCGTTGCATGTAGCGCCCCAACCCATACTGGAGGCATCCGTCGTGACAACGACATGCCGGGACACTTGTTCTAGGGGCACCCCGGCCCGTAGAAAGGCAAGGTCCGTCCAGGGGCTGAAGGAGCGGCGACACTCCTGTGTGATGTTCACACGAAGTGTACCGCGACGCCATGCCCACCTCGGGACTCGGGAGTGCAACCAGTGCTGAAGTGGTCTCATATGAAGCAATCCGAGCGGCGTGACTGCGGCTGCGGATGCCATATGCCCCAGGAGCCTCTGAAACTGTTTCAGAGGAACCACAGTCCTGCCT
This sequence comes from Onychostoma macrolepis, assembly GCF_012432095.1. NCBI lineage: Eukaryota > Metazoa > Chordata > Actinopteri > Cypriniformes > Cyprinidae > Onychostoma > Onychostoma macrolepis. The sequence continues at coordinate 49,927,731 of NC_081157.1, read as the reverse complement.
CTGAAGGAACTCGGGCAGTTCAGCACTGACTGGGCGCGATCCTCCGAGAGGCGCGCCGTCATACTCACCGAGTCTAACTCCACACCAAGAAAAGAGATTTTCTGCACAGGGGAGAGCTTGCTCTTTTCCCAGTTGACCTGAAGCCCCAACTGGCTGAGTGCTGAAGCACTGGGTCCCTGTGATCACACAACTGTTCTCGCACACGGGCCATGCTCGAGATAGTTGAGGATCCTCATGCCCACTTCCCGTAGCGGGGCAAGGGCGCCCTCCGTGCCTTTGCGAAGACATGGGAGGGACAGGGACAGCCCGAAGGGGAGGACCCTGTACTGCCATGCCCGACCCTCGAACACAAACTGTAGGCGGTCTGTGTCGCGGAAGGATCGAAACATGAAAGTAAGCGTCCTTCAGGTCGATCGCTGCAAACCAATCTTGGGGCTGGATGCATTTGATATGCGCCTGTTCGTCAGCATCTTGAACGGGAGCCTGTGCATGGCCCGGTTTAAGACTTGCTGGTCCAGGATTGGTCGACGACCACCGCCTTTCCTGGGTACGATGAAGTAAGGGCTGTAAAACCCTTGCCTCATCTCGGCTGGAGGGACCGGCTCGATTGCATCCTTTGCCAGGAGGACAGCAATCCCCTCGCGCAAGACAGGAGCGTTCCGAGCTACCACTGAAGTCTCGAGAACGCCGCTGGACTTGGGAGGTCGCCTGGCGAACTGAATCGTGTAGCCGAGTCGAATCATGCCCGTGAGCCAACGAGATGGGCTGGGCAGCGTGAGCCACGCCTCCAGACGCCGTGCAAGTGGCTCCAACGGCGCGATCGACGTACCTGCGGTGGTGCAGCGAAAGGGAGTAGAGCTGGATGGTACAGAAGGCTGTGCGTTCTGAGGCATCCTCGCAAAACTCCCTGGGTCCCAGAGGGGACTGGCTAGAGGTGCGTGGGGAGGCACTGCGTCCCCTGAACCGCACTCTCTTGGCCGCTGGCAAGATGGGTCGTGGGCGAGAGTGAGGAGGCAACGCGTCGCACATTGTCGGCCCGTGGACCTGAAAACCCGGAGGAAAGGGAAATTGCTCTTTCTTTTGACAAAGTGGGGGCCGCTGGCCCTTGAGCCAGCGGCGGAACAGAACCAGAGATTTTCCACCCGGCCCTCCTCCGGGGGAAGGAGCGGCGCTATCCCTGCCGTCTCCTGAGAAAGAGCAGCTTCCCACATCACTGGGTTGCCCGTGTCAGGGCCGCTTTGTCGCCTATCTGGGTGATTAGGGGCCAACTGGGACACGGGGGGCGCCGCACTCCTGCGAGAGGCTCGACGCACCGGCATATGGGACAATTCAGCACGGGGGAAACAGCTCTGGAGGATGCGGGAGGGCGCCCACGGCGACAAGCAGACTGGGGCTTGCCCTGCGACGGAGCGGTGCATCACGCCGGGGCAAGCTACTTACCTGTTACCCAATTGGCCTCGGTCTGCTTCTGTACTGCCGAGAAGTGCTGGGCACAGTCCTCGACAGTGTCGCCGAACAGTCCAGCCTGGGAGACGAGAGCGGCGACACCGCTCTTCTCAAGGCTGAGCCATAGATGGCCCTCTTGGACCCCAAGTGTGGACATCGCCTTCCCGAGGGACTGCGCTGTGACTTCCATCGCCCGAAGGGCACAGTCAGTCACCGAGCACAGTTCCTGCATCAACCTCGGGTTGGTACTACCCTCGTGCATTTTAATGCCTTGGCTGGTGTACTCGCAGGATAGCCATGGCATGCAGGGCAGAGGCAGCTTGGCCCGCAGCACTGTAAGCTTTGGCCGCGGGCGGCCGTCAGCCAACAGGCTTTGGACGGGAGCCAGCGCGGGTAGTGACAGAGGGAGCCCCTCCCATCCCCGTGAGGAGAGAGAGGCGCGATCGCAGCGCTGCCATGGTTACACGCTCAGAACGAACGCATAAACCATCCACGAACGCAGCTTCAGCGCGCTGGATGCCCAGACACTGAAGACAACGATCGTGGCCGTGGATGGAGGATAGGAAACGACCGCAACCAAGAGGACACGGCCGGAACGGCGTCTTTAAAAAGACGCGAACCGACCGTGATTTGCTCTTTTAGGAAATCTGCTCTTTTTAGTTGAAGTGCCCAGGGGAATCGCTGCAGACAGGGACACCGCTGTTCGCACCGTAACGCCAACCAGAACAGCTTCCAGACAGATGATGAATGGCTCTTTGTGGAGATCAACACGTTCATCCACTCGGCTCCGAAGCAAAAATCTAATGAGTGGATGCACCTGCCGCCTATTTATACCCGTGTGCACGAAATATGTGTGGTATGCAAAATCCACTAGCCAATATTCATTGGCGTTTTCTCTTAAGTCAGAGATGATTGGGGCTCCCAAGTAAATCCCCTATGTCGTCACGACATAACTCGTAGTGACCGACAGATAGGGAACTGTAATATCCCCAGGTCCAGAAACGTAGCAAGGACATCGATAAAACGGTCCATGTGACACCAGTGACTCTTCTTGAATACTTGAATACTTTCTTTTTGCGCAAAGAAAACAAAAATAACATAATTTAACTATTCTCCCCCGAGTTACGTCTTCTGCCATTTTGGAGAGTATCCAAGAATGTATTTGACGTAATCAGCGTTGTTTATGTTCGGGGGAAAGCGCACGCATGAACGTAATCAGCGTTGTTTAACATCATCACATTCACAAGTATTAAGGGCAGTATGGCAGTACTTGATAACAATTCAACCTCTAAAAAACATAAAAGATGTGCAACGAGTATCCTGGATGTGCTTTATAGTTCACACAGCATCAAAAATTGAGAATCTATTGCTTTTTATTTATATTCAAAACACTTCCCAATATGGGAAAATTTGTTTTTAGCAGTTGCACATAATAGCTTAAAAACAGCATTCAAACTTCACACTAATACTGCTCTGTTCACTCCCTATATATTTTCTACAATGCTGACCAAACAGGCAGATCACTGGGTTTTGGAGCAGAAGATCTGTGAACCAACATCTGAGATCCTGCTGAAAACACATTAAAGATCCTTCTTAACCTTTCAACCTTTTCATGAGATTTAAGAACACCAATGGTTTAAAATTCACATCTTTTGCAGTTTTTCTTTTTATAACATCAGCAGCTGCATTGTATTTACACAGAATACGGAAACATTATCCATAAATGATCATGATTAAAAGTAAATTACCAGCATTAATAAATACTGTAAAACTGTGTGAATGAGCTGAAACAGTGAGACTTATAAGGAGGGTTGAGATGTTGCACTGATCTGAACACAAGATCAGCTGGATTCTTCTGATTCTTTGAGATCAGCTTGAAGACTAAACATCTGAAACTGAGCAGTTAAACAGCTCCATGTCCAGATGACGATCAGGATCATCCCATCACGTTTCATATTTACTCAAACTCGTGTCACTGTACATGATGAAGGGAGTTTGGACTCGTTCTGAGCTTCTCAACACAGATTGATTCAGTGAATCAGATTCATCAGATCCGAGCTGCATTTGGACACCAGATTCAGGATCCCTGAGAGAATCAGATTCAGATTCACAGAAGATTCAGTTCAACACAGAGTTTGATCTCAATCAGGACACAGTGATGTGTTTCACTGTTTCTCTCACCTCTGAATGCGGTCACACAACTAAAATGAGACTGAAATTAAACAAAGAAGCATTAGAGCAGCATTTATAATAATACATTAATATAAAACAGATGAGTGCTGAGAGAGATTGAGTTGATTTACTCCATCAGCAGAATCACAGATGATCTCATGATTCAAGCATATAAAAGCATATGGTCGAAACAAGCTTATAAATCACACAGAATTAAGTGTTTTGAAAATGTCTAAAGTTTTCTGTAAGAGGTTATGTTAGGGTAAGAGGATAGAAAATACAGTTTGTACAGTAGAAAAAACATTATTCCTATGATATGATCCCATAATGATAGGGATACCAGTATGTGTGTGAGTGAATAATGGACAGAAACACACTCACCTCTGAATACCAGCTCTGCTCACAGTCAACATTGAGTGTTTGGTTCAGTATAACAGACTGAATCATAAACAGAAAACCCACAGCGCTCTCAATCTCTGCACACGACACATTGATGACGTTATACATGATTCAGTGCTGGAAAAATGATGATTTAAATCAATTGTTGCATTATGTTATTATTGTTTACTTACAAAAAAAAAAAAAAAAACATTTAAACATTATTTTAAAGAACCTCTCTTTTAAATAATCTTTCAGTTCCAAATACTTTAAAAAACAAGATAAAAATCCTATTGTTTTCAACAAATCACGACTTATTTAATTAAAGCCTGTACCGAAAACAAATATGCCCTGTTTTTCTGAAGAAGGTATACATTATAAAATGTGACAATTACATAGAAATATTACGTTATTAGTTAAGAGGCAGCAGAGGGCGCCACTGTCATACTGAAATAATAAAAGTAAACAAAAGTGTTTTATTCTGACTAGGGGTGTCCCCGAATAGTCGACGATTCGATGCTTTGATTCGAGGAGCCTGATTCGACTCCCAATCTCACAGTCGAATATTCGCGGGGTGTTATGATCATACCATTTTGGCTATACAGGGGTGCTCAGTGTCTGATTTCACATAGAACTACCGGTTTTCTCCCAATTAATATACAGCCTATTATGATAATGCTGTAAATAAGAATCTTAAAAGAAAGAAGCTTTAAATAAATATTAAGGTGCGTGAATAAATCCAATTTCCCCTATAGATTAAAGTTTTGCTTTCTAATCCGTCACCTACAGGAGCATTCTTGGCGGCAGGGATTTAAATCTTTAACAAGACTCAAATTGACACAGGCAGACTTCTTTTTTTCTTTTTTCTTTTTTCGATCAGGTAGGGTACAACAAGTGATTTCAAAACGTTTCAGTCGGTTTATTTATATCGTGTATATATTATTTATCTCGTATAAAATGCATTTGGTTGAGTTACAGTAAAGCGCTTCATTGTAGTACTATACGGTGATTATCTCTTCAGCGCGCGGTGCGAGCAAAACAACAATGCAGAATATTAATAACTATGACTGGCACTGTCATATAGCATTATAATGAGAACACTATTATAATAAAACGCTGTGATTGTTTTTTTTTTTTTTTAATGTTGTGTTTCTGCATGTTATCGCGTGAAGAAAGCTTCCACAAAAGGAATTCATTCAGAGCCGCGCAGACGCGTTCATGTGCACTCGGGGCATTTTGTGCAGATAGCCTATAAGTCGTAATATTAACATTATGTTATATAAATAACGAAGCGTATTCTATGCGAGATAAATGAGTTGAATCCCATTAATTAAAAACCGGCTATCATATGCTTCATTCATCTTCAGCGCGCGCAGCTCAAAACAGAAATGCAGAACGTTATAACCATAACTCATATACATAACATTATAATGAGAGCACTATTGTAAAAATATATATATATATGTTGTGAATTCTTAAGGGTTTCGCTGATGTTTAATGTTAACTATCTTTTAATCAAAACATAAAACATTATTCACCTCGTTTGTATCTGCGAGGCATCCGTAAATGTCTGACTTGACTCTTGGTATTGTATTTTGCCCCGCCCCCAAATATATGATTCGACTATCAGTCGACTATCGGCATGATTCGAAAATTCCGATTCGACTATGAAAATCCTTAGTCGGGGACACCCCTAATTCTGACATAAACATAAACACAACATACAGGCCTAGGCTAAGCTACCATAAAACCATAAAACATTTATCTGCAGGTTATTTTTAACTGGGCAAAAGATGTAATATATACTGCCTGCAGAACAAATAAATAGACCAAATAGTCCTGTTGCATTTCCATATTTTAAATCTAAATCAGACTTTAATATTAAATTATTATCTTGTTTCACAAAACAGTGTTAAATGAAAACTCGATGCAGATCGGCACAAAGGAGTTTTTGGATTCACAGACGCAGCACATTCATTATTCATACCGCCATCAGTTCACATCAGAGATTCAGAAACCACTTCATTAAATGTACTTTTATTATATTTGATGACCAGTTTACAATATAAATATTAAAGCAATATTATTTACATTTACGCATTTAGCAGATGCTTTTATTCAAAATACATTGCACTCAAGTAACAGTTTTACATTTTATCAGCTCTTGCTTTCCCTGGGAATCGAACCCATGACCTTAGTGTTGCTAGCGCCATGCTCCACTATTTGAGCTACAGGAAAGCTATATCATTACTCTGTTAATTAAAGATTCAGAACAGTATGTGTGTCTGATCTACATTTATAACTTCTAGATGACAATGAAAAACTGATTAATGAATGAATACAAATGTAATGATGTGAGATTTGATGAGTTTGTGTGCATGTGAACATCAGAAAGAGTCTCTCCATCGTTTAATATCACACAGAGACACTGAGCAATCAGTATCGACTCTGAATCCAGCACGGAGGGGTTCAGTGAATGTGGTGTTGAATGTGTGTAAGTGTGTGAGTGTGTGCGTGTCAGAGACGCTGTAGAAGGACAGAGAGCCGGCCGACACGTCCACATACACTCCTGCTCTATTAGAGGATGAGCAGACAGCAGGTATATCAGTGCTGTTCTTGTTGTGACAGACAGAGAATTCTTTATCAGAGCAGTTCAGACTCCAGGATTTGTCATTGAACCCAAACTCACAGTCACTCCCTCCTTTCCTGTCGATTCCTGTATATGACACTGATATCTCGGCACGTCTCTTCCATTCGGTCTCCCAGTAACAGCGTCCAGTCAGACTCTCAACACTCAGAACCTGAGGATCATTATCAAATCTCTCTGGATGATCAGGATACAGCTGACGATGTTCCTCACATGTGATCGTCCTGTTCTCATCAGACAGAATGTGTCGAGTGTTTGCTGTGTTTGGATCCAGTGTGAGATCACAGGCATCTGAACACAAGAAGAGAGAAACATCAAGAACAACACGACAGTGAAGATGTCTGTGTGTGTTTACAGCTTTGACTAGATCTGCAAAGTCCAAACTGTCCTCACTCTTCACAAATGTGCTCACAATATACTGAAAGCTGTTGAACAGATCTCAGTAGCAGTGCTGGTCCTAGACTTCTGGAGCCCAAACAAAACTCTGTGAAAACCCCGTCAGGTCTAAAACAGTGCAGACTAGTGTTGTGTAAAGCAGCGGTTGGGGGTTTATCATGCAAGTCAAGTCAGCTTTATTTCTATAGCACTTTATACAACACAGATTGTTTCAAAGCAGCAGTAACAGATTCAGATTGTGCTGTAAAGCAGCTCTAACAAGCCAACAGCGTGATTCTAGAGCTCAAGTCAGTTCAGTAAGTGTAAAGTTCATCAGTTGTGCAGACAGACTGTATTTACAGTGTATTTGTGCACATACATGTACGTGCGAGTGTTACGACAAACTTGATATGCTCAATTTTCATATCCTATCATCAGCCTGTGAGATCGCTGATACACAATATTATTGTGCTAATTTATTTACTTAGTTTCGTTAATATAGCCTAATAATAATAATAATAATCATCGTCTTGTTATCGTCAACGGCATCAGCTACAGGCGATATCTCCGACTATCGTCGATACACGATACAATCGTCTATCGGCACAAGCTTACTGCACACTGAACATGCAAAACACACAAGACAGTCCTGATTTACATCTGTGTGGACTTTGCTGTGTGTATGGACGATCATTTGATGTTTGTGTGTAGGGTTACTATGAAAAAACAGGTTTTTATAACGGAAAGCTTGTGTGTTTTTGTGTAAGTTTTTGTCGATGGTTTTCCAAGCTTTTTTCAAGGTAAACTAAAAATACTGCATTTTCATAATTTATATATACAGTGCAACAGATGAGATATATATATATATATATATATAGGGCTGCACGATATATCGCATGCGATATTTAATGTGCATCTTGTCAGTAAAGCCGGTTCTGTAATCAGCGGTAATTTCCATCACGTTCATTATCAATGTGGATTTGCGCAGCTTGTCAGTGAACATCGGCTCTGTGAAGTAAATGCTGCTCCATGTGAAATCACCGCTGATTACAGAACCAGCTTTACTGACAAGATGCGCATTAAATATCGCATGTGATATATATCGTGCAGCCCTAATATTAATATATATATATATATATATATATATATATATATATATATATATATATATATATATATATAAAAAGTGAAAAGTGAATCTTTAAAGTGAATTTTATTACACAGCTGTAGAGTTGAGAAATAATAATGCCTTTAATACATTATGTGTTTAAAAAATGTATTCATGACTATGAAGGCAAGATATCAATTATCAAGAATACCATTATGATGTCCTTTAAGAGACGGCATCGCTAGCTAACGCTCACCTGAACAGTTATGATAGTGTTTACTTGTCATCATTTAAATGTACAGTTATGTGTCTGGGTCTCCTGGGATTACCAGGATCAGCATATTAAATGATATGTTGTTAAATAACATCAAACTGTATTTGTGGCGCCCTCTATTGACTAGGCACCACATGAAATACACTGACGCGTGTTTAGTCATGTGACACGTATTGTACTGATAGATATCTATGATTACACTGGTCTTGTGTCTGTTATGTGCTGTTCACTTTCACACTGTTGCTGAAGATGTGTTACTTTGTTCACTCTTCATTTCACAGTCCTGCAAAGATGACAGAAAATTCATTCACAATTGCTTTCCTGCAGCAAACCATGAGCGCAGCTGCGTTTAAGACCAAACATATAGCGGTGCTCGAGTGCGACCGTGACGCATCAGTGAATGCGGAGATGTTTTGCTAAATAAAATGATCCAGCTAGAAGAATAGCGTAAAAAACTTTATTATGTATGTTCGTCTGTATCATCTCAGTGAGATTATATTATATTTCATGCATGTGCAGTAAGGGGAGTTTAAGATTTCTGATGCTTCAGTGTGGATGAGGAGCTTTTGGAGAACACTTGAAAACTCTAGTGTGGACAGAGAGCGTTTTCAAATGTATCTGAATTAATAGTCATGTGTCAAGAAATGTCATTACCACCACTGCATGATGTACAAAATGATGAGTCCAAAACAGTAATTAAACACATATGTATTAAAATAAATATATTTCCACATGACTCCTCTAAAGCTGAATCCACATATTACTGTTATGTTTACATTATGTAGTGATTCTACTTAAATCATCTTTGAGAGCAAAGGAGCCCCCTGGTGGTGACCGGCACTGCTAACGGGTTACTTCACCCAAAAACGTAATCTGTGTTGTTTACGTTCAGCTTGCGCGCGCTGATTACGTTGATTACGTTCTGGGGTACTCTCCAAAATGGCAGAAGACGGTAACTCGGGGAGAAGAATTGTTGAATAAATTATGTTATTATTGTTTTCTTTACGCACAAAAGTATTTCCGTTGCTTCGTAAAATTATGAAAGACTGGTGTCACATGGACTATTTTACCGATGTCTTTGCTACGTTTCTGGACCTGGGAACATTGGAGTTGCATTGCTGTCTATGGAGGGTCTGAGAGATCTATAATATCTTGTATATTATATAATATCAAATATCTTAATTTGTGTTCCGAAGATGAACGAAGGTCTTACGGGTTTGGAACAACATGAGGGTGAGTAATTAATGACATAATTTTCATTTTTGGGCGAACTAACCCTTTAAAAAAGACCTTATAGACCTTATTAACCTAATAGAGAAACAATGAAAGTCTATGAGATGAGAGCAGTGATACAGTCAAACAACAATCTGTGTGTGTGTGTGTGTAGACCTACACTTTCGTAGTCCTGCTGTCATCATGATCTCTCCTCCATGATCCACACTATAAACACACAAACACACAATGTAGATCTGCATCATTCACACACAAGTTCAGTATGTCATTATGGCCGCATTTACACTGCAGGGTTCAAGTGACCCAATTCCGATTTTTTCCTCCCATGTGGTACAGATCGGATATGGCCCACAACTGTGTAAGCAGGAAAAAAATAAATAAAAATAAAATAAAATCGCATGGATTCCGAAATTCATGTGTGGAAATAAATCAGATACGAATCGGATACGTGCATTTGCGCCTGCCGTGTAATCAGTCAGATCGGATATTCCCCTGTAAAATAGACTCCTACGTCATCGAAAAAGTGAGTTTTTTTAAACATTCCGCGGTACTGTAACAAATGAAACCTCTCTAGTTGAGTAGCAGAGTATTAATTTTGTTCGTTTGTGTTACATAAAAGGCGATCTGATGCTGAAATGTGTTGCTTTTGAAATCACGCTGAGTGCTCGTTGCTGCTGTTGTCAGTGACGGCAGCTCGTGCACAGACGAGGCTATATAATTATTTTGATGTATAGATGTAACTATTGCATTTCTATATGAATTCCATGTCAAATTAAACTCAATGTACTATTCAAATTGATTTGTGATGTCATATGCTATTTTTGGCTTGTTTCACCAAGTGCAGTGTAAAATACACACATCGAATACGGGCCACTTTTAAAAGAAATGTAAGCACGTCGTCCAAAAAATCGGATATAGTCACAAAATCGGAACTGGTCATCAAGACTTGCTGTGTAAATGCAGCCTATTGCAGCCTAGTGTTTGAAATACTTGAGTATCTGCAGTTTATAGTTTGGATCCTCCAGTTTGTGGTTGAGCAGCTGCACTCCTGATTGTCCCGGATGATTGTAGCTCAGATCCAGCTCTCTCAGGTGTGAGGGGTTTGAACTCAGAGCTGAAGACAAATAACCACAGCCTTCCTCTGACACCATACAGCCAGACAACCTACAGACACACACAGTCAGATTATCTACAGACACACACCAGTCAGATTATCTACAGACACACACCAGTCAGATCATCTACAGACACACACCAGTCAGATCATCTACAGACACACAGACAGATCATCTACAGACACACACAGACAGATCATCTACAGACACACACAGACAGATCATCTACAGACACACACAGACAGATCATCTACAGACAATCAGATCATCTACAGACACACACAGTCAGATCATCTACAGACACACACAGTCAGATCATCTACAGACACACACAGTCAGATCATCTACAGACACACACAGTCAGATCATCTACAGACACACAGTCAGATCATCTACAGACACACAGACAGATCATCTACAGACAATCAGATCATCTACAGACACACACAGTCAGATCATCTACAGACACACAGACAGATCATCTACAGAGACACAGTCAGATCATCTACAGACAAACACAGACAGATCATCTACAGACACACAGTCAGATCATCTACAGAGACACAGTTAAGATCATCTACAGACACACACAGACAGATCAACTACAGACAATCAGATCATCTACAGACACACACAGTCAGATCATCTACAGACACACACAGACAGATCATCTACAGACACACACAGACCGATCATCTACAGACAATCAGATCATCTACAGACAGTCAGATCATCTACAGACACACACAGTCAGATCATCTACAGACACACACAGACAGATCATCTACAGACACACACAGACATATCATCTACAGACATACACAGACAGATCATCTACAGACACACACAGAGAGATCATCTACAAACACACACAGACAGATCATCTACAGACAGTCAGATCATCTACAGACAGTCAGATCACCTACAGACAGTCAGATCATCTACAGACAGTCAGATCATCTACAGACACACACACACAGTCAGATCATCTACAGACACACAGACAGATCATCTACAAACAAACATGTTCTTAAATACCTCAGTATCTGCAGCTGGCAGTTTGGACTCTTCAATCCATCAGAAATAAACTTTACACCAGAGTCCTGCAGGTCATTGTTACTCAGATCCAGCTCTCGAAGGACAGAGTTTGATGATTGTAGAGCTGATGACAAACTCTCACAACACTGAGCCGTGAGATTACAGCCAGCAAGACTGAAAGAGAGAAGAACACACATATCAACAGTCAGATCATCTACAGACACACATTTTGACCAGCTGACTGTAAATTATCTCTTATATGTTCATAAATACCTCAGTATCTGCAGCTGACAGTTTGGACTCTTCAGTCCATCAGAAATAAACTTTACACCAGAGTCCTGCAGGTCATTGTTACTCAGATCCAGCTCTCTCAGGACAGAGTTTAAGGATTGTAGAGTTGAAGACACAATTTCACAATGCTGATCTGAGAGATCACAGCCAAAAAGTCTAGAAGAGATTAAATAAAATTTAAGAAATAACAAAACAATACAGACATGTACAGAGGGTTGCCAGTTTTCTGTCCTCAGGGAACAGAGGATAACATGATCTGAACATAGAATCACAATAACATGAGCTCCTGCGATTGAGATAATCTGTTGTTCTGAATTATAAAGCACAATCATTTTATTAACATCTTTACTGTCACTATTAGTCCAGCATAGATTCAGTCTTCCACATATTCTGTAGCTTATTATGAATATAATCCATCAGTTTTGGCTGCTGCAAAGCTAAACTGCAGCTTATTTCTGTGTTTGGAAACTAATGTTGTGAATCAGGGCTTGTTCTCTGTAGTCATTCAGAAATTTTTTCAAGTTTTCACAAAATGCTAACATGTAAATGGACATATAACATCTCTCATTAAATGACAAATATTAGGTCGTATTGTGTTGAATAATTCATGTACGTGTGTGACCTGTTGAAAGTTTTAAACTTTTATGTGTGACATTAATGTGATCACAAAGCTGACAGAGTAAATATGTGTTAGAAAACTAGACCTATATCATTCAGAATATTCCCATTCACAGTAATCCACCTTTTCTATAGTTTTATTTATTTTATGGCATAATGCAGACCTCTTTAAATGTATAATAATCTAAAATACTGGCTAGTGCTGTACAGTAAAAAGTAAGCAGGCTTCAAGCACTGCCGGCACTGTAATAGTTCACTGTAACAGCAGTCAAACAGCTGGAACATTACGCATTTATGATGAATAATTAGTGAAGATTAAATGCTATAATGCTATATTATTTGTTTGTTAAATTAATTGTAATTCATGTTTAGTGATGTTCTCACCAGGTAGTGGATAAGTTGTATTTATAATATATCAATGTTTTTTTTTTTTTTTTTAAATCTTAATAATTACATGATTTGCTCATTCATTAATCTAATTGCTATTAATATTTCCTATAATTTATTTCATTATTTTATCTCAATTGCAGCTTTACTGATCAATGGTGTCGACCGTCCCTTTGCTCCACCTGCTGCTGATTTAAAGAACGAGTTTCTCATGTGACTGGGTTGTGTTGAACTATTTACTTTAGTTAACGATTAAACACTCACAGAGCTTTTCTGCAGTTGATCACAGCTGGTATCAGTCTTCTTCTGCCCTCATCTGATGTGTTGTATTTCACAAGCTCAAACTCATCCAGCGGCTCCTCTGTCATCTGAAGCATGTAGGTGATTGTTGAGCAGTGAGCAGCAGAGAGTTTCTTCTCTGAGTGTTTGTCTGATTTCACAAACTCCTGAATCTCTCTGGACAGAGTCTGATCTTTCACTTCCAGCAGACAGAGGAACAGATTGATGGATTGACCGGCTGAGAGACGATAAATATCAAGTGCATCTTTGATCATCTCTTTAATGTACTGTGTGGTTCTCCTGGTGCTCTCTGAGCTGTTCTCTGCGTGTGTGAGTAGATCCTGTAAGAGTCTCTGATTGGACTCCAGTGAGACGCCCAGCAGGAACCGCAGGAACAGATCCAGCTGCCCATTCTTACTCTGGAATGCTTTAAATACTGCTGATGTTAGTAGATCATACAGAGAGACTTTACATCTGTAAGATTTGAATGCTTGCAGAAAAATCTCCAGTGGCTTCTTGTTCTTTGTTAAATAGCAGTAAAACACATAGAGAGCAGCGAGAAACTCCTGAACGCTCAGGTGAATGAAGCTGTAGACTTTCCTCTGATGAATCACAGATTCCTCCTTAAAGATCTCCGTGCAAATCCCAGAATACACTGAGGCGTCAGTGACGTCTATGCCGCTCTCTTTCAGGTCCTCCTCATAGAACATCACATTGCCCTTCATCAGCTGTTTGAAAGCCACTTCAGCAAGTTTCACAATCACTTCTCTGTTGGCCTGCAGGAGTTTCTCTGGATCTCTCTCTTCATACTTCTGGTTCCTCATGTTGATCTGAATCAGCAGGAAGTGGATGTACATTTCAGTCAGAGTTTGAGGGATTTCTGCACTGTCATCTTGTTTCAGGAGCTTCTGAAGGACAGTGGCTGAGATCCAGCAGAAGACGGGGATGTGGCACATGATGTGGAGGCTTCTTGCTCTTCTGATGTGTGAGATGATTCTGCTGGCTTGATGTTCGTCACTGATTCTCTTTCTGAAATATTCCTCCTTCTGAGGCTCATTGAATCCCTGAATTTCTGTCACACGGTTGACGTATTTTGAGGGGATCTGATTGGCTGCTGCTGGTCTGGAGGTGATCCAGATGAGGGCAGAGGGAAGCAGGTCTCCTCTGATGAGGTTTGACATCAACACACGCACTGATGAAGACTTATTCACATCACAAGCTTTCTGAGCGTCTGAAAACCTGAGTGTGATTCTGCTTTCATCCAGACCATCAAAGATGAACACAACTTTACACTCCTCATAAATCTTTGAGTCCAGATCTTGAAGTTCAGGATGAAAGGCCAGCAGAAGTTTGTGAAGACTGTACTGATGATCTTTAATCAAGTTCAGCTCTCGAAATGGAAGCACAAACATGAAATCTACATCCTGATTGGCTTTTCCCTCGGCCCAGTCCAGAATGAACTTCTGCACAGAGACGGTTTTTCCGATTCCAGCGATGCCTTTAGTGAGAACAGTCTTGATCTGGTCTTTCTCCTCACATCCTGGTTCAGCCGAGGCTTTAAAGATGTCATTGCAGTAGATTGAAGTGTCTTCTGAGTGTTGTGTTCTGGCTGTTTTCTCCATCTGTAAAACCTCATGTTCTTCATTCACTCCTTCACTCTCTCCCTCTATGATGTAGAGCTGTGTGTAGATCCTGTTCAGGAGGCTTTCATTCTCCTGGAGATTCAGTCCCTCAAATAATCTCTCGTACTTGTTCTTCATGCTGGTTTTGAGCTGGTCTTTGACTCTCTGTAGTTCATCATTCACTGACTGAACATGTTTATTCAGAGACGCTGTAACGCTCATGTTGTTCAGACAGCATCTCCGTCTTCTTCGCTCACGATCTGCTCTGCTGAAATATCACAAGAAGAACAGATTAAATATAATCTAAAAATAAAGGATGTATAAATTAAAATCTACATCGATAGAGATGTCAGTCTTTTATTTTCAGTATGATTTCTTGTGGTTTCACAGCAGTTCACAATCAGTAAATAGAGCATATTTATGCCAGATTATTGCTTGTGATCGACTGCTGATGAATAAATGTACTTTATGGTGTGGATATTGTAACATGTTAGATGGTTGTAAGATGCATATTTGATCTCCCTCGTCTTTTTGAATGAGCAGCCAGCAGGCATTTCAAAATAAGAGTCAGCTGTATTTCGGTTTGTTTATAATTAAAAGCCCTACATTATGGATATGTTTTTTTTTTGCTTAGCTTTTTCCTGGTTAATATTGGTATTCAGAGGTGTAAAATACTTGAGTAATTTTACTTGATTACTTTACTTTAGTAGTATTTTGGGGGATTTGTACTTTATTCAAGTACAATTTAAACTGACTACTAGTACTTTTACTTGATTACATTTCTGAAGAAAAAACTTTTTACTCCTTACAATTTTATTTCATCTTGAAAAGTACATTACATTTTTATTTTATCTTATGCACATTAAATATGGTAAACGGAAGCTCAAACGTGCGTGCCTGATGTGAGAACCAATGATCATTGTTTCATGCATCAAGCACACATATTTCTACTTCATTTATGACTTTCATCAGGTAAATGTCTGGCTTCAAAAGTTCACCATCAAATCTGAGGAAGCATATCGAGGTAGCAAAGTTGCATTTTCCCAAAAAATGTTTATTCCTTATTTGTTCGGTTTTGATAGAGCCATTAGCTGTGTAATATATTAGCTGAATGCACAAGATTGAGTGCAAATAAAATCAATGAGAATTTAAATACCATTAATATTTTTGTGGAAATATTTTCTTAATTAATTAAAAATCTCCAAAAGTGTTTAAATAAGCATTGTTTGTTAAATTAATTGTAATTCATGTTTAGTGATGTTCTCACCAGGTAGTGGATAAGTTGTATTTATCCAATAAGTTGTATTGTATATTTTTAAATCTTAATAATTACATGATTTGCTCATTCATTAATCTAATTAGTAACAAATAATTATTTATCAATATTTGCTGAGAAAAAAAAAACTCTAAAAGCCCCAAATAAATAATTAAAAGATCAATTATCCTGTCAGACAGTGACGTTGAATAGACAACACACAAAAAAAGTGGCCTTTCAAAACGTTAGTGTTGTATGTTGTAATTCTATGACTCTCCTCATTAATTCAACACATTCTTGTATTCTGTCTGGAATATGTTTCTAGCCTCTGCATCACATCTTGCTCTTCAAAGGGATAGTTCACCCAAAAATTATAATTCTCTCATCATTTACCGACCCTCATGTCATCCCAGATGTTTATGACTTTCTTTCTTAAGATGAACACAAGCAAAGATTTTTAGTCCAGATAATGCAAAACAGAACCACTTCAGAACCCACACCAAGTGAACACGACGGTCAAGCTTAAAATATTAGTAGGCCTATTTGTATCCTTCTTACATGTGCCTCTCATTTCACTTAAGACGACACTGATTCATTAACAGGGGTTGCATGCGTTACTGTCATATTCACTTTGTGTAGTTTTTGAAGTGTCATTTTTGGATGTCCCATACACGTGATTTTTTTCCCTAAAACCCTTAGTTTGTGTTCATCTGATAAATGAAAGTCACATGGGATGGCATGAGGGTGGAAAGAATGGAGTTTCTTTTAATTCCTTTCCCTGTATTTTTTCCCCGGTGTTCCGCTGTGCTGCATTTTAATTGTTGTTGTTGCACTAGATATACGTGTTTGACCTGTACCATTGCATTTAGTTTCATTTTCTCCCTTTAACCAAACTTCTGAATGTCTGTCAGAAAAGAAAGTACTTCTACTTTTTTAATACTTGAGTACAATTTAAAGTTGTACTTTTTTACTTTTACTCAAGTATGTTTTTGGCCAGATACTTGTACTTTTAATTGAGTAAAATTTTCACTCAGTATTTGTACTTTCACTTGAGTAAAATTTTTGAGTACTTTTTACACCTCTGTTGGTATTTATGGTTACACACTGTATTTAAAGTAGACGTATAAATAATGACAATTATTAAATACAGTTTAATACAGAACTATTTAAAAACTGTTTTTTGTATTCTAATGAATGAAATAATTTTGCTTGTATATGTCTTGTTATATCTATTAAAGAAAAATATTATTAGATGTTATGAAAGTTTGTGAACCCTTTAGATTTTTCTATATTTCTGCATAAATATGACCCATAACATCATCAGATTTCCATATAAGTCCTGAAAGTGGACAAAGAGAACCGAATCAAACAAGTGAGAGAAAAATATTTTCTTTGTCATTTATTTATTGAGAAAAATGATCCAATGTTACATATCTGTGCGCTGCGATAGTATGTGAATCTTTGCTTTCAGTATCTGGTGTGACCCCCTTTTGCTGCAGTAACTGAAGGTGAAGTTTCTTGTAAATGCTGATCAGTCCTGCACAATAATGTAGGAGTTTTAGCCCATTCCTCCTATGAGCTGCTTGCTTAGGTCCTTCCACAACATTTCAATTGGATTAAGGTCTGGACTTTGACTCAGCCATTTCAAAACATTAACTTTGTTCTTCTTTAACCATTCTTTGGTAATATGACTTGTCTGCTTGGGGTTGTTGTCTTGCTGCATGACCCATGTTCTCTTGAGACTCTGTTCTCTGAGACTCAATTTTCTTTTTGGAGAACAGTGGCTTTCTTCTTGTAACTCTGCCATGCACACCATGGTTGCTCAGTGTTCTCCTGACGGTGGGCTCATGAACATTAACATTAGCCAATGTGAGAAAGGCCTTTAATTGCTTAGAAGTTACCCTGGGAATTTTTGCAACCTCGCAGACTATTACACGTTCTGCTTTGGAGTGATCTTTGTTAGTCGACCACTTCTCAGGAAGGTAACAGTGGTCTTGAATTTCCTCCATTTGTACACAATCTGTCTGACTGTGGATTTATGGAGTCCAAGCTCTTTAGAGATGGTTTTGTAACCTTTTCTAGCCTCATGAGCAGCATCAACTCTTTTTCTGAGGTCTTCAGTAATCTCCTTTGTTCGTGACATGATTCACTTCCACAAACATGATCAGACTTTGATAGATCCCTGTTCTTTGAATAAAACGGGTCACGTACTGACATATGATAGTCATTGCACAGATGGACTCTTAACAGCTAATCCAAGAGATTCACATACTTTTGCCACTCACAGATATGTAATATTGGATAATTTTCCTGAATAAATATGACAAAGAAAACATTTTTGTGTCATTTGTTTGATTGGCTTCTCTTTGTCTACTTTCAGGACTTTTGTGAAAATCTGATTATGTTTTGGGTCATATTTATGCAGAAATATAGAAAATCCTAAAGGGTTCACAAACTTTCCAGCAGCACTGTATGTCTTACATTTCCATTGCACTTCTAAAGTTTTTTAATGTAAGTGCATGTGTGTTTATTGTGTCAAGTCCTGTCTGTGTGCATTGAGTGTTTTTGACTCCCATAAAGCAGTTCAATCATCACTACATTTTTATCCTCACCTGGGGTCAGAGGTCACCGGATCATTACTGAAATGAAGAGGATGAAGCATGAATCTGTAACTCTTCAGAGACACACAGCAGGGATCTGCAGATGAAGATCTCTGCCTCTTCCTCCTCCCGAAGATCCTGATAAACACACAGAAATCATTTTTCCTATAGTTCTGTCTGCTGTTTCATTTATTATAAGCAGGGCTGCAACAATAACTGATAAAATCAATAATGAAAATAATCATCAGTGAGTGCGATTATGAATTAATCGTGTCTGAACGCTGTGCGCAGAAAGCATCCGTCAGTCACACCGCTTTATAGTAATGAATAACACTTTTCTATGGACAAAACACAAATGGAAAAAAGGATCTCTCATCTTAATTTAGTTCATCGCAATCTCACAGTTTTTAACCAGAAATGTGCGCGCTGCTTTTCTGATGTTAATCTAAGTTTTCTGTGTGTTTTTCCCATGCCACTTGAAATGTGTCTGTTTATAATAGTTATTACCTACTAAAGGGGAGACACGCGAGGAAAAAAAAAAAACAATCAGTTGTGGGACTATTCGGTCATAAACTGCATACAATTCATTTCTGAACTTTCCGTTACTGGAAATGAAATTACTGGTTGATATGTACGATCTAAACAAAGTTTACACACACTTTTAGTCTTGCTCAGGACACGCGCTGTCTGTTAAAGTTTGGTTCCATAATAAATCACTGAGTAATTTTTGTCCCATTGCTTTGGTTATCACTGTTTCAAATCACTGATATTTCGAGAATGAATCCAGCATAAATATGGATGTCATTCCCAAAATGTTGCAGCATGTATGTGTCTGAAAAACTAAAGTTTCATACAAATTCTGAATGGATTATAGCCTAGAAAGCGTGCTCCCATTATTACCATCTCTCATCTTAACTGTGAGATCGCGATGAATTAAGTTCCATTATGAAGCTCTCTAAACTACACAATCAATCTCTTATTTACATTGTGTCTGCACTTGTGAGATGATTCACAAGCATGCAAAACTCCGGCACTTTCAGCGGTGAGTGAATTCTGAAAACTCTAACGTTTCTGATTGGCCATTGCTTTAAAGAAATCAACAGAAATGTCTGTGATTGGCTACATTGCTCATCTCTGCGAAAACACGTTGGGAAAGTTTGCCAGATCTTTAAATCTTTAATTGCTTGTGCTTTCGTTTGAGGGTATGTAGCACCATCTAGTAGGCTACCCCGTGCAACCGGTCCTGGGATGATCGAGGATTCCATTACTGACGATATCAGGGAGGGCAATTGCCCTGCCTTGCCCCCTCCTTTGGGCCTGTTTGTACAAGGCTTTGTCCCCACTTCTGTAGGCGTCCTCTTTGGCCAAGTGAAGCTGTTTGGGTTTTGCACTGAACCAAGGTTTGTCGTTGTTAAATGTTAAATAAGTCCTGATGTAGGACGTCACGGTGTCAGTGAGCTCATCCAGATCAGTAGCTGCAGCCTCAAAAACACTCCAATCAGCAAGGTCGAAGCAGGCCTGTAAATTCTGCTCTGCTTCAACAGTTCATCTCTTTACAGTTTTCACTACAGGCTAAGCAGATTTAAGTTTCTGCTTGCAGGCCGGTAGAAGATGAACCAAACAGTGATCAGAGAGTCCCAGAGCTGCTCGGGGGACAGAGTGGTATGCATCCTTTAAAACAGTGCAGCAATGGTCCAGTATATTGCTGTCCTTAGTAGGGCATGTGATGCGCTGTCCGCATTTAGGCAGTTCGCGGGTGAGATTAGCTTCACTGAGAATGATAATGAAAGGGTCTGTATAATGCTGCTATGTGTGTGATCTGAACAGCCAACAGTTCTAGCGCTACGCTCGCTCGCACATCAGGAGGAAAGTACACACTCACCAGAATAAACGAGAACTCCTGCGGTGAATAAAAAGGCTTACAGTTAATAAAGACTGCTTCCAAGTTTGGACAGCACATCTTCTTTAAAACGGTAGTGTCTGTACACCAGCCTTCATTGATATAAAAACAATCCACAACTTCTCGTTTTTGTAAGAGGTTCGTCTGATTTATTTGCTAGGGAGCGGAGATTCGCCAGATGAATGCTGGCAGCAAAGTTTCACGAGTGCACCAGCGCGCTTCCCTCATTTGTGTCGCCTGGAGCGCTTGTATAGGATCACAGCTCCTCTGACTTGCAGACCACAAGACCCTCCAGCGGACAGTGAACACAGCTGCAAAGATCATCGGTGCCCCTCTCCTCTCCATCCTGGACATTTTCCTCACACGATGCTCCAGCAAAGCCAACAGTATCGTGGAGGACTCAACCCATCCCTCCCACAGTCTCTTCCAGCTCCTACCATCAGGAAGACGGTACCGGAGCATCAGAGCCCGCTCTGCCAGACTGCTCAACAGCTTTTTCCCCCAGGCTGTGAGAGCCCTGAACTCAAATCACCCCGCCCCCCTCTGAAGTGTGCTACACACAGGTGAGTGGGCCTGTACAAACCACCTGTAGTAGCACACTCTCCTCTTCTATGCGCACTAGACACTTTTCACACACTGCTGTGTGTACACAATGCCACAAAAGACTAAAAAATATATGTATGTATACATGCTCATGCACTACAAATCATCCTGCACTGATCCCCAGCCAGCTCAGGGCTTGCAAAATCGCTAGCCTGACGTCCCGGGGCTATTGTGTTTTCCAGTCGGGCTACAAAAATGCATCACTGCCTGCCCGACGGGCTCCTTAAATACAGATCTCCCGCGGGTCCTTAAAAACTCTTAAAGTGAGTTGTATCACACTTAAAGTTTTAAATTGGGTTAAATGGTATAAGAAATGTTTTAATTATAATTTCTAGAGGTCTTACAGTTGCGGACGGAAAGACAAGAGTCACGATACGGCAGGATTAAACTTCAAAAGGCAATGATGTCATTGAATAAATATGAGCGCTGCACGTTTCAAGTCAAAACGCGGCGTGGATGTATCAAAAATCTGTCAGTAGGTTAGTTTGTGTATAGGTCTATACTGTTTTACTTCATTGTTGTATGCCTGTATTTATGTAGCACCGTGGTCCTGTGAGGCACGACATCTCGTTCCAATGTATGTCCCCACATGTAGCGGAAAGACAATAAAGCTCAACTTGACTTGAACTTGACTTGACTAAAATATCCAGTAAAACGTCTGAATGCTTAAAAGGTGCTGTATGTAGGATTTTGACTCTACTAAAGCATAAAAATACCATAATATGTTTGCAGATATTTAAGAAACATGCTAAATTAACATACTTGTTTATCTGAAAAACAATTCTACAGTCAGTTATTCCCCTTTGAAAAGGTGAATTCCGGCCCGGAACGTCTGTGTTTGTTATGGTTTGTGAAACCCGCCCACTGCCAGTTTACCCAATTGTATTTCGGCACCGCGGGTTGCCAGTTGACGGAAAACACAGCGTATTTAATTGTATTCATCGGCATGTGTGCTCGTTCCTGTTGGTGTCGTTAATCTGGCAACCTGCATGTGCGTCATGTCTGAGGAGGAGGGGCCGGGTGAAAATAACCGTCTCCAATATTTTGAATTTGGACTGCAATACCTAGTTCAACCACTCGGTGTCAATCCTACATACAGCACCTTTAAACATCGGCAAAACTTATTTGGTGTGCTATTTCTGATGTCCAGGAGTTCGTTTCTTGTAAAGCGGATTAGAAAAAAGTTGTTTAAGACAGGAAAAACAAACAAAAATAGTACAAGTACCAAGGAACAACAAACCAAGGCTGCCATGTGCGGCGCCATCTTAGAAGTATTTACTGACAAGGTGCACATTAAAGAACACAGATGCAACATTTCATTTCCATAATGACCGGAGCAATCTACAAGAGCAGCACCTGCTTTAAATCGTGCTTTTTTTGGGGCGTTAAATAATGCCACAAACACCAATAAATTGACGAGCGCAAATCTTAGTAAATTGTGTTGCCCGATTCATTTGAACAATTTCCTCTCATAAATTTACAGATTGAAAGGGAAACTCCTACAAATGTGTATTCAATAATGTGAGTCGCAAAAATAACTGTGTCCATGCATTTTCAGCGCTACTTTCCCACTGCATGCCTTTAATAAATCCTGACAGTAGTCTTTTAACACCAAACGAGGGTTTGCGGTGGTGCAAACTGATAGTAAATCTGCTCCATATGTAGAGTTAGAGTTCATAATCGTGTTTTTATTTGAGCAGTTACAGTAACTGTTGGAGCAGCAGAATATAATTTCTATGTTCAAATGAGTGAATGTGTGTCTCTCAAACCTTGTTCAAGTTAATATGTTGTGCTTTTGTTTTTGTTTTTAATTTAGCCATTTATCCTCTGCTTTTAATGGTAAGCAATCAGTTATTTTTTTGTTTAGAATGCAATGCTTATATTTTAACCTTTTTTGCACATAATGAACTACATATCCTACACAAGATTCATTCACTATATTTATTTTTATAATCTTTATACTGCATCTTGTTTGGAGGAAAACATTGGGCAGGATGAGGGGGAACATTTTTTTAAATAATCTGATCAAACAAGTAATCAGCAGATGAATCAGTTCTGGAAATATAGGTTAGCAGCAGCTCTAATTGTAAGTCAGTCTGTCGGTTCACTAACAGTGGAAACAGACTCTTCGTCTGGTTTGTGGGATCAGTGTGTGACTCCTGTCTGAATCTGCTGCTGCTGCAGCGTGAATTGACCTTAACACTGGATTATATCTCACCTGGGGTCAGAGGTCATTGGATCATTACTAAATAAAGGAGGTTTATTCATGGATCTGTCACTCTTCAGAGACACCCAGCTGTGATCAGGAGATGAAAGTCTCCATCTCCATGTGATCCTGAGAAAACATAAAAAGTTCTTCCTTAAGTTCTGTCTGCTGTTTCATTTATTATAAAATCCATCTACAATGCGAGTAAATCTTCACTCTGGCAGGCTAAATAATGTCTAACATCAGCCAATTATTAGATTTTACTCGCCAGTGTGTGAGTTGGAGGTTCAGTATAAGTTTAGCACAGGTTTATTTTCACTTGCCGAACACTCTGACTGAGATTATATACACATACATACACACGTAAATCAAAAATGCCTGTCAAAATTAACACTACTACTACTACTACTACTACTACTATCTCTTGTAACCTGCAATAAACCTTTACTGAAAGTTTCTTTTATGAGATGAAGGGGAAAATAAAGAAAAGAAAATCAGCCAAACATATCGGCCAAAAAAAAAGAAATCACAATCATATATCGGCCATCGGCTGCCCTGATTTTTAAATATTGGCATCGGCCAGAGAAAAACCCATATCTGTCGACCTCTAGTTATAAATGATAAAATACAAAATTAATTGTAGTTATTAAGATTGATGTGGTTTGGAATTGGTAAAATATGATCAGAATGTCAACTTGAATGATTATGCATGCACTGTATTTTTCCTCCTCCGCTGTCGTCGGTAATGCAGGGAATGTAGTGATTGGTTGTCAAGGCAGCACACATCCAAAAACTTATTTTAAATGCAAAATTTATTGTTGTGCCCTGAAATACTCTCTTCTTTGCGAGACTAACATTTTCTCCACAAAACTCCGTTCACACACGTGCAAAATGCACCTTTGCACGTTTAAAATATGATCTTTCACACGCAGAATTATGGCAGAGATCTAACCCCATATTCACAGTGTGTGTGTGGGTTGGTATTTGTGGTTTATGGGGACACAAATTTATTTAATGACATGGGTATGACAGAGGTATTACAATTTGAAGGTGGTTTATGAGGACACTGTCTATGTCCCCGTAATTCAAAAGGCTTAAAAAAACGTACTAAATGGTGTTTTTTTGAAAATCTAAAAATGCAGAAAGTTTCCTGTAAGGGGTAGGTTTAGGTGTAGGGCAATAGCACATACAGTTTGTACAGTATAAAAACCATTACGCCTAAGGAGAGTCCCCGTAAACGACAAATACCAACATGTGATGTGTGTGTGTGAGTGAGTGAGTGAGTGAGTGAGTGAGTGAGTGAGAGAGTGAGAGAGTGAGAGAGAAAAAGAGAGTGTGTGTGTGTGTGTGTGTGTGTGTGTACTTGGATGGGTGAAATGCAGAGCACAAATTTCGAGTATGGCTTACCATACTTGGCCACGCCACTCACTTTCTTTCACTTAATAATAACAATCATTCACTGGATTATATCTCACCTGGGGTCAGAGGTCATTGGATCATTACTAAATAAAGGAGGTTTATTCATGGATCTGTCACTCTTCAGAGACACCCAGCTGTGATCAGGAGATGAAAGTCTCCATCTCCATGTGATCCTGAGAAAACATAAAAAGTTCTTCCTTAAGTTCTGTCTGCTGTTTCATTTATTATAATAACCATCTACAATGCGAGTAAATCTTCACTCTGGCAGGCTAAATAATGTCTAACATCAGCCAATTATTAGATTTTACTCGCCAGTGTGTGAGTTGGAGGTTCAGTATAAGTTTAGCACAGGTTTATTTTCACTTGCCGAACACTCTGACTGAGATTATATACACATACATATACACACGTAAATCAAACATGCCTGTCAAAATTAACACTACTACTACTACTACTATCTCTTGTAACCTGCAATAAACCTTTACTGAAACTTTCTTTTATGAGATGAAGGAGGAAAATAAAGAAAAGAAAATCAGCCAAACATATCGGCCAAAAAAGAAATCATCATCATATATCGGCCATCGGCTGCCCTGATTTTTAAATATTGGCATCGGCCAGAGAAAAACCCATATCTGTCGACCTCTAGTTATAAATGATAAAATACTAAATTAATTGTAGTTATTAAGATTGATGTGGTTTGGAATTGGTAAAATATGATCAGAATGTCAACTTGAATGATTATGCATGCACTGTATTTTTCCTCCTCCGCTGTCGTCGGTAATGCAGGGAATGTAGTGATTGGTTGTCAAGGCAGCACACATCCAAAAACTTATTTTAAATGCAAAATTTATTGTTGTGCCCTGAAATACTCTCTTCTTTGCGAGACTAACATTTTCTCCACAAAACTCCGTTCACACACGTGCAAAATGCACCTTTGCACGTTTAAAATATGATCTTTCACACGCAGAATTATGGCAGAGATCTAACCCCATATTCACAGTGTGTGTGGGTTGGTATTTGCGGTTTATGGGGACACAAATTTATTTAATGACATGGGTATGACAGAGGTATTACAATTTGAAGGTGGTTTATGAGGACACTGTCTATGTCCCCGTAATTCAAAAGGCTTAAAAAACGTACTAAATGGTGTTTTTTTGAAAATCTAAAAATGCAGAAAGTTTCCTGTAAGGGGTAGGTTTAGGTGTAGGGCAATAGCACATAAAGTTTGTACAGTATAAAAACCATTACGCCTAAGGAGAGTCCCCGTAAACGACAAATACCAACGTGTGTGTGTGTGTGTGTGTGTGTGTGTGTGTGTGTGTGTGTGAGTGAGTGAGAGAGAGAGAGTGTGTGTGTGTGTGAGAGTGTGTAAGTGTGTGTGTACTTGGATGGGTGAAATGCAGAGCACAAATTTTGAGTATGGCTTACCATACTTGGCCACGCCACTCACTTTCTTTCACTTAATAATAACAACAATCATTCACTGGATTATATCTCACCTGGGGTCAGAGGTCATTGGATCATTACTAAATAAAGGAGGCTTATTCATGGATCTGTCACTCTTCAGAGACACCCAGCTGTGATCAGGAGATGAAGATCTCTCACTGCTCTCCATAATGACAAACTGACTTCACACCTGCATATGGAAACACAAGAGAACAAATGACACATAATATTGTGATTAGTATTCCAGTAATTGCAGTGAAAACCAATCTTAATGCGACACAAACAATGACATTCAAGAGAATGTGGAGCTTCAGACTCAGCAGTTTGTGGAGGATCCTTTTCTTATGAATCCATAAAGTGATGGTTTACTGACTGTAGTGGAAGAAGATCAGAAGCCCTTTGAGATGAAGAGTGATCCTCATGAGCATCGTCAGTATCTGAGCTCACTGATGCTCGAGTCTTACTGAACATATTTCACTTCAGCAGCATGAGAAAAGCACGAATCCCTGTTCAGAGGCTTTATGTGTTTCTGCTGCTGTAATGCCGAGTTCACACTGCACGATGTTCAAAGTCGTTGGATCACCGTTTTTACAATAGGAAGAATTGCCAACAACTCTGTCTGGTCCACAATCTACGTTTCACAACCAAATGCACTCAAGAAGTGATAAGGAAATAACGCAAGATAATGCTGATATTGAGGTCTATAATTTCTTACACACAAAGCTCTTCATAATTTGGTACCTCATTATCTTTCAGATCTTCTTCATTTGTATACTCCTTTGAGATCATCTTCTGCAGACTTATTGTCTGGTCCAAAGTTCAAGATGAGTTCCTTTGGTGGTAGGGCTTTTAGTTGTGCAGCGCACATTCATTTTGAATGTAATTTGGCAATTGAATGCATTAAATGGTTCAAGGTTATTAATCTATGCAAATTCAGCAATACAAATTTCTGAAAAGTAAACAAATTAGTTGTTTATTTTAAGGGACCTATCTTATTTTCTCTTGCATATTTAGTATTGCTTTTTAATAAAGAAAAACTGCTTCTTATCCGATTACTCGATTAATCGATGGAATAAAATAATTGATAGCTCCAGCCCTAGTTCAAATGCTGTGCCCATTTTGACCCCTGCCAAATTATGACCCTTCTCGTTGAAATCGCTGCCTGATTGCCTAATCCTAACCCCTCCACCACACCTAACCATAAACCTACCAATACTAGGGGGTAATAATCTGGCAGGGGTCAGAATTAGGCACGACACTGGCAGGGTTTGTACTAATGGCACAAATAATCTCAAATAAACAAATAATCTTGAATGATTCTTTTAAATGATGCTACTCGTGGTTTATCTCTTAATAACTCTTTTAACATCAATAAAGTCCTGCACTTTATTCTCATTCCTGCATGTTCCTTTCAAACCCGGAACCTAAACGTCAGACGCAAGTGCTGAGAACAAAACAATAACAAAACAAAAAATAAAAAGCTAAAACCAGAATAAACTGTTTTTCCATTATGGACAAACGCAACCGTTTAAAATAAAGGAAAGATTTAGAAAGGCAGACCTCTCAGAAAACGTACAAATAAAGATAATTTTAGATGTTTAATAACTGTGTAGCACTGGGATCGCTAGACGAGGGCCTAATGAACTGATTTTAGTGAACTGGACCAACACTGACAGTGTTCCCTGGTTGTGCCTGTCGCCCGTGTTAGTTTAGTAGCTGTGTTCAGACTGATGTCCAGCACTGACCGCTGTGTGTCTGAATCACTCTCACTGAACTCCGCGGCCTACAGAAGCGCTCGAGTTCTCCGTTTAACTGGTGATTTCCTCCTCTGCTAGCCTACATTTCCGCAAATTAATCTCAACTAAAAGCAGAATCTCTAGAGCTCGATATCATTATAATCCTGAAGATGAACTTGTGCAGCTTCATCCACTTCTACATGCGTCACAACTCCATTAATGCTGTTAATGTTTAAATATCGGATTTAACACGCGACAGAGACGCGAAAATCTACAATAATACGAATTTATATCAATAAACTTACCTTAATGTGATGTTTATGTTAGTTTTAAGTCTTCTTCATTTGTATACTCCTTTGAGATCATCTTCTGCAGACTTATTGTCTGGTCCAAAGTTCAAGATGAGTTCCTTTGGTGGTAGGGCTTTTAGTTGTGCAGCGCACATTCATTTTGAATGTAATTTGGCAATTGAATGCATTAAATGGTTCAAGGTTATTAATCTATGCAAATTCAGCAATACAAATTTCTGAAAAGTAAACAAATTAGTTGTTTATTTTAAGGGACCTATCTTATTTTCTCTTGCATATTTAGTATTGCTTTTTAATAAAGAAAAACTGCTTCTTATCCGATTACTCGATTAATCGATGGAATAAAATAATTGATAGCTCCAGCCCTAGTTCAAATGCTGTGCCCATTTTTGACCCCCTGCCAAATTATGACCCTTCTCGTTGAAATCGCTGCCTGATTGCCTAATCCTAACCCCTCCACCACACCTAACCATAAACCTACCAATACTAGGGGGGGTAATAATCTGGCAGGGGTCAGAATTAGGCACGACACTGGCAGGGTTTGTACTAATGGCACAAATAATCTCAAATAAACAAATAATCTTGAATGATTCTTTTAAATGATGCTACTCGTGGTTTATCTCTCTTAATAACTCTTTTAACATCAATAAAGTCCTGCACTTTATTCTCATTCCTGCATTTTCCTTTCAAACCCGGAACCTAAACGTCAGACGCAAGTGCTGAGAACAAAACAATAACAAAACAAAAAATAAAAAGCTAAAACCAGAATAAACTGTTTTTCCATTATGGACAAACGCAACCGTTTAAAATAAAGGAAAGATTTAGAAAGGCAGACCTCTCAGAAAACGTACAAATAAAGATAATTTTAGATGTTTAATAACTGTGTAGCACTGGGATCGCTAGACGAGGGCCTAATGAACTGATTTTAGTGAACTGGACCAACACTGACAGTGTTCCCTGGTTGTGCCTGTCGCCCGTGTTAGTTTAGTAGCTGTGTTCAGACTGATGTCCAGCACTGACCGCTGTGTGTCTGAATCACTCTCACTGAACTCCGCGGCCTACAGAAGCGCTCGAGTTCTCCGTTTAACTGGTGATTTCCTCCTCTGCTAGCCTACATTTCCGCAAATTAATCTCAACTAAAAGCAGAATCTCTAGAGCTCGATATCATTATAATCCTGAAGATGAACTTGTGCAGCTTCATCCACTTCTACATGCGTCACAACTCCATTAATGCTGTTAATGTTTAAATATCGGATTTAACACGCGACAGAGACGCGAAAATCTACAATAATACGAATTTATATCAATAAACTTACCTTAATGTGATGTTTATGTTAGTTTTTAAGTCTTATTTATTTTATTCCTGTCGAGTTTGCTTTCGTTATCAACACAAGGAAGTCTCCCAGTGAAGAATTCTTCTTCTGCTGCTGCTGCTGTTGTTGTTCTTCTTCTTCTTCTTCTTCTTATTCTTCTTCTATCTTTCCGGCAGTGCAGACGGCGTGTTACTGCCCTCCACCGGTCAAAGTTTGAACTATATTCTTATATACATTCTGTATTATACAAGAACTGAAGAACTGCCTCAGAGATCAATTGATGCTTGTCACTGTGTCCCAACAAAGAAGGAACAGAAACACTCCAAGTCCAATAAAACATGCCCTACTGTTTCCATATTCCCACATTCACATAATCCAGAAATACAGGTGCTGGTCATATAATTAGAATATCATCAAAAAGTTGATTTATTTCACTAATTCCATTCAAAAAGTGAAACTTGTATATTATATTCATTCATTACACACAGACTGATATATTTCAAATGTTTATTTCTTTTAATTTTGATGATTAGAGCTTACAGCTCATGAAAGTCAAAAATTAGTATCTCAAAACATTAGAATATTTACATTTGAGTTTGAATAAATGACCATCCCTACAGTATAAATTCTGGGTATCTCTTGTTCTTTGAAACCACAATAATGGGAAGACTGCTGACTTGGCAATGATCCAGAAGACGAACATTGGCGCCCTCCACAAGAGGGTAAGTCACAGAAGGTCATTACTGAAAGGTGTGGCTGTTTACAGAGTGCTGTATCAAAGCATATTAAATGCAAAGTTGACTGGAAGGAAGAATTTGGATAGGAAAAGGTGCACAAGCAACAGGGATGACCGCAAACTTGAGAATACAGTCAAGCAAAGCCGGTTCAAACACTTGGGAGAGCTTCACAAGGAGAGAACTGAAGCTGGAGTCAGTGCATCAAGAGTCACCAGCTCAGGCGTCTTCAGGAAAAGGGCTACCAAGCCACTTCTGAACCAGAGACAACATCAGAAGCATCTTAACTGGGCTGTGGAGAAAAAGAACTGGACTGTTGCTCAGTGGTCCAAAGTCCTCTTTTCAGATGAAAGTAAATTTTGCATTTCATTTGGAAATCAAGGTCCCAGAGTCTGAAGGAAGAGTGGAGAGGCACAGAATCCATGTTGCTTGAAGTCCAGTGTGAAGTTTCCACAGTCAGTGATGATTTGGGCTGCCATGTCATCTGCTGGTGTTGGTCCACTGTGTTTTCTGAAGTCCACAGTCAATGCAGCCATCTACCAGGAAATTTTAGAGCACTTCATGCTTCCTTCTGTTGACAAGCTTTATGGAGATGCTGATTTCATTTTCCAGCAGGACTTGGCACCTGCCCACACTGCCAAAGGTACCAAAAGCTGGTTCAATGACCATAGTGTTACTGTGCTTGATTGGCCAGCAAACTCGCCTGACCTGAACCCCACAGAGAATCTATGGGGTATTGTCAAGAAGGAAGATGAGAGACACCAGACCCAACAATGCAGATGAGCTGAAGGCCACTATCAGAGCAACCTGGGCTCTCATAACACCTGAGCAGTGCCACAGACTGATCGACTCCATGCCACGCCGCATTGCTGCAGTAATTCAGGCAAAGGAGCCCCAACTAAGTATTGAGTGCTGTACATGCTCATACTTTTCATTTCATACTTTTCAGTTGGCCAAGATTTCTAAAAATCCTTTCTTTGTATTGGTCTTAAGTAATATTCTAATATTTTGAGATACTGATTTTTGACTTTCATGAGCTGTAAGCTCTAATCATCAAAATTAAAAGAAATAAACATTTGAAATATATCAGTCTGTGTGTAATGAATGAATATAATATACAAGTTTCACTTTTGAATGGAATTAGTGAAATAAATCAACTTTTGATGATATTCTAATTATATGACCAGCACCTGTATGCTTTCCTACAATATACAAAAAATAAGTTAACCCACAGCGCCCAACCTCAATCTACACAGTTTAATGGAGTCCCTACAGTCATTCTTGAGACATGGGACAAAACATGTCCAGCAATTGTAACTGCTATCAGGTTTAAAAAATACAAATATTTTCAATTGTAAATGTAATGGGGATTAATAACAATGTATTTGTTAGAATAAAATAACTGGACCAACACTGACAGTGTTCCCTGGTTGTGCCTGTCGCCCGTGTTAGTTTAGTAGCTGTGTTCAGACTGATGTCCAGCACTGACCGCTGTGTGTCTGAATCACTCTCACTGAACTCCGCGGCCTACAGAAGCGCTCGAGTTCTCCGTTTAACTGGTGATTTCCTCCTCTGCTAGCCTACATTTCCGCAAATTAATCTCAACTAAAAGCAGAATCTCTAGAGCTCGATATCATTATAATCCTGAAGATGAACTTGTGCAGCTTCATCCACTTCTACATGCGTCACAACTCCATTAATGCTGTTAATGTTTAAATATCGGATTTAACACGCGACAGAGACGCGAAAATCTACAATAATACGAATTTATATCAATAAACTTACCTTAATGTGATGTTTATGTTAGTTTTAAGTCTTATTTATTTTATTCCTGTCGAGTTTGCTTTCGTTATCAACACAAGGAAGTCTCCCAGTGAAGAATTCTTCTTCTGCTGCTGCTGTTGTTGTTCTTCTTCTTCTTCTTCTTCTTCTTCTTCTTATTCTTCTTCTATCTTTCCGGCAGTGCAGACGGCGTGTTACTGCCCTCCACCGGTCAAAGTTTGAACTAAATTCTTATATACAGTCCTGTATTATACAAGAACTGAAGAACTGCCTCAGAGATCAGTTTATGCTTGTCACTGTGTCCCAACAAAGAAGGAACAGAAACACTCCAAGTCCAATAAAACATGCCCTACTGTTTCCATATTCCCACATTCACATAATCCAGAAATATGCTTTCCTACAATATACCAAAAATAATTTAACCCACAGCGCCCAACCTCAATCTACACAGTTTAATGGAGTCCCTACAGTCATTCTTGAGACATGGGACAAAACATGTCCAGCAATTGTAACTGCTATCAGGTTTAAAAAATACAAATATTTTCAATTGTAAATGTAATGGGGATTAATAACAGAATGTATTTGTAAGATTAAAATAACAAGACCGAGATCTGGAGTCAGGTTGTCAGGATGTACAGAGAAGAGAAACCTCGGGTACCCGGGAGTCAGTGATTAAAGACAAGACACAAATGTCCCGTTTAACCAGAACTCGAATTTATTGAGCCAACAGAGAGTATATATATATATATATATAACAAAAGAAGAAGTTCTACTATTGGATAGCACAAAATCACATCATGGTCACACTACGTACAGACATCCGAATATGGAAGTAAGTTTCTTTGGATAAAGGCCAAAGTTTACATCATATATGCAAACAGCAAGCTAAGCACAACATAAGCATCCAACAGCACCGCATTTGTTCAAAGGGCACAGAGTGTTTTGCTAAAATCTCACAATGGCCACTTTAAGACAATATGATGTCTTACTGAACACTCTGGTGCAAATTAATAAAAAAAAATCATATATATACAATCATTACATCATCAAAATCAACAAATTATCCAAATAATCAGTGTAACATAGAAATTCACAATTAACACAATTATCCCCTTCGATTTAATTTTATCATAATTATGTGAACTCTATGACGCTTATTGTCTTCTCACTACATATAAAACAGTGTGTTCACAGAGAAGGGTTCAATCATTCATATGCTATAAAATGGATGTTTTTAATGATGAAAAAGATTTTGTTTTATCAAAAGTAACACTTAATAATGTCTCGTATCAAAGCAAAGTTGTTTTTCAGTGACATGCATGTTTCATAAGGTTTCAAAGTTGTGTCCCCACTTTTTGTCAACACCGTCAGACATTCATTAAACTGTAATAAAATCAGTCAGAAAGCTTGGTGTGGAAGATTTGATAGATAGGAGAAATTTGGTATGTCTGAATGATGGGAGTAATACAAGGGTAAATGTGGCAACAGGTAAAGAGTCCGTACTTGATTTAACAATGGTGACTGACACAATTGCAGGAGTGCTGAATGGAAACAATGAGACAAGATACTATTGGGAGTGATCATTATCCCATTATGACATCAATGAGAGTAAACGTACAGTAAGAAGAAATGATGTAAGTAAAGGAGGTATTGGTAATTGGAAGTATGATAAAGCGAGTTGGGAAGAATTTATGAATTTAAGTGAAGAGGGATTAAAGAATATTATAATTGCATCAGATAGTACAAGCTATACAGATTGCAGCAAATAAATATATACCAAAGGGGAGAAGAGGAAGGCAGAATAAGATAGTTCCATGGTGGAATGAAGAATGTAAAAAAGCTATAAGAAAGAAAAGGAAAGCATTTAATAGAGTTAGGAAAACACATCATTTTCAAGATTTAATAGAATATAAAAAAGCACAAGCAGATGTAAGAAAAACAAAATAGAGTATTGGAGGTCATACTGTAATGAAATAGGTAAGAATACACCAGTAGAAGAGGTGTGGGGCATGATTAGGAAAATGAAAGGAATTAAAAAGAAAAAAAAAGAATACCCAGTTTTAAGTATGGGAGGAGAAATTGCTGTGGAGGATGGAAAGAAAGCAGAAATGTTTTTAAAGACGTTTATGAATGTAAATAGCTCAGAAAATTTAACTGAACAGAGTAAGGAAATAAAGGAAAGATTTAGAAAGGCAGACCTCTCAGAAAACGTACAAATAAAGATAATTTTAGATGTTTAATAACTGTGTAGCACTGGGATCGCTAGACGAGGGCCTAATGAACTGATTTTAGTGAACTGGACCAACACTGACAGTGTTCCCTGGTTGTGCCTGTCGCCCGTGTTAGTTTAGTAGCTGTGTTCAGACTGATGTCCAGCACTGACCGCTGTGTGTCTGAATCACTCTCACTGAACTCCGCGGCCTACAGAAGCGCTCGAGTTCTCCGTTTAACTGGTGATTTCCTCCTCTGCTAGCCTACATTTCCGCAAATTAATCTCAACTAAAAGCAGAATCTCTAGAGCTCGATATCATTATAATCCTGAAGATGAACTTGTGCAGCTTCATCCACTTCTACATGCGTCACAACTCCATTAATGCTGTTAATGTTTAAATATCGGATTTAACACGCGACAGAGACGCGAAAATCTACAATAATACGAATTTATATCAATAAACTTACCTTAATGTGATGTTTATGTTAGTTTTTAAGTCTTATTTATTTTATTCCTGTCGAGTTTGCTTTCGTTATCAACACAAGGAAGTCTCCCAGTGAAGAATTCTTCTTCTGCTGCTGCTGTTGTTGTTCTTCTTCTTCTTATTCTTCTTCTATCTTTCCGGCAGTGCAGACGGCGTGTTACTGCCCTCCACCGGTCAAAGTTTGAACTAAATTCTTATATACAGTCCTGTATTATACAAGAACTGAAGAACTGCTTCAGAGATCAGTTGATGCTTGTCACTGTGTCCCAACAAAGAAGGAACAGAAACACTCCAAGTCCAATAAAACATGCCCTACTGTTTCCATATTCCCACATTCACATAATCCAGAAATATGCTTTCCTACAATATACAAAAAATAATTTAACCCACAGCGCCCCAACCTCAATCTACACAGTTTAATGGAGTCCCTACAGTCATTCTTGAGACATGGGACAAAACATGGCCAGCAATTGTAACTGCTATCAGGTTTAAAAAATACAAATATTTTCAATTGTAAATGTAATGGGGATTAATAACAGAATGTATTTGTAAGATTAAAATAACAAGACCGAGATCTGGAGTCAGGTTGTCAGGATGTACAGAGAAGAGAAACCTCGGGTACCCGGGAGTCAGTGATTAAAGACAAGACACAAATGTCCCGTTTAACCAGAACTCGAATTTATTGAGCCAACAGACTATATATATATATATCTCCATGATAAGGTCTATAATGGATTATGGTTGTTTAGTTGTTACGGATCAACCAGGCTCTGTCACCAGCCAGTCATAACGCACTCTCTCACCCGAGTTCTAATCACACACACCTGCACATCATTTGGACACCAATCACCTCTGACATAAAAGCACACACCTCACAGCACCTCATTGTCCGGTCTCGTTTATATGAAGTGGATTCCTCGTGTACCTGCCTCCTCGTGTACCTGCCTCCTCGTGTACCTGCCTCCTCGTGTACCTGCCTCCTCGTGTACCTGCCTCCTCGTGTACCTGCCTCCTCGTGTACCTGCCTCCTCGTGTACCTGCCTCCTCGTGTACCTGCCTCCTCGTGTACCTGCCTCCTCGTGTACCTGCCTCCTGCACCTGCCTCCTCGTACCTGCCTCCTCGTACCTGCCTCCTCGTGTACCTGCCTCCTGTACCTGCCTCCTCGTACCTGCCTCCTGTACCTGCCTCGTACCTGCCTCCTCGTGTACCTGCCTCGTACCTGCCTCGTACCTGCCTCCTCGTACCTGCCTCCTCGTACCTGCCTCGTACCTGCCTCCTCGTACCTGCCTCCTCGTACCTGCCTCCTGCACCTGCCTCCTCGTACCTGCCTCCTCGTACCTGCCTCCTCGTACCTGCCTCCTCCCTGCCTGTACCCCAGTCTGTCTGCTCCAGTGATCTGTTCCCGAAGTCTGCTACTCCGCCGGTGTGTTCTGGCCCGTATTCAAGACAAAGATCTCCAATCATCTTCTCACTGAACGCCAACTGGATATTATACTCACCATTTTCAGTCACCGTTGCTCTGCTGATCCTAAAACATCTGTTGTCAATCCGATTCCCAGTCTAAGTCTGCTTCCATAACATTAGTATACGTGGATCGGCAAATAAATCAAATTAAATTAGACAGAATTCAGTCCCAAGCCCTAAGAATATGTTGTGGGGCTTGTCTAACATCTCCAGTTACAGCTCTTCAAGTAGAGATGGGAGAAATGCCATTACAGATATGTGATGGCTAAGGCCACACTTAATACATATTTTATTTCAATTGTTTTATTTTTATTGTTTGTTTATACATTTGTGTATTTATTTTAGTTTCTTTTATTTACCCAAAATATTTTGTGTTAGAGGTGTATGTTGACTCTTTATGCGAGCATTAAAGATCCAAGAGCGACCCAGTTCATTACTAGAGTGCACGCTAGTGATTGAATAAAAACACAACTAGACAGAAATGGGTTTAAATTTATTTAATTATTTGAATTGTGTATCTTACCCGTGGTTCTGCCGGGATCTATGACTGCAGCATGGAACAAAGGCCTATTACTAAAAGAGCGCGGCATTTCCTGATGTCCTTTATATCTTTTGCTAGGAATTATGGGAAATGTAGTTTTGGGGACCATTTGGGTTTTGTTTGGATGTTATGTACAAAGTCTAATTTTGTGTTTTAGTTTATTTCTGTTATTGCTTTGTTGAATGTAATTTCATAAGTTTATAAAGTTTATTTGTACATATATTACTTTTGCTTTGAGGTATGATGTACAAAATTTTTGAATTAAAATCTTGTGAGACCCCCTGCAATTATAAAATGGTTTGGTCTGATTTGTTAAAAGGGTTAAATTTTCGATATTTTTTGTATGAGTGAGTTCCCATTTTTTTTCTGCACCTTTGTGGGCAGAACATG
The DNA here is from genome assembly GCF_012432095.1 of Onychostoma macrolepis. Taxonomy (NCBI): domain Eukaryota; kingdom Metazoa; phylum Chordata; class Actinopteri; order Cypriniformes; family Cyprinidae; genus Onychostoma; species Onychostoma macrolepis. The sequence goes on along the minus strand of NC_081157.1, from coordinate 49,890,354 downwards.
TGGCAGTGAATAAAAATGGAAATTTTGAAAACTCTATGATCGTCTCCCGGAAATTTATGGAAGAACCCTGACAAGATAAGAAGACAACAGTTAATAGTATCATACTGGGCAAACTTAAGTGGTCAGAATGAAAATCACCTTACAAAAAAGTGTTGAGACCTAGTTGGGAACATGAGAAGAGAGAATGTAATAGTTTTGTATGGAGAGTGGGGAAATTAGTAAGAGATATGAGACTGGAAGAGGTAGGATATGCTCCAATAATTACTTTATCTCCAGTGCCAATGTGGGTTATGCCCCAACCAAAAGTTGATCTTATAGCTTATTAGAAAGAAGACAAAAGGAAGGATCATACGAAACAGAGGTATATGACGCAAGGTAATATATGGGGTCACAGTATGGAGAATATATACACATTTACACAGATGCTTCAAAAGATCCAAAAACAGGTCATGTGGGCTCTGCATTAATAATACCAAAGTTAAAAGTGAATAAGAGCAGCAGATTATCAGATTGTTTATCAGTGTTTACTGGAGAGATGTTTGCAGTAATTATGGCAATAAGGTGGATTAGTGAAGTTAAAGTACCTAAGATAGTGATCTGTTCAGATTCAAGTTCAGCTTTAATACGTTTGAATGAACAGAAGTCAAAAACAAGACAAGATATGATAATAGAGATGATTCAAGAATTACATTCATTTAAGCAAATTAGTATAAAAGTTCAGTTTCTGTGGGTGCCGGCTCACATTGGGTAGAAAGGTAATGAAGAGGCAGATAATTTAGTTTAAAAGGCCATAGAACAAGAAACAGTTGATATTCAGATTCCTTTTAGTAGATCAGAAATTAAATCAATTATCAAAAAGAATATATGGAAATTATGGCAGCAGTTATGGGATAAAGATACCAAAGGTAGGCATTTGTGTCAAATTCAGTCAACAGTGAGTAAGGGAAGAGTATCAGGATGGAGCAGAGCTGAGGAGAACATGATTACAGGGTTAAGATTGGGGCATACAAGGTTGAACAATACAATGCATTTGATAAATAAACATCCAACAGGGCTATGTGAGGTATGCAGGGCCGGATTAGGATTGGGCGAGTGCCCTGGGGCACCAGTCAATAGGGGGGCACCAAGTGATTACGATAATGACAAGACCTTTAAAATATTTTTCATGTTTTGTATATATTATTTTGCTGGAAGAGATACAGATGCATAGAAAATGAACAGTTAACGATACAATATATACAGAGAGGATATCAAATATATGCACTAACGCACGCATATAAAGAATTGCGATTGGGTCAGAGGTCACAGTGCAGTGTTAATCAGAATCCACTCACTGCTCAAAATACTTTTGTTCATTGCTGAGTTATGCAAGCTCACAAATCCTCTCCATAACAAACAAAGTGTAGACGGTGTAAATAAGAGATTCGTTGTGCAATGTAGAGAGCTTCATTGATTATAATGGAGCTTTGTGAGATCGCGAAGAACTGAAGTGAGTAACAGCTTTTAAAGATTATTAAGGGAGTTTGTAAATGTGATATTAAATTAAAACAACAGTTCAATAAACAATAAGTTAATATAAAGTGATGTACATAGTATGACTTTAACAATATTGCCTGATTTTGCTCTATTTAGTCAAGGAAAATTGTTTCAAACAGTCATAGCTGCGCATCTCCATTCAAACACAGCGGTGTTTCATTTACCTGCGTTTTTAAATGAATCTGAGTCAGTGATTCAATTATCCATTCATAAAGACTATCCCTGCATCCCAATGTTGATATTATCCATCCTAAATAGTATGTGAGATTACAATGAGTGTGTCCCAAAGCATAGTATGTTGAAAAGTGTATGCCAAAAGTCCCCGGATGATCTACTATTTCAGGTCGATTTTTGAAGTGTGGATCCGTGCACACTCTAATGGCTAAAATTGCCCACAATCCATTGCGCTTTGGCGAAGGATTCGGTCCAGAACTACAAACACAAATAAAAAGCGTTAGAAAAACTACAATCGTGGTGGATGCGCGCGACAAACCTTTATGTAGAGAGGTTTGCAAAAAGGGGTTTGAGTTACTAATAATCAACATTTAAACAGGTAAAAACTATTTAACAGAGCGGTCCGGCAAAGATGCAGTTGTGTGACGTAGTATGTCCCAAAGCTTGCCTACTCTTCTACTACACACTCAAAAGTGTGTACTTTTTCTTCACCAAAAGAGTGCATACTTTAAGGGCATAGTATAAGTAGGCACATTGGGACGCAGCAAGTCACTTGCTTCGTTCCTGAATGAATCAGCCGTTCAAACGAATCAGTTGAACGAATGATTCAGTGAAAAAAAATCAGTGACTTGCCGCCACCTACTGACAGTTTTATTTTTATGTTTAAAGTGTAATTTCAGTTATTTAAATCATTTCAATCAAACAATAGTTCTATATTCAAAATTTTATATTTAAAACATTGATCTCACAACATTGTTATAAATTTAAAACATCCATGCCACCTCTGAGCCTCTGTAAATGTTCATAACCTATATGCCACTTCTGTGTGTTCTGTGCCACCCACCTTGTAGTGGAAACTAATTTTGTTAGTATTGATTTATTTTGATTAGTAACTCATTCTTCTTATTCTACCTGTTCTTATTCTATTTTTTTTATTATTTTTTTTTTTTAATAGAAATTTTGGAAAAGCTTATAAACATACATTTTTGAATTTGACAATGACATACCTTTAATAAAATTAAGGGGGGGAAAAAATGAAAAAAATGCCCCTGTAAATCACTTTAAGGAGTCAAGTATTACCTTGTAATGGGAAGCCTAATTTTTGTTATTGATCAGAAGGTGCTCCTGAATTTTTGAGGGGGAGGGGGGCACTTCAAATGTGGTCACCAGGGCACTACACTGTGTTAATCCGGGCCTGGAGGTATGTGATGTTAATGAAACAGTCGAACACGTTATAATGTACTGCAGTACTGCTGAAAGAAATGAGTTTAAGGAGGAACTAGAGAATAAGGGTGAGCAGTTTACAATTAAGATTTAAGATTACAATTAAGATAAGATTTTTTTTTTCTCTCTTTTCTCCTTCAGATCCCGCTTGAGAGGATGAGGCTGGACGGAGGAGCTGAACACGCAGCGCTGAATGAAGCTCTGTGAAGACTCTGGGCGGGTGGAGGAGAGGGAAGAGAAAGATGAAGGTGTTTGAAGATGGGTTGGGAGGTTAATTATGAGATTGTAGGTAGAGTGTCAATGGTAGAAGGAAAGACGATTGTGTTATTTCTAGGTTAAGGTTGGGTCACACAGGGCTAAATTCAACACTGCAAGTAATAGTGAAACATCCTTCAGGGTTGTGTGAGTGTGGGAGTAGAGAGACAGTGGAGCATGTACTTATACATTGTGATGAATATTCTGAAGAGAGAAGTAGATTAATTGAAGACTTTTTGAAGGAAGGGTACAAACAGGTTACATTAAAGAATATTTTAGGAGGGAACAGTATATTAATACAGTTTCTGAGAAGAACCAGGTTAATACAGAGAATATAGACAGATTTAGTATTATTATTAATATAGTATAAGAAGTAATATCAGTAGTCCTATTCTCTGGTCTGAGACGGGATTGTGCTGTAGATGGAGGAGCTGAACACGCAGCAACATCGAAGGCACGACTCTTGATTGGTCTGGAGATCTGTCTCTGGTCCAATTTCCACAGTAGATGGCGGCAATGCTCTATTAAGATAGCGACCCGCCAATAAGCTCGAAGAAGAAGAAGAAGAGTGTCAATGGTCCATTTCAGAGATAGGTGGCGGTAATGCACTTGTTAGTCTGCGATCCGCCGTAAAACTAGAAGAAGAAGAAGAATATATTCAGACGCTCAGCGCATCTGTCAAAGGGACGGGCGCGCCGTGTCCTGTTTGGACCGCAGCAGTTTCGGTTCCTGGAGGCGGAGTTGGAGGAGAGAATGGCAAAACGATTGGATCCTAAGGCGGTTGGCAGCAACTGGAATGTGAATGGACAGGAGAATGCAGAAGGAAGTGACGGTTCAGGAAATGAATTGGACGAGATGGCGGGAATTATGGAAAATGGGATACGGTTAGAAATAAAACACGGAAAAAGAAACGAAAGAATAAGTCAGATGAAAGTGATTCCGACAGAGGATTAACTGTAGAGGAAACGGAGAGAGAGGAGTATTTGGTATTTGTAAAACTTGAGAATGAAGGGGATTCGTTTGGTGATATGAATCCAATACAGCTAACAAAAACTCTAAACAAGGAAATTGGCGTGATAAAGAGTGCTAAAATACTAAGAAATGGATCATTGCTGATTATATGCATGGATGAGAAACAGCAAATGAAAGTAATCAGAATGAACAAAATAAATGGAAAGAAAGTACAATGCTCTAAGACTAATGGTGAAAAATTTGTCAAAGGAGTTATCACAGGGATTCCGGTAAACGTCTCAGTAGAAGATGTGAAAGGAAATATAAAAAATGCAAATGTGAATGAAGTAAGACGTCTGAAAATAAACAGGAATGGAAGTACATATGATAGTCTTTCAATTATGATCATTTTTGATGAGGAGAAACTTCCGAATAAGGTCTACATTGGATATATGTGTTACGATGTGAGGCTATACATACCCCACCACTTAGATGTTTTAAATGTCAGAGATTTGGACATGTGGCGGCAGTGTGCAAGGGAAAACAGAGATGTGGTAAATGTAGTGGTGAGCATGAGTATGGCAAATGTGGAGAGGGTGCAAAGCTAAAATGCTGTAATTGTGGAGGGGAACATAGTTCAGCTTATCGAGGATGTGAGGTTAGCAAGAGGCAGGCTGAAGTGCAACGAGTCAAGGTTATTCAGGGAATCAGTTATGCAGAGGCTGCAAAGACTGTGTCAGGAATTGGGACCATGGTTAAACAAACTGTAATTAAGAACAAAAACATTGATAAGTGTCAGAAATGTGATAAATTGAAAGAGGAACCTTTGATAGTGAGTAAAAATGATTTTGTACTGTTTATGGCAGAGATAATAAATTGTTCAGCACAAACAAAAAGCCGGAATGAAAGGATCAAAATAATTGTTAAATCAGCAGAGAGGTATCTAGATGTGAAAGGGATGCTCTGGGAAACAATTAGAGACATCCTCAATGAAGAGACACAATCCTCTCAGACATGGGCTGGATCATCTTAATGATGTTGATTATTCTACAGTGGAATGCAAGGAGTTTAATTGCTAATGGTCAAGAATTTAAGAAATATATTGATAACTTGATAGAGAAACCTCATATAATATGTATACAGGAGACATGGTTAAAACCACAATTGGATTTCATAATAAAGGGATATAATGTAATTAGGAATGACAGAGAATACGGCAGAGGAGGAGGAATAGCAACGTTTATACAGAAGGGGATGAAATATAAGGTAGTACAAATAAATACAGATTATGAATCAATTATAAATAAGATATGGACTGAAAGAGGTTGTATAGATATAGTTAATTATTATAATCCGTGTGAAAAATTGAGTCAGAACATTTTAGAGGATGTAGTGGGATCGATACAAGACAGTGTTATATGGTGTGGTGATTTTAATTCACATAATTCATTATGGGGGTAAGAGTACTGATGCAATGGCCTACTTATTGAAGAATTCATTGATATTAAGTATTTGGTGTGTATTAATAATGGAGAAGGAACACGATATAATAGTATAAACAACACAGAAACAGCACTTGACTTGACATTTGTATATAGTTCAATAGCAGGGGTTAGCACATGGAGTGTGATCAAACATACTACAGTAGGGAGTGATCATTACCCGGTAATGACTAAAATAGGTACAAAGATATGCTATGAAAAGGAAAAGAGAATTCCTAGATGGAAACTGGAGAATGTAAATTGGGAAGTTTTTCAAGAAATTTGTGAAAAGAGATGTTTGACACTTCAAGTAGAGAATCAGATGGATGTAAATATATTTAATAATAAACTAGTTAATGAAATAATACAGTCAGCTGAGGAAATAATACCTAAAAGTACAGGAGTAAGATGTACCAAGAATGTACCCTGGTGGAATAATGACTGTAAAGAAGCTATAAAAGCAAGAAATAAGGCATTTAGGCAACTCAAAAAATATCATTCTCAGGATACTTTGATCTTGTATAAAAGGGCACAGGCAAAAGTAAGGAAAACAATAAAAGCACAAAAACGTACATTTTGGAGGCAATATTGCAATAGTATTGGAAGAGAAGTACAAATATCAGATGTATGGGGCATGATCAGAAGAATGGGGGGGATCAGAAGGAATTATGAATTGCCAGTGTTGAACAGTGGGGATAAAATAGCTGTTAGCAATCTAGAAAAGGCTGAACTCCTTGTTCAAACATTCAAGAAGGTTCATAGCTCAGATAATCTTTCTGAAGTGGCCAGGCAGTGTAGGAATAAAACTTTAATGGAATTCCCTAATATTTTAAAGAAAAATAAGATGTCAGAAAATCCTTTAGACTTACCTTTAAACATGTTTGAGTTGAGAAGAGCAATCGTTAGTGCTAAACAGACTACTCCGGGGAAAGATGGAGTGTGTTATAAGATGTTAGCACAAATGACAGATAAAACACTAGAAATAGTATTAATACTGTTTAACCAAATTTGGGATACTGGACAACTCCCTTTAGTATGGAAAGAAGCAATAATAGTACCAGTTCTTAAACCAGGGAAAGACCCATCAGATCCTTCTAGTTACAGACCCATTGCCTTGACCTCCCATTTATGTAAAATCATGGAACGAATGATCACAGAGAGAATAACGTATTTCCTAGAAAGTAAAGCTCTTTTATCTCCATATCAGAGTGGGTTTCGTAGAGGTCGTAACACAATGGACTCTGTATTATGTCTGGAGTCAGACATCAGGAAAGCACAGACCACTAAAGAAGTAGTTATAGCTGTCTTCTTTGATGTGGAAAAGGCATATGATATGCTCTGGAAAGAAGGTTTATTGATAAAACTAAAATCATTAGGAATTGGCGGTAGAACATATAATTGGATTCTGGACTTTTTATTTGACAGGAAAATACAAGTAAGGCTAGGTAAAGAATATTCCAAAGTATATGCAGCAGAGAATGGAACTCCACAAGGTAGTGTGTGTAGTCCGCTATTATTCAACATTATGATTAATGACATTTTCACTCAGATTGAACATAATGTAGGAAAATCTTTGTATGCAGATGACGGGGCTTTGTGGATTAGAGGCCGCAATATATCATATGTGAATAAAAAAATACAAGCTGCAATAGTAGAGGTGGAAAAATGGACAAATAAATGGGGATTCAAATTATCTGTAACAAAAACACAAGTCATTTGCTTCTCAAGGCGGCATAAAATCATACCCCTTTCTTTAAAACTCTATGGGCAACCTCTGGAGCAGGTAAAAGCTGTTAGGTTTCTTGGGGTTTGGTTTGATGGGAAACTGACATGGAAAGTTCATCTGGATAAAATTAACGATAAAAGTAAAAAGGTCATCAACATACTTCGTTGTTTATCAGGACGGGAATGGGGAGCAAGTAGATCATCCCTGCAAAATATATACTGGGCTCTCATGAGATCTGTTTTTGATTATGGAAGTATAGCTTACATGTCAGCAGCGGAATCAAACCTCAAGAGATTAGATGTTTTGCAAGCTCAGGCTCTGAGAATCTGCAGTGGATCTTTTAAAACATCTCCGGTATCGTCGATGCAGGTAGAAATGGGAGAAATGCCTTTAAGAATCAGAAGAGTGAAATTAATGATGGCGTACTGGGTTAATCTCCAGGGACAAAATGAGTTGCATCCTGTCAAAAGTGTATTAACAGAATGTTGGGAACATAATGAAACAAATTATACTAGTTTTGGATGGATAGGTAATGCAAAGGCAAGAAATATAGGATTACACCAATTACAGTACAGTAATTCAGTTTCAATATCTTCCATTCCTCCTTGGTTATTCCCTTTGCCAAATGTTGACCTCAGTATACAGCAGGAATTGAAAGATAATTCGGCACAACTTCCATCATGGTTTATAGTCCAGAATTATTTCAAGGAACATTATCCAGAATCAGTGTTTTTATTTACAGATGGATCCAAAGATCCTGAAACAGGATTTGCAGGTGCAGCAGTATATATTCCAATGAGAGATTGTTTTATTAAGAAAAGAGTAACCAATCATTTGTCAGTGTATGCAACAGAATTATTGGCAATATTACTGGCCCTGCAGTGGATAGAGGAGAAGAAAATTAAAAACACCGTCATTGCATCAGATAGCTACTCATCACTTGAAAGTATACGATCAGGCAGGTCACTAGTTAGGATGGATATTATCAATGAGATATTCTGTAAGATGTACAATATGAAAGTTATGGGTATTTCTACACGTTTCATTTGGGTTCCTGCTCATGTTGGTGTGGAAGGAAATGAGAAGGTGGATATTCTGGCTAAACAAACTCTAAGATTAAAACAAGTAGATTTTCAGGTCCCATTAAGTAAAGCAGAAGCTAAAGTACTCATAAGAACATATGCACAATCAGTATGGCAGGTATATTGGGATGATAATGAAACAGGTAGACATTTATACAATATACAAAAACAAGTTGGTGCTGGGAGGAGGGAGAGCAGGAATCGAAGAGAAGGAAGTATCATAACTCGGATGAGAATAGGTCATACTGGACTTAATAGTACACTATATAAAATCGGAAAACACCCAACTGGGGAATGCATACACTGTAGCCAACAAGAAACAGTTGAGCATGTACTACTCCATTGTAGGAAATATATCAATGAGAGACGTCATCTTATTCTATCATTGAAGAAAGTAAAACATCATGACTTTACTTTATCAGGCTTATTAAGGGAAACAGCTAGTAAGATATATGATGATATTATTAAATTTGTGAAAGAAAGTAAATTATATAAAACAATATAGCGTTTTGATTGTTTTTTTGTTTATTTATTATGGTTCATTTTCCAGTTTGTTTATTTGTTTTGCTTGGTTTTTATGTTCATTTATATTTAGTATAAGCAAATATCATGATCCATACTCCATTCCAGGTGGTGGCGGTAATGCACCAATAAGCTAGGTTGCCAACCGCCAATAAACACCGAAGAAGAAGAAGAAGAAGAAGAAGAAGAAGAAGAATATATTCAGACGCCATTGAGATCAACGTATTTTGTACAGAGCGGAGGAAAACTCGCTTGTAGCTCGTTTTCTACATCACTACGAAAGAAAAAAGGCTTCATTTGTGTAGTAAAGACGTTTTGCTCGTGAGTTATTGATCCAGAAAAGTCGATTATGTGTATATCTTGCCAACTTTACCAACTACACTAGTGTGTTTTCCTCCCAAGTTCATCGTTAATAGCCGCGGCGTGTACATGGATCATTCATTGTGTGTTTTATTCATGTCTGTTAGTTACATTTATTTGCACGTGTTCTGAAATGTATTTCCACATGTTATGTGTATAAAGGCACTCCTCGTGTAACTGCGACGAGCTCAACCCATCGTCTCCGACTATTCTCCTTTATACTTTCAGGAATGATGTGAAACTAATTACTTTCGCGAATTTTTCAACTTGAAACACGAATTACTCAAGCTTTCACAAACTTTGACTGCAGTTATGAACAGCTTGAGACAAATTGCGATTCAGTTTTAGTTTCGTTTTGGTTGCCTTCTGTGCTCCTCTGGAAACCCGGATGGAGCAGAGTCAGAGTCTGTGAATGTGATGACATCTGAAGACCAAAAACCTTCAGCCTGGATTACCTGAGGTGTGAATGTGAGTATGAGGTGATGCAATTAAACAAACAATAATAATACAAACACTTGTAATTATGACAAGCACATATGAATATATATCTCCCTGCTGAAAGAAACAGTAGAAATCATCACAGAAACTATGATGGTTTCCACTAACGTTACTAATACCATTACACACATTAGCAAACCATCAAATTTTAAAACCATTAAAAAAATGGTTTCCTGTGTTTTTGGGACATACTCTATTAAGTATGGAGGACCAAACCTGCATAATAAAAATAAAGAAATAAATAACAGGAAAATAAATGACTTGATAAAAACAAATATAGTAAAAAAATAAATGAATAAATGCATGTGGGAACAAATAAATATAAAAAATACATAAACGCATGAATAAATACATTTTAAAATAGGTTAATTGATACATGCATAATATAAATATAAACAAATGAAGTAATAAATTACAAATAAAGACAAAATAATAAATAAATGAAAAGGGTGATAAAAATAAATTCAGGATTAAGTTTTATTTCAAATGAACTATATTTGTTTTTATCAAGCCATTCATTTCTTTATTTATTTTCCTTTATTTATTTGTATCATAATATTTTATCATTTTTATTTTATTTTATTATTTATTTTTGCAGGTTTGGTCCTCCATAATTAAAGTGGTTTTAATAAGCCGCTGAAAATTCCCACTAGAGACCTACAGGGATCATTACAGTTTCTATTAGACCAAGACCATTCCCATTATAACCAGTAAAACCATTACACATTATTTGATGGTTTCTATTCACCCCGCCTCCACCACCACCACCACCAGGACAGACTATGCAGCTTTAATTATATTCATAATCTTTATTTTGTGAACCTACCTCTGTATGATGGATTTAGGGAATCTTTTGTTAACGTCTGAAAATAGTGTAAAATATTAAATGTGAATTAAAGTGTGAAATAATAAATATAATTTAAATGTATGATGTGAATGTGCTTAAAGTGTGTTTCACTTCAGGTTGAAAGGCCTGCAGCATGGCGTGTGCACAGCAATCTGCTAAAGAGTACCTCAGAAACACCAGGAAAAAACTGGTGACTGGCTTGAAAAACCTTCCTCTGATCGTTGAGAATCTTTATCAGAAGAAGGTGTTCAGTGTATATGAGGTCGATGCTCTCAAAGCCGAGAGCGCAGAGTTTGATAAAGCCAGATGTATATTGGATTGGGTCATTAACAAAGGTGATGAGGCCAGTTATGAATTTCTCCAGATTCTGGATGTCACTAAGAAGAGGACATTAGATCCTGGTTTACACCCCTGGATCAGCTGTTCTCCCTTCAGAGATGACGATGCAGAGCCCAGCTATTCATTTGGTGAGTAGAGAAATGAAAGAACATTTTGGTGAAATTAACACAATTAAAATATTTCAATATTCATTTTATGCTTTTGTTGCTATTTTAGGTACAAAGCCCTGTCAAATCTACCAGACACGGCTCAAGATGAAAGCAAGAAGTATCCTGAAGAACCAAAGGAAATGTTTCTGTAAATATCTGGAAGACGAGGTACAAGGAAACTTCAGTTTCATACCTCTTGTTTTAAAGACTGACTCTGTCATTAAAACGCTATGCAAAATAAAATTGAAAAGCAAAAAATGCAAAAAGCTACGGCCCAAGAAGCTGAGAGCTTACATTCCTAACGAGGGACAAACACTGTCACCTGAGGGTCTCCTGAGATGGCAGGACAAGAACATCCTCATCATAGGAAAACCTGGAGTAGGAAAGACTACAGTTGTCCAGGAAATGCTGCGTCTTTGGGCAGAGAAGGATGGCAGACAGATAGACTACATGTTTTACTTTGATGAAAGTGTTTTGGCCCACAATAGTGTCGCCAGCTTGGAAGCTCTTTTGTTTGATGTCTATTCAAAACCATTGGATGAAGACAGAAAAGAAGTGTTTCAAGATCTTGAGGAAAACTCTGAGAATGTTGTCATTGTGTTTGATGGTGTGACGGATTTGAAAGAAGGTTCAGTCTTATGGAAGATTATGGACCACGATCTCCTGCCGGATGCCAAGATTGTGATCACATGCAGATCAGAGGAGGAAGATGATCCACTTTTATCTGACTGGCCGACACGGACTGTGTATGTCCAAGGATTCAGTGAAGAGTCTATTAAAACTTACTATCAGAGGATGTTGGGTCATGATCCTGTTCTTCTAGAAGTTATTTTGAAGAATCAGGAGCTGTTCAGTCTTAGCCACGTGCCGATGTATGCATCTATGGTTACCGCCTTCATTTCATTTAAAAATTACACAAAAAACAAGCATCCACACACAGTCACAGAGATGTACATCCACATTTTCCGTCTTGCTGTGAAAAAACATGGGAATAAACAAAATAAGCAAATAGATAACTATCTAAAAGAGAAGAAAGATCAGATTCTTCAATTGATGGAAAACACATTCAATGCAACTAAGCAGAAGTGCCTGAACCTTTCAGATATTAACAGTGATGAGACAGACATTTGTCATGCTTTTCTGAAAATGATCACAACAACAGACTCGCCAACATCTGCAGCGACATACTGTGCGTTTCTCCACAACACGATGCAGGAATTCTTCTCAGCTTTGTGGCTTCTTGGACATCCAGATGAAATTGAGGACGTGCTACAGCTCTGTCAGACTGAGGAGCATAAACACATGAGACATGTTCTTCCTTTCTTATGTGGACTTCTGAGTGAACGCAACACCAGACTCATCAAGTGTCTCTTCCCAGAGGATCAGATAAAGAAAACATCTGACTGGTTCAGTGAGAAGCTTTTGGACGTGTTTCTTCAACCTCAGAGCGAGAGTGAAGAGTTTGATCTTCTCTATGTGTGTCAGTGCTTGTATGAGCTCCAGTCTCCTAAAGCCTGTTTAATGTTCCTGGAGAAGATGAACCATCAGCTTGATCTAGAAGTGGATCTTGATCCTCATCAGTGTTGTGCTTTGTCTTACGTGATCGGTCAATCCAGAGATAAAGAGGTTTATCTGAATCTGGAGGACTGTAACGTGACTGATGTAGGAATGAACATGATGCTCAGCTGCTCTCCAAACATCAGGTACTAGAAATCAGGACGGTTAACTAATCTAGCTGTAGTGTTTTAAAGGGGACCTATTATGCCCTTCTTACAAGATGTAATATAAGTCTGTGTCCCAAAAACGTATCTGTGTAGTGCATGCATGCGTCTCGCTGTCATTGGTTCTGCACATTTTGTTCATCTCAAACAAGCCTCTATTCACTCCAGTGTGTGTTCAGTGGTCAGCCGTCTCTCTCATCTTGCACTGTGTGAATGCAGGCAGGTCAGTGAGTTATGGTTACAGGGGTGCTTTGAGAGTCTCTGTTGCATTTAGCTTAGTAACTAATATGCTGTGTACCCGATGTAGAAATAAGTTAGCGTTTTGCAAAGTTAGCCTATTTATTCTAAAACTAATGGAAATTCTTGCTGACGCAAAGCATAGCATATTATGGCAACAAGATATATCAAAAATAGTTGTCTGTCTTTTGAGTGATTTGATATGGTTTTGTAATTATTCAAATGCATTTTGTTTGTTTGACCACAGTATTATTGTTGAAAGGGGCATATTTGATTAACTTAGAAAAATCTGCATTTTAAGACATATATCTGAGAGTTACCCTGTTAAACAGACGGCTGCGATTAGCATCCATATCACCTAGAAATATCTTAGCATTGTCTGGTGGGCATAATCCTAAAAAAAAAAAAAAAAAATCTATCAAGTCAATCGGTACATGCTCTTAGGTTTGATTTCTTTGTTGCAGGTTAAAGACTTGTGAAGATCCACTGAAACAAATCACCTTCTTTGTAGAATTCTTCCATAAATCATCTCGGTGCGACTGCAAACTTATTGACATGAGAGAACGATACGACCCAGAAAAATGCAGTGCTCTGCTGGATCTTTGCTCTCATGTGAAGAACTATGAGACTCAAACAGGCAGGAGTTATCTTCCAGCATTACAGTCAGTTTTCCAGTCACCTGATGTCTGGATCATAGATCTCTCAGAGAGAAAGATCTCCGTCCTCCTGGAAGTGCTGAAGCTCCAGACAGAGAAGAAACCAGTAGATCTGAGAAGATGTTCAGAGGAAGAGAGAGAAGTGATGAGTTTCCTTCAGTGTCTGCCCTACATCTCACAGCTGAGGTGAGAAAATCTCTGGCTACTTACAGTTATTGTTAAATATGATTTCTGCATAAGCTGGAGCATGTTTTCTGGTCTTAATGAGTGTCTAATCGGGGGAGACTTCCGCATTCAGAAAAAGGTCTATAGAACGTGATTAAACTGACCTGGAACTACCTGCAGTTCAACGAAGTTAATCAACACCTGCCAGCCAATCAGAATCCAGTATTCAGACAGACCATGGCATAATCTTATTTATTTATTTAAATTCTGTCTTATGTTTTATAAGTTTTATGTTCCCCAAAGAAACTTTGTATTTGCTCGTATAACTTTTGCGTTCTCTCGTAAAGATAATTGCAGGCTCGCAAAACTATTGCATCCTCTGACAAAGATATTTGTGTTCTCTCGCAAAACTAGTTGAGTTTGGTCAAATATTGTTTATTTTACAGCTTGCAGTGGTTCATACAGCTCTGTTCGTTCACAATGGAGCGGTTCATAGTTTTATTTTGAACTTTGACTCCAGTATAAAGAAACACAGATCGTAGGAGACGTCTTGAAGTGCTACTTGCTGAAAGGACCTGAAATAATCTCAGAAGGTGTTCTTTGGTTTGGTTTAAAGCAACTATTACAAGAAAGGAATCCGAGGCACTTCTTCTGGTCCAAAAAAGTTATAAAGCCTTTATTCTCATTATGACCATCACAATAGAAGTATTAAAAATGACTAAAACACTGCACTGTTTTAGTCATTTATTATATTATATTATTATTTAATCACAATATTTATGTAAAATACAAGATTAGTTTTATTCCTCTTGGTATATATACTGTATTTGTATACAATTGTGCTAATTTTTGCTTTTGTGATGAATTTGTTATTAATGGCCAGTATGTGTCATAGATGTGATTTGTCTTTGCAATGAATTTATTATTATTTTTAACACAATTCCACGCATGCATGTATATCAGGGCTCATAAAATTTCAAAATCCTGGTAGCCCTTCGGCAGGTACTCTTCAGATTTTGGTAGCCCAAAATTAATTTAACTACCCGAATGAAAAATTACTATTTTATTTTTATTTTTAAATATAGAAAATCAGATAGGAGTTTAAATGTCAATCAAAAATATTATCAATACACAAATATTAACAAATATGAAGGAAGGAATTTTATTTCACTATTTACAGGGTATCTGCAGAATTTTAAAAATAAATTTAAGGCAATTTATGACCCATTTTAAGAGCTGCACGAGTAAAATGAACACAGAATGAGCGAGGTTGGACAATGTCTGTGGTAACATACAGTTTTGAGCCATACAATTACATGATTTACAGTTCAGATACAGGTTTTCACAAAAACAAAAATACAAAAATCTTATACAACAGCGTTTCAGGCTATAGATTGTTTTTATGGAAAGGGATAAAGCAAGCATATAAATTATGTTAAAGATTTTTAGAAGGCACATCAACTTCTTTCTCATTTACAACTCTGTGTTTGCTGCGTAAAAACATGAGTTGATATTTGCATTGATCTGACCATAAACGGCAAGAAAGGCTTATTGGAAATGCAGATTCATTCTCTGCCACGAGGTGGCGCTTTAGGAGCGCTGAAATACTGCGGTTTCCCCGGAAACACTACACAAAGCAGCTCCGCGCTCAGAAACACTGGTCTATCAGGAATAGGCCTTTATCACAGTCCGCGTGTCGTCACATCCGGCTCCGATTAGTAGCGGAAAGAAATTTCCGCCCGCTTTATAGTCAATGGACAGACGGCATTTTTGTGATGAAAATTAAACTAATTTAGTTTAGTTGAACATTGATGCAATAAACGTCAATGTTAAAACTGCATATTTATACCGATTCCATACCATGTGTCATGTCATCCTTCATTTTAATGTGTAACATGAGCCTATCTGAGCGACGCGACTGTCAGCGTCAGATTAATGAAGAGCACGCAGCTCAAGTTACTGCCAGAGGAATACTCTCGGACTGATTTAATTTTAATATTATTTAGTTTATTTTTGAATTATATTTATTGTGATTAACCTCACGCTCTTGTTCACAGTATATGATATTCAATCGTTGCACGCAATCACAGAGAATAACTCGATTAAGTGATCAAACTTATTTTTAATTATTGTCTGTGGGCTGGAAATATTTCTTTATTTGAACAACTTAAATTTGATGCAAATATAGAGGATTGCATCATAAAGTCAGCGCGTGAAAAAATGTGAGCATGTTTAATACAAGTTTGCCCTAAACCTTTAATTTAATCATACAGCCGATAGTAATGTTTTAAGCTTTGGCTATTTCTAATGCTTATTAATGTGATTTGTTGTTTATATAGTTTTCTCGCTGTTCTGTAATGAAATAAGGTGATCAGACTGTGAAGAATTGTCTGTACACATACAGTATGCCTCGCGCGCTCCTGTTTAAGTCACGAAATACCCCAGACAGCAAAAATCATTTGGGCCAGATCTGGTCCAGACCCATCGGACGTTCTGGACCAGATCCGTGTAACGGACTCGGGCCGGTGTCTTTTGGCACAACGGGCCAATACCGGCATGGATCCGGTTTTTCCGGATCTGGACCAGAACTGGGCCAGCTCCAGACCAGATGTGGATTCCCTTATGGTGATTTGGCCCAAATGTGGGCAGGATCTGGTCCAGTACCATGCCGGATCTGGGCCAGCTCATTTAGTGTATTTTATATTATTATATATATATATATATATATATATATATATATATATATATATATATATATATATATATATATATATATGCCTTCATACACACACACACAGAAATAAGTTGTATACATATCTAGAATTCAAACACAATTTGTTTATTTGTACAGTGCTTTTCACAATACATATTCCAATGCAGCTTTACAGAAAATGCATTTAAAAAGAGTATTGCATTTAAAAGTTACAAATAAAAAGAGTAATGTCCATATGCCACAGTATTTGTACAGTTCCCGGATAATACAAATCATACAAGTAGATAATGACTATTTAAGTAGAAATGATAAATACCTTTAAAAGCAATGATTACAAGCATCATAATACATAATTAAATATCTTTTTTTTTTTAAAAGGTATAATATGAAGGTCTTAGACAACAAAAAGTTTAAAGAAATTATTTAGATGTACAGACAATTACTGTCCTGAACACTATTAAAACAATATTCATATTAAAACAATTGAATTACTACACAAAACATCTTTTACTACACTACATCTTTTCTTTTGATAATTTTTGCATCAAAAGCAAAATTAAAGTTAATTTAAAACACTACCCCAAGTAGTATAAGTCTCTACTTCTAGTGCTTACTGTACATAATATTCACCAAGCTTAAAACAGTGCTACACAATAAGAATGAGAAGAATCTGAATAATTACCACAGGGAAATTTTATATCACAAGGAAAGGTCTTACAAATGTGTGTCACCATTGTGTGCTTGAGTTGGTTCTAGTTGTTCGAGTCTTCTGCAATGCCGTTTTTGAGGTAAATGCGAGCCCTCCATCTGACTCCACAGCTTAAAGACAGTTCCCCCCTTTTCGCTGTCTCAAAAAAAAAAAAGATTAAATATCTTTTTAATATTAACATATTAATATATTAAATATATTATACACATACAGTACATATATACACAAACACACACATAAGGTCAAAAGTTTACATGCACCTTGCAGAATCAAAATGTTAATTATTTTACCAAAATAAGAGGGATAAGACATTTACATATTGTCCACAAGAGAAATTTTTTTTTGAATTTATAAAAATGACCCCGTTGTTTACATCTACTTGATTCTTAATACTGTTCCCTGAATGATCCACAGCTGTGTGTTTTTGTTTAGTGATAGTTGCTCATGAGTCCCTTGTTTGTTCTGAACAGTTAAACTGTCTGCTGTTCTTCAGAAAAATCCTGTGCTTTTCCAACATTTTTGTGTATTTGAACACTTTCCAGCAGTGACTGTATGATTTTGAGATCCATCTTTTCACGCTGAGGGACTCATATGCAACTATTACAGAAGGTTTAAATGCTCACTGATGCTCCAGAAGAAAAAATAATGCATTAAGGGTGAAAACTTTTGAATTTGAAGATCAGGTTAAATTGAGCTTATTTTGTCTTGTGGGAATATAACCCAGACAGCAACATAGTGTTGGCCCAGATCCAAATCAATGAAATCAATGCGGGCCACATGTGGGCCGGATCTGGGCCGACACTGCTTGCTGTCTGGGAAGTATCTTCTGTAGCTTCTGAAGGGCAGTACTAAATGAACAAAATATTTAGGCAAAATAAGAAAAATGTACACCTTCATTCTGTTTAAAAGTTTTCACCCCTTAATGTATCGTGATTCCTTCTGGAGCATCAGTAAGCGTTTTCACTTCCAGTTCTTGTTGATTATATAATTATAAAATGATCGTACACAAAATTAATAGTAGTTATTATGATTGATGTGGTTTGGAATTGGTAAAAGTGCTTAAAAAAAACATGATCAGAATATTGAATCGCCTAATATGCATGCACTGTATATGCTTTTCCACATCATAAATGTTATCCATGGTTAGCATTTTTTAATTTTCCTGTAATCGAGTAATTTTGTCCTGCTTTGTGTGTAACAAAGATAATGTTCATTCTGCTTACTGCCCATAGGTGTAAAGTATAATAACTGATATAACAGAGAAGAAAAGCAAGGGGAATATTAAAAAAATACACAACTAATTGCATATTACACACATATGTTATGAATGTATTTGTTTCATTTAGTATTACAAAGCAAGGAAGGCAATGTTTAAGCCTTACACATAAGAGTCAGAGTTTATTAACATGCTCCACTGTGGAAATTAGTGCATGGGACATCAGTGTCATATACACTTCCTTTAATCACCGACTTGAGATGAAAAAGACACACAGACTATAGCATTGCTAGAGGACTATGACTGTTATAACAGGAATATTGTTCAGGATGCTGGGTGTGAGGTTATTTGAAGGAGCATTTCTCCAGAAAGCTGCAAGCCTCAATCGGCCCCAACAAACAGTATGTTTCGAACAGCACAAGTTGTAACATTATCAGGCACTCATTATTATCAATACTCAATTATAAATTGTGGCATTCAAATAGCTTGAATAACTCAAACTCCACTGAAAACTTAAAAAAGAAAAGAAAAAATGGACTCACCTTACTATGTGACAGTCCCGGCTCTCAGGTGGAACCTGAAATTGAAACAGATCGTTATATAGTGTTGCTGGACAATTTCTCAGTTCATTTACCCAATTAACATGGAGCATACCGTTAACAGAAATAAAAGCATATTTTGGCAAAGCTTTTATAAATAAAATCATACCAAACAATATAATGCAATACATGTCTGTCTCCTCAGTGCCCCTCTGTTTCTATCGTTCAGGATGTGCCTGAAAGCGTTCTGCCTGCTTATTCAAGGGGACCGGGCTCGTCAAACGTTTGGACACATTACTGTTTTTAATCTTCTTGAAATAAGTCTCTTATGCTCATCAAGCCAGCATTTATTTGATCAAAAATACAAAAAAATATATATATTGTGAAGTATTAAAAATAATGAAATGAAATAAAATAATGGTTTTCTATTTTAATATACTTCAAAATATAATTTATTTCTGCGATCAAAGCTGAATCTTCAGCATCATTACTGTCTTCAGTGTCACATGATCCTTCAGAAATCATTATAATATACTAATTTGATACTCCGTTGTTATCGATGTTGGAAACAGTTGTGCTGCTTAATTTTTTGGGAACCTGTGATACTTTTTTCAGGATTTATTGATGAATAAAAAGTTAAAAAGAAAAGCATTTATTTATTCAGCTTTGCCATCACAGAAATAAATTATATTTTAATTACAATTTTAAAAGTAATTATCAGTTAAAATGTTTTTTTTTATGAATATATTGTAAAACGTAATTTATTTCTGTGATCAAAGCTGTATTTTCATGCTCCTTAATATATGCAGAAACCATGATATACAACCATTCAAATGTTTGGTGTGTGTTAATAGAAATGATTTTTATTTTATAAAAATAGAAATTTTATTTAGCAAATAGGCATTAAATTGATAAAAGTAAAAATATTTATAATGAAGCAAAAAATATATTTCAAATAAATGATGTTCTTTTGAACTGTCTATTCATCAAAGAATCATAAAAATGTTAAGCAGCAAAAAAAAAATTTTTTTTAATTTTTTTTTACATCTAATAATAATAAGAACCATTACTGATAACTGAGCACCAATAAAAATCCAGCACTAAATCAGCATGTTAGAATGATTTCTGAGCGATCATGCACTGAAGACTGCAGTAATGATGCTGAAAACTCACAGGAATAAGTTACATTTTAAAATATATTCAAATGATATTTCACAATATTACTTTTTATTTTTGATCAAATAAATGCATGCAGCCTTGAGGGTTAGCACTTAAACGTTAACATTGCTAGCCCACCATGACAGGCAGCAATCTTAAACATTAAATTTTAATAGAAGCAGTCAAAATGACTAAAGTTTAAATTGAGTAATTAAGTTAAAATTCGTTTATTACGTATAATTACAGACCTCTGGACCGTTTTCTTCATGTTAGCAAGTCCTCTGATAACAGGCCTAAATTGTTCGCCGGTCCAACACCGATCTAAGGAGCAATAAAACAGTTATCGAGTACACAACATAAGAAATTTATTTGTTAGTAGAACAGTGTGATCACATGGTGTGACATACCTTGGTGAAGTTTGTGAGGATAACAGCGTGCAGTCCGTGCCTCGATCGTCTTGACGTCGTCTTCTACTATTAAGGTTTATTGGCGGTTGGCAAACAACTTTTTGGTGCATTACCGCCACCATCTGGTGTGAGTGTGGACCAGAATGTTGTGTATAAGCATTGTTTAAAAAAATAAAAAAAAATCCTTCCACTTAAATTGGTTTCTCTAAGATATTGAAACAGTATATTACAACACATTTTATTTTACTCTTTCCGCGAAATGCTAATCAAGCCAGCATTTATTTGATCAAAAATACAGGAAAAAGTATTACAATTTAAAATAATGGTTTTCTATTTTAATTTACTTCAAAATACAATTTATTGCTTTGATCAGAGCAAATATCTTTGACGTCTTCTGTTCTGAACTGCAGAAAAAAACGCGCTCGTTTCGGACGCGGCCCGGATCTGCTCTGCGACAGTAGTTCCCGCCACTGAAACCGGGCCCGGGCTGGATCCGTGTTACAGCACTGAAACGGATGTGACTGTAATACGGATTTGCCGGTTTGAAAACGGATCTGGCACAGAGTCAACTGCTGTCTGGGACGCATCTGGATATCGTGACAACATATTCCTTCGTTTCATAATACTCAGTTAATTGTTGTAAACTGAGATTGGTGTCTTTAGAAGACGTATCTGTGCTGAATTCTACGTAAATAATCCACAACAAAACTTTTCGAACGCGGAAGTGTGATAAAGGCCTATTATAGGTAAAATGCCAAAGACACGTTTCTGAGGACAGTCGGTTCCCTTCAGATACATTCACATAAAGACATCTGCGCCGCATTTTGACTTGAAACTGCAGCGCTCATTATTTATTCAATGACATCATTGCCTTTTGAAGTTTAATCCTGCCGTATCACGACTCATGTCTTTCCGTCCCCAACTGTAAGACCTCTAGAAATTATAATTAAGACATTTCTTATACCATTTAACGTATTTAAAACTTTTTATGGCCTTAATTTTGATACAACTCACTTTAAGAGTTTATAAGGACCTGCGGGAGATCTGTATTTAAGGAGCCCGACTGGAAAACACAATACCCCCGGGACGTCGGGCTAGCGATTTTATGAGCCCTGAGATGGATAGATAGATGGATAGATAGATGGATAGATAGATAGAGCCCACACACACACACACACACACACCCCTATTCAGATCGATGGATCGGTTACAACTACATATGTTTCTGTGTCTGTAAATGCATCTCTCTCACTGACTACATCGTCCCGATCAGATTCAAAATGATCAAAGCATGATCTACATGGGTTATGATCTATATGATATATCTAACGCATGCATGTATATGAAAAACGCTATATTACAACCAGTGAGGATCAATTTATAAAAGAAATGTGACTAAAACTGAGTACAATTTAAACTGTTTACGTGGATATATTGAACAGGGTTATATTGAATACTGATTGTGTCAGTTTATCCTATTTTAGATTAAAATGAAGTATTATTTAATTACTTCATTCAAATGTAGCTCTTCTGCTTCGCTGCGTCTCATGAATCTTCATCTTTTACTGTCTCTTCAATAAGACTTGAGTTCAGTGTAAGTCTGTGTTGTATCTGATGCCATTATTTAAGGTTTGTACAGTTATCAAAACTGTAAATTAATTATTGACATTTAATGTCTAATTTAAAAAGTGTTTAATATCAGCTGAAAACCAGAAACAAAACACAGTTTGTTATTTTGCATTATTTAATCACATCATAGCTGTATATGTTCTGTGATATCTGTTTATTCACATTTCTCTTTTCCATTTTGTTACAGATTCTCTGATCAGAGTGAAAGTGTTATAAGCAGATTTCTTCTGAGTCTCTTCATTAAAGCAGCAGAGATTGAGACACAGACAGGAGAGCAGATACTGAAAGTGTTAATGTCAGTCTGCACCAGCTCTTCTGATTATGGATGGATTCACATAATTTATGGCAGTGATTTCCTGCTGGATCTTTGCTCTCATGTGAAGAACTATGAGACTCAAACAGGCAGGAGTTATCTTCCAGCATTACAGTCAGTTTTCCAGTCACGTGATGTCTGGATCATAGATCTCTCAGAGAGAAAGAGCTCCGTCCTCCTGGAAGTGCTGAAGCTCCAGACAGAGAAGAAACCAGTAGAGCTGAGAAGATGTTCAGAGGAAGAAGTGATGAGTTTCCTTCAGTGTCTGCCCTACATCTCACAGCTGAGGTGAGAAAATCTCTGGCTACTTACAGTTATTGTGAAATATGATTTCTGCATAAGCTGGAGCATGTTTTCTGGTCTTAATGAGTGTGTTTAGATTAGAGGCTCTGTTGTGTTTCAGTGTTAGCTATAGAGTGATGCATTCTGTCCATTCACTACATCTGATCTCAGTTTTGTGTCGACGGCTAAATCTAAGCTCAGTTGTTGTTCAGGGTGAGATTCAGCTGACTGTGAGAGTGAGAGCTCACCAGCAGATGCTATCAGAGTACATGTGCTGAACGATGCAGCTGATAATAACAGTTAACTGTTAACACTAGTCATGATGATGTGTGTCAGTAGATCAATATGATTAATTATACTTACATTCTCTATCATTTAATGGAGTCAACATCCAGTTAGTCCTGACGAGCACCACATTTTTCAGGTGTGTTTAAGGAGTTTGTAATAGAGATACGCCTGTTATTCAAGGATGCAGTTACTGCACAAAATATATTTTATAACTTTTATGTTCCCCAAGAAACTTTGTATTGGCTCGTATAACTTTTGCGTTCTCTCGTAAAGATAATTGCAGGCTCACAAAACTATTGCATCCTCTGACAAAGATATTTGTGTTCTCTCGCAAAACTAGTTGAGTTTGGTCAAATATTGTTTATTTTACAGCTTGCAGTGGTTCATACAGCTCTGTTCGTTCACAATGGAGCGGTTCATAGTTTTATTTTGAACTTTGACTCAAGTATAAAGAAACACAGATCGTAGGAGACGTCTTGAAGTGCTACTTGCTGAAAGGACCTGAAGTAATCTCAGAAGGTGCTCTTTGGTTTGGTTTAAAGCAACTATTACAAGAAAGGAATCCAAGGCACTTCTTCTGGTCCAAAAAAGTTATAAAGCCTTTATTCCCATTATGACCATCACAATAGAAGTATTAAAATTGACTAAAACACTGCACTGTTTTAGTCATTTATTATATTATATTATTATTTAATCACAATATTTATGTAAAATACAAGATTAGTTTTATACCTCTTGGTATATATACTGTATTTGTATACAATTGTGCTAATTTTTGCTTTTGTGATGAATTTGTTATTAATGGCCAGTATGTGTCATAGATGTGATTTGTCTTTGCAATGAATTTATTATTATTTTTAACACAATTCCACGCATGCATGTATATCAGGGCTCGCAAAATTTCAAAATCCCTGGTAGCCCTTCGGGCAGGTACTCTTCAGATTTTGGTAGCCCAAAAATTAATTTAACTAGCCCGAATTAAAAAATTACTATTTTATTATTTTTTAAATATAGAAAATCAGATAGGAGTTTAAATGTCAATCAAAAATATTATCAATACACAAATATTAACAAATATGAAGGAAGGAATTTTATTTCACTATTTACAGGGTATCTGCAGAATTTTTAAAAATAAATTTAAGGCAATTTATGACCCATTTTAAGAGCTGCACGAGTAAAATGAACACAGAATGAGCGAGGTTGGACAATGTCTGTGGTAACATACAGTTTTGAGCCATAAAATTACATGATTTACAGTTCAGATACAGGTTTTCACAAAAACAAAAATACAAATCTTATACAACAGCGTTTCAGGCTATAGATTGTTTTTATGAAAAGGGATAAAGCAAGCATATAAATTATGTTAAAGATTTTTAGAAGGCACATCAACTTCTTTCTCATTTACAACTCTGTGTTTGCTGCGTAAAAACATGAGTTGATATTTGCATTGATCTGACCATAAACGGCAAGAAAGGCTTATTAGAAATGCAGATTCATTCTCTGCCACGAGGTGGCGCTTTAGGAGCGCTGAAATACTGCGGTTTCCCCGGAAACACTACACAAAGCAGCTCCGCGCTCAGAAACACTGGTCTATCAGGAATAGGCCTTTATCACAGTCCGCGTGTCGTCACATCCGGCTCCGATTAGTAGCGGAAAGAAATAGAGTGGGGGAACTATGACGTCACTTTGTAGGCGGATCGGCGGTTAGCATGAAACTGGTTCCTTCGACAAAAAACCAATAGGATTTTTTCATAGGCTTTTGGATTATCGCAAAAAATAAGGTCTGTGTTCAACCATAGTTCATGAAACTTACACGTTTTGTTCCTCAAGATAATCTTGACAAGATAATATAACTTTGACGAATTTTGAAGCCTAAATAAAAGCGGCAGAACTGAAAAGCTAAACTTAGGCTATAAGCGAACTACAGCACCACAGTCGCTCGTCTTCAGCGTCACCACCACCGCGCTCCGACAACTGTTTCAAACTTATTTATAACATGTTCAGTGAAGGATTTACTCTGTATATGAATTTTAATCCACGCTACAAGAACCGTTTCATGAATAAATACAAAACTAGAGACAAACTAAAACTGAAATGAGACATTAGTAATAAATAGTATAGTGAATAAATGAAATAATCTTAACTAAAGGACATTTAAAGCACGTATTTCTGTACATTTCAAATAAGGGGCATTAAAAGTCAATAAATCATTGATTAATATGAATATTTTAATTAAAACGTATCCCGCATATTTAAATAACAGCAGAGTGAGCGAATTTTTGGATATGGTAAGATTAAACTTATTTAGTGAACAAAGTACCACATTTCAGCTCTCATTTTGTTAGGATTGGTACACAAAATGTTATTTTATCCGTGCTTCAAGGAAATCCTCAATCTATGTTTTCTAACCGCTTCATGTGGCCGCAAACATTGAATTTTTACGTGCCTTTAAGCAATATGCATCATTAAAGTTTAACTTTCACCACGTTAAGCCGGCAAATGTGGTGTTTACATGTAATAATCGTAATATGCGTTTACCTTATGGTGCGGAGAGTCTCTGTGTCAGTAAAGTGACAAAACAAGCACATGTGTCGATTTCAGGGCAAAGCAAAAACAACAACATCGAACAACAATATAAAATGCTGTAAACTATTCATTGTTTATCCTAAAATTAATTGAATTACAAATTATACTACGATTGGAAAATACTGTATATTGATGAACTGTTCGGCGTGATGACGTTTAATGTCTCCGACAGCGCCTGTAGTCCCATTTAGCAACTTGTTAGCAACCGTCTTTTTTAAGAGACATAACAGCTTAAAAAAATCACGAGTGGGGTGTAACTGGTGTGTTTTATGTCGTAGAATAAAACGTGAAAGTATCTTGAGCTTGTGTGAACCACGGACCTTATTTTAGGGATTTAACCAAAATCCCATTCAAAAACCCATTGACTCTGAGACGATGGAACCGAAGCGCTAAAATGCACTCGCTTCCAGGTTTTCGCCACAAAGTGACATCATAGTTCCCCACTCTATTTCCGCCCGCTTTATAGTCAATGGACAGACGGCATTTTGTGAAGAAAATTAAACTAATTTAGTTTAGTTGAACATTGATGCAATAAACGTCAATGTTAAGACTGCATATTTATACCGATTCCATACCATGTGTCATGTCATCCTTCATTTTAATGTGTAACATGAGCCTATCTGAGCGACGCGACTGTCAGCGCCAGATTAATGAAGAGCACGCAGCTCAAGTTACTGCCAGAGGAATACTCTCGGACTGATTTAATTTTAATATTATTTAGTTTATTTTTGAATTATATTTATTGTGATTAACCTCACGCTCTTGTTCACAGTATATGATATTCAATCGTTGCATGCAATCACAGAGAATAACTCGATTAAGTGATCAAACTTATTTTTAATTATTGTCTGTGGGCTGGAAATATTTCTTTATTTGAACAACTTAAATTTGATGCAAATATAGAGGATTGCATCATAAAGTCAGCGTGAAAAATGTGAGCATGTTTAATACAAGTTTGCCCTAAACCTTTAATTTAATCATACAGCCGATAGTAATGTTTTAAGCTTTGGCTATTTCTAATGCTTATTAATGTGATTTGTTGTTTATATAGTTTTCGCTGTTCTGTAATGAAATAAGGTGATCAGACTGTGAAGAATTGTCTGTACACATACAGTATGCCTCGCGCGCTCCTGTTTAAGTCACAAAATACCCCAGACAGCAAAAATCATTTGGGCCAGATCTGGTCCAGACCCATCGGACGTTCTGGACCAGATCCGTGTAACGGACTCGGGCCGGTGTCTTTTGGCACAACGGGCCAATACCGCATGGATCCGGTTTTCCGGATCTGGACCAGAACTGGGCCAGCTCCAGACCAGATGTGGATTCACTTATGGTGATTTGGCCCAAATGTGGGCAGGATCTGGTCCAGTACCATGCCGGATCTGGGCCAGCTCATTTAGTGTATTTTATATTATTATATATATATATATATGCCTTCATACACACACACACAGAAATAAGTTGTATACATATCTAGAATTCAAACAGAATTTGTTTATTTGTACAGTGCTTTTCACAATACATATTCCAATGCAGCTTTACAGAAAATGCATTTAAAAAGAGTATTGCATTTAAAAGTTACAAATAAAAAGAGTAATGTCCATATGCCACAGTATTTGTACAGTTCCCGGATAATACAAATCATACAAGTAGATAATGACTATTTAAGTAGAAATGATAAATACCTTTAAAAGCAATGATTACAAG
Organism: Onychostoma macrolepis; assembly: GCF_012432095.1. Classification (NCBI taxonomy): domain Eukaryota; kingdom Metazoa; phylum Chordata; class Actinopteri; order Cypriniformes; family Cyprinidae; genus Onychostoma; species Onychostoma macrolepis. The sequence continues at coordinate 49,862,884 of NC_081157.1, read as the reverse complement.
CATCATAATACATAATTAAATATCTTTTTTTAAAAGGTATAATATGAAGGTCTTAGACAACAAAAGTTTAAAGAAATTATTTAGATGTACAGACAATTACTGTCCTGAACACTATTAAAACAATATTCATATTAAAACAATTGAATTACTACACAAAACATCTTTTACTACACTACATCTTTTCTTTTGATAATTTTTGCATCAAAAGCAAAATTAAAGTTAATTTAAAACACTACCCCAAGTAGTATAAGTCTCTACTTCTAGTGCTTACTGTACATAATATTCACCAAGCTTAAAACAGTGCTACACAATAAGAATGAGAAGAATCTGAATAATTACCACAGGAAATTTTATATCACAAGGAAAGGTCTTACAAATGTGTGTCACCATTGTGTGCTTGAGTTGGTTCTAGTTGTTCGAGTCTTCTGCAATGCCGCTTTTGAGGTAAATGCGAGCCCTCCATCTGACTCCACAGCTTAAAGACAGTTCCCCTTTTCGCTGTCTCAAAAAACAAAAAAGATTAAATATCTTTTAATATTAACATATTAATATATTAAATATATTATACACATACAGTACATATATACACAAACACACACATAAGGTCAAAAGTTTACATGCACCTTGCAGAATCAAAATGTTAATTATTTTACCAAAATAAGAGGGATAAGACATTTACATATTGTCCACAAGAGAAATTTTTTTGAATTTATAAAATGACCCCGTTGTTTACATCTACTTGATTCTTAATACTGTTCCTGAATGATCCACAGCTGTGTGTTTTTGTTTAGTGATAGTTGCTCATGAGTCCCTTGTTTGTTCTGAACAGTTAAACTGTCTGCTGTTCTTCAGAAAAATCCTGTGCTTTTCCAACATTTTTGTGTATTTGAACACTTTCCAGCAGTGACTGTATGATTTTGAGATCCATCTTTTCACGCTGAGGGACTCATATGCAACTATTACAGAAGGTTTAAATGCTCACTGATGCTCCAGAAGAAAAATAATGCATTAAGGGGTGAAAACTTTTGAATTTGAAGATCAGGTTAAATTGAGCTTATTTTGTCTTGTGGGAATATAACCCAGACAGCAACATAGTGTTGGCCCAGATCCAAATCAATGAAATCAATGCGGCCACATGTGGGCCGGATCTGGGCCGACACTGCTTGCTGTCTGGGAAGTATCTTCTGTAGCTTCTGAAGGGCAGTACTAAATGAACAAAATATTTAGGCAAAATAAGAAAAATGTACGCCTTCATTCTGTTTAAAAGTTTTCACCCCTTAATGTATCGTGATTCCTTCTGGAGCATCAGTAAGCGTTTTCACTTCCAGTTCTTGTTGATTATATAATTATAAAATGATCGTACACAAAATTAATAGTAGTTATTATGATTGATGTGGTTTGGAATTGGTAAAAGTGCTTAAAAAAAACATGATCAGAATATTGAATCGCCTAATATGCATGCACTGTATATGCTTTTCCACATCATAAATGTTATCCATGGTTAGCATTTTTAATTTTCCTGTAATCGAGTAATTTTGTCCTGCTTTGTGTGTAACAAAGATAATGTTCATTCTGCTTACTGCCCATAGGTGTAAAGTATAATAACTGATATAACAGAGAAGAAAAGCAAGGGAATATTAAAAAAATACACAACTAATTGCATATTACACACATATGTTATGAATGTATTTGTTTCATTTAGTATTACAAAGCAAGGAAGGCAATGTTTAAGCCTTACACATAAGAGTCAGAGTTTATTAACATGCTCCACTGTGGAAATTAGTGCATGGGACATCAGTGTCATACACACTTCCTTTAATCACCGACTTGAGATGAAAAAGACACACAGACTATAGCATTGCTAGAGGACTATGACTGTTATAACAGGAATATTGTTCAGGATGCTGGGTGTGAGGTTATTTGAAGGAGCATTTCTCCAGAAAGCTGCAAGCCTCAATCGGCCCCAACAAACAGTATGTTTCGAACAGCACAAGTTGTAACATTATCAGGCACTCATTATTATCAATACTCAATTATAAATTGTGGCATTCAAATAGCTTGAATAACTCAAACTCCACTGAAAACTTAAAAAGAAAAGAAAAATGGACTCACCTTACTATGTGACAGTCCGGCTCGGTGGAACCTGAAATTGAAACAGATCGTTATATAGTGTTGCTGGACAATTTCTCAGTTCATTTACCCAATTAACATGGAGCATACCGTTAACAGAAATAAAAGCATATTTTGGCAAAGCTTTTATAAATAAAAATCATACCAAACAATATAATGCAATACATGTCTGTCTCCTCAGTGCCCTCTGTTTCTATCGTTCAGGATGTGCCTGAAAGCGTTCTGCCTGCTTATTCAAGGGGACCGGGCTCGTCAAACGTTTGGACACATTACTGTTTTTAATCTTCTTGAAATAAGTCTCTTATGCTCATCAAGCCAGCATTTATTTGATCAAAATACAAAATATATATATATTGTGAAGTATTAAAAATAATGAAATGAAATAAAATAATGGTTTTCTATTTTAATATACTTCAAAATATAATTTATTTCTGCGATCAAAGCTGAATCTTCAGCATCATTACTCGTCTTCAGTGTCACATGATCCTTCAGAAATCATTATAATATACTAATTTGATACTCCGTTGTTATCGATGTTGGAAACAGTTGTGCTGCTTAATTTTTGGGAACCTGTGATACTTTTTCAGGATTTATTGATGAATAAAAGTTAAAAGAAAAGCATTTATTTATTCAGCTTTGCCATCACAGAAATAAATTATATTTTAATTACAATTTTAAAAGTAATTATCAGTTAAAATGTTTTTTTTTATGAATATATTGTAAAACGTAATTTATTTCTGTGATCAAAGCTGTATTTTCATGCTCCTTAATATATGCAGAAACCATGATATACAACCATTCAAATGTTTGGTGTGTGTTAATAGAAATGATTTTTATTTTATAAAAATAGAAATTTTATTTAGCAAATAGGCATTAAATTGATAAAAGTAAAAATATTTATAATGAAGCAAAAATATATTTCAAATAAATGATGTTCTTTTGAACTGTCTATTCATCAAAGAATCATAAAAATGTTAAGCAGCAAAAAAAAAAAATTTTTAAATTTTTTTTTACATCTAATAATAATAAGAACCATTACTGATAACTGAGCACCAATAAAAATCCAGCACTAAATCAGCATGTTAGAATGATTTCTGAACGATCATGCACTGAAGACTGCAGTAATGATGCTGAAAACTCACAGGAATAAGTTACATTTTAAAAATATATTCAAATGATATTTCACAATATTACTTTTTTATTTTTGATCAAATAAATGCATGCAGCCTTGAGGGTTAGCACTTAAACGTTAACATTGCTAGCCCACCATGACAGGCAGCAATCTTAAACATTAAATTTTAATAGAAGCAGTCAAAATGACTAAAGTTTAAATTGAGTAATTAAGTTAAAATTCGTTTATTACGTGCGTTATTGATATGAATGACATTATTTAACAGCTACAATCACAGTATATTGACTGATTTGTTGAACTTCCAGCCTTGTAAGCATGTAATAATTATGACAACATAAAGCACTGACAAATAAGCCTGGTGTAAACATTATTATGAAAGTTAGTAACAAATCACACAAACTAAAGTAGATTGCAGAAAAATAAAAAATCTGTGGCTTTACCACATTCAGTATTTAGGTAATTAATTCAGTCACTGTAATAAACATATCTAAACATGTGGACTGCACTTTTTAAACACTGTCTGTTAACTTTAGACAGAATTTAAATAAATAAGATTATGCCATGGTCTGTCTGAATACTGGATTCTGATTGGCTGGCAGGTGTTGATTAACTTCGTTGAACTGCAGGTAGTTCCAGGTCAGTTTAATCACGTTCTATAGACCTTTTTCTGAACGCGGAAGTAGGGCTGTCGCGGTTAAGGAATTTCCCTGCGGTAATTTTGAGTGGCTCAATAGCGCGGTATGCGGTATTACCGCATATATATATTCTGTGTGTGTATGTGTTACGATGTAAGGAGGTCATATTCAGAAACCAGTAAAACTGAAACTAAATCGCGTTGAAACAGGAAGTGAAGTAATCAGAAGAGAATGACAAAATAACGGTCCACATAACAAAACTTAAACCTGATAATAAGATCATTAGTATATTGTTAGCCTATATATATATATATATATATATATATATATATATATATATATATATATATATATATATATATATATATATATATATATATATATATATATATATATATATATATATATATATAACAGTTAGTTCTGATCCTCGAATCTGACTTGACAAGATACTTTTTCTGCTGATATTTCACCTGCGTGTTCTAGACGGGCTTCAGTTAGTGCGGTTTCATTGTTTCGCCTCAAGGTGGCGGCAAGAGACTGTCTTTGAGTGAGTCTTCATTCAACTACACGTTCAAAAGCGCTGATTCATTCAGAGATTTGTAATGAAACACTCTGTTTAAATCATTTTAACTTTGAGCGCCACTTTAAAAGGCTCAGCTGACCAGCAGAGCGTCGATGCTGAGACAGATTTGCTTTCCTTGGACATGACGACCTGTTTTCACAAATATATACATGACTCAGCCTGAAGGACAGACGCAGGTAATCGCTCGCGATCAGTCGATCTCTCTCTCATTCGCTGTCTGTTTAGGCTTGTTAAGTGCAAATTTACTGAGCCTCTGTGCAAATCAGCATGATACACATTGTTATCATTACTAATATTCAGTACACATGCACGAGGTGTAAAACAAGAAGGGCGTAACCTCACGAAAAAGAAAACACTGAAATATCGCGGTTGTTGCATTCCTCTGCGGTTATGCTCATCAATAGCGCGGTATTGCGATATTGCGGTTATCGCGACAGCCGTACGCGGATGTCTCCCCCGATTAGAACGGTGCTTTACATTTCCGGGTTTCTAGTCACATTACATATTTTCAGAGCCGATAATATAATGTGAAACCTATGAAAGTCATTTTAAAAAATCATGTGGCGCCATTGTTTCATCACTTTAGTGTCGCAGTGACCGTCTTTTTGCAGTAAAGGACCAGTCATAGTTCAATGAGTGGGAAGATGACATGAAGCGACGCGAGGCTAGCTGCACTGAAAACAGATGAGTGCACATACAGCTCCCGATCGGGTGAAGTTCATGGGATTTTGTACACAGAATGATAAGAGCAAACATTATTTTAACATATATTATTATTTCACACTCAGTATTTTAACTTGAGCGCTGCAAATATATATACAGTGCCTGACAAGACAGATTTTCTGATACGCAAAACAAGTACTTTAAAGGAATGCCTTAGTTTACTGCCGTTACTGTGGCAGCCAACAACAGCACAGCAACCCTCCGCACATTTTTATATGTAGTTATTGAAAAAGTTTCAATTCAGTCTATCTTTATTTTACCCGTTTTAATGGATTTCACGGAGACCGGAACACGAGAGCATCCGAACGGAAGTTAGAATCCATCATGGCGCCGCTCATCGGTTATTCAGGAAAAAGGTCTGTAGGCGCATTATTTCGCTCCTCTCGCCGCAGGTAGTTCCAGGTCAGTTTAATCACGTTCTTTATTAATGCGCTTCCTATAAACATTGGTAACCATAGTAACATACAGTTACAGTTGAATAGTAATACAGATGAAAATAACCGTCATTTTTATCGTTCCGGTCAAATATTGCAGCGCAAATATTATTAACATCTTTAATATTTGAATACTGGGAAATGACCATGACATAAACGGATAATCGACGGCTAGCTGTGCATTAAACTAGGGCTGTAGCTATCGAATATTTTAGTAATCGAGTATTCTGCCGAAAATTATATTGATTAATCGGATAAGAATAACTTTTTCTTTATTAAAGAGCAATACTAAATATACAAGAGAAAATAAGACGGGTCTCTTAAAATGAACAAGTAATTTGTTTCCTTTTTAGAAAAATTTACATTTTTATTGCTGAAATTGCATATATTAATAAAACTAAACCCATTTAGTGCATTTAATTGCCATATTACATTCAAAATACAAATATATAAAAATATAAAAATCAATTTCAAATTACTTTAAAAAAGATAAACCTAGTACAACCTAAAACTAAGACATAAATCAAAATAATAGTAATAAAAAAATAATAAAACCTAAACATTGTGCAACTTAACTTTCAAGTTTCAGCCTAACTACAGCTCAGGCGTGACATGAGCCTTTACTGTCTTCTTAGAAGGATTTGTGGCTTTTGTAAGAGGCAACAATTAGTGGACAGGAAGCTAACGTGGAACAAAAACAAGAGTCCATACACACAACATTTATTAACACATTTTTCAGCAACATTTGGAGAATAAACCCTCTTAAATGTCTCTCTGCATACTGGTGTGTGTGTAATCCTTTAAAGGAGCATGTGGTTGCAAACACAGTGCACTCTACGCAGTTACAGGGATGCACCGAAATGAAAATTCTGGGCCGAAACGGAGAATTCTGGATGTGCTTGGTCGAAAACCGAAACTGCTTTGTAATAATTATTTATTTTATTCAATAATATAAAGTAGTTTTGTAAGACTTTTTAATTTAACTCAATTTTAATGACACAGAATTTAAAAAACACAAGCCAATAAAATAACCACACTTTTATTGAAAGAAAATTGGAAAGAAAATATATTAATATTAAATATCAATGTATTATTTTTTTTTATTCAGTTCTATGCAACAGAATCAGACATAACTGTTGTTGTTGTTGTTGTTTTTGACTAATTATCCAAATGTATAGTCCTGCAAACAGGGTTTTTCCTTTCTGAAAATGCAGCGGAGGTGGTACCATCCTGATCATGTGCACACAATCTACCCACCCTTCAAGTGACTGAAACAAACACTTTTTACATGCAACATATTTTATGTGTTATTATAATTATAGCTATGATTAAAGAAAATGACAATTATAAAGTTATGTCTTATTTTCTCTCATCTAATGTTTTATTTTTATTTATTCTTAAAATAGCCTTATGAAATGGTTTATTTTTTTCTCAGAAATTCTGTTGTGTATCTGGTTATCAAATGAAGGCATAAAACATTAATTTTATTTACCTTTAAATTATTGAAAATTAAACTTTTTTTGCAAACAAAGGGGATTTACTATTAAAATTAAAACATGGAAGAAATGTTGTGTGATCCTTCCTTAAATTAAGTTTTCATAATTTTAGTAGTACTAGTAGGCATATGTACATTGAACAATAGTAATATATTTCTGCTGCAATGCCTTCAAATTAAACAGGACTTTTATTTTGACGGGATGCCGTGAATACCAGTGTGAATATGATATGACGCTAGTTTTACTCAAATGAAACGGTGAAACGCTCATGAAGTGACTCTCAGAGCAGTTCTGGAGATGTTGTTCGTGTGTTTATGTCCTCATCGAGTCCGCAGACGCTGAAATCACCGCGAGCTTGTAATCTGTCCTTTGTTTCAGAGCTTTAAGTACTTAAAATAAATAAACAGAAAGTCTGAAACTCTTTGCCACTCCAAAATATTTATTATTTTAATGTATTTTTATTTGATGTCTTTTTGTACAATGGCATACAGAAAATTTTATATCATTTGTACAAATCAGTATTTAAAATTTGTAATAAGCTATAGCATACATAAGAAAGGTAAATAGCACTTGATAGCTAACTATACGAAATTAAGGAGGAGTAAAACAATAAAAGAGAATGAATACGACTAATAAAGCATGAATAAGTGTATGGAAAGTGCTGGAAACCCTTGCAGCAGACGCAGACATCACTTTCAAGCAGACGAACTGTAATGTGGCAGACGCAGACGTCACGTTCAGTGAGACGAGTGCAAGTAACAGCGTAATATTAATGGACCCGGCCGAACGCCATAAAAACACGTCTCTGCCATTCATTCATAGAGATATGATCGCGTAATATGAGTTAATGCTCATCAGATCGCGTAAATCAGTGGGAAATTAATAGAAATGATGATTCTGTGTAGGCCTACATATCAAGTAAACGTGTAAAAATATGAAAACCCTGGCAAAGCTATTATTATCAGCGCATGCGAGCAGATCAGTGAAGGAGATTTGACCAGCGTTGTCCAGTACAGCTGCACTACAGCATGTCACCGCACAGTAACGCTACTGCAAACAGGAACAAGTATACTACATAGAAACTTCTTATCAAGCGTTATTTGAGCGGGCTTAGCTTTTCCGGTGAGTATGCGCGGTAAATGAGCAGACAGTGATAGAGCGGAATATTGAATATTGAGCGTCACGCGGCATATATTTTCAGCGGCCGAAAATTCAGTGCATCCCTAGTAAATAGACTAAAACGATTCTTCGAAGCACAATAATTTGTCTCGATGATTTTTTGTATTCGAGTTACTCGAATTACTCGAGGAATCGTTTCAGCCCTACATTAAACGATCTGAATGCACTCCGCTGCGCGTCGGGTGCTTCTTCGCCTCCACGTCGTGCTTTCAAATCGTTTAATGCACAGCTAGCCGTTGATTATCCGTTTATGCCATGATCATTTACCAGCTGCGAAGCGGCATGATTTTATGGCGTTCGGCCGGGTCCATTAATATTACGCTGTTACATGCACTCGTCTCACTGAACGTGACGTCTGCGTCTGTCAAACGTGACGTCTGCGTCTGTCGAATATGGAAGGCCGACGGGGCCAAAAGTCTTCAAACGGAACGCGTGAAATTTAACCGTGTCTACACGCATATGGCAAGCCAAAGTATTCATAAACGCCTGCTCGGGCATCTGATTGCACACTGACACGCGTCAAAAGCGTGCGTTTGTCAGCAAAACGCACGCCCTCGACGCGGTGATTTGCCATAAAACGCCGCGTTGTTGACGGCGCTTTGGGTTCTTGGAACACGCGCGACAGAAACGCTGTTTCTTTTAATCAAAACGCGTCCACGACGTGTGATTTGCTGTAAAACGCCGTTGTTGATGCGAGCTTTGGAGTCACCAAAACGCCGCTTTTGACGTGCCTTTATCATAACAGAAATGGGCGTCGAATACTCGCGTTTTGAGTCGGACAAACGCGCGTTATGAACGTGTAAACAGGTAAACCAAACTGGCGGTGCAAACGCCTGTCTGAAGTATCCAGACAGGCGAAAATAACGTGCTCCCTTCTAGTGTTCTCAATGGCACGCCCAAAGCATGTGCTCACTTCATAGGGCTTGAGTCTGTCATGCTTTGTCCGCTAGGATTTGGGGTATTACGGTATGGCATTGCTGCCACATAGGTATTATTTTTTCCCCCACAAAACACATTAAACATATTAAATATTAAACATTTTTAATTGTATGTGGTTAAGGTTCATTAAACAAATGGGTCTGATAAACTCTCTATTCTAGATCAGTGGTGTGGTACAATTTATGTTATGTCTAAGGGATGTAAGTTGTTGTTCATTTTAGCTGCTGTGTAACATTACCTCTATAGCACCATGTAGCACCTAGATGACCACCATGGCTCATAGAATTCTGGTACAGTGCAGGATCACTTTTATCGTCATATTTTGTCAACATTAAACCCGGACCTCGATATTGTGGAAGACACAATTGTAAGGTAGGTTAATCACTGTTTTTCATTCACCGGGTAACACTTTATAATAACTTTTATTAATAGATCATTAACAAACATTATATAGGCCTAATGGTTAACAGATCATTAGTTAACATAAATTCACATATAAAGAAACGTGAAATAACGTGCTTGTTAATGTTTACTAATAACTGTACACTGTGTGCAGAATTATTAGGCAAGTTGATATCCTGGTCATATTTTTTTTCCCAAGAACATTTTACCAATTCCAAACCACATCAATCTTAATAACTACTATTGATTTTGTATTTAATAATTTCTAAGTTATATAATTGTCTATGAAGGCTGAAAGTCAAAAACTCCTTATTTTAGGTGTGCTGAATTATTAGGCAGGCTTTCTTTTACAGATAAAATGAGCCAAAAAAAGAGATTGAACTCAGACCAAGTAAAAAACAATAATAATAATAATTAAATGCCCATGAGAAGGATGCAATACTAATTCAATAATAGAATTAGCAAAGTTAAGGCATGACCATTGGGCAGCGAAATGCTCATTGGGTCAGCAGGGTCAGAAAAAACAGGTGCAGAAGAAAAGACACGTTAACTGCACAAGAATTAAGGTGAAGAATTAGGTGTGAAACCATCAGGAATCATTTAGTCTCCAGCGCCAGCATTTTCCAGAACTGCAACCTTCCTGGAGTCTCCAGAAGAGCAATGTGTCAGGTTCTCCGAGACTTTGCTTGGGTAAAAAATGCTAAAAAAAATAACCCTCACTTAATAAGAATAACATGCTAAAGTGTTGTGAAATACATGAAGACTGATTTTGTATAGGCTTTATGGACAGATAAGTTGAGCGTGACTCTTGAAGGACCAGCATCACATCCTCTTGTACCACTGTTTGAAGAATTTATCTTCCAGAATCTGGCAGTAAGTTTTAGGAGCTCATTTTTATTCTATCTCCTATCCTAAAAAGTCTGTCTTGCAGAGATTGACTAAAATGAGTTATTCATATGATTATGGACATCTCGAAAATCTACAAAGGATTTTAACATGTTATTCAATCATTAAAAGCTTTTCTTAATGTACAACACTTTTGCTGCTGTTGAGGTATACGGGTAGGGTTAGGGACAGGTTTGGTGGTTTAAGGTTGGGTAAGGGGTCAGCAGTGTACAGGGGTCAATTTGATAAGGGAACGTGATTCAATCCGTTTATATTTCATTGCTTTGGTACCCTAACAAATACATATATTTTCCAGAAAATTTGTTTCCCCCCTCCTGTTGATGTATGATTCAAAGAATATTCTGTTTAATGATACACACCAGTATACTAATATAAGTGTAATAAAAACATGTTTTGCACCAAAATTACAATGTGTTTATGTCTTTACCAAGCATTTAGCTAAACTTAACTAACCACCCTTTACACAAACATAGTTACAGTAGCTAAAAGTCCAGTGACAATAAAGATACTAAAAAATGTAAAATTTATAAACATTTACAAATGATGAATAGTCTCAACTTTAGATTGGGTACTGCAAAAACATGAACAAATGATTAATAAATTATTTGTAAAGATATGAAAATAGGGTGAATTCTGGTCATTTGGGAAACTTTTTGCCATCAAAATGATTGCTCATGAAAGTACTAATGATTAGTAAATGTTTATAAACCTTTACAATTGATGAATAGTTTCCACTTTAGATTGGGTATGCAAAAACATTAACAAATAATTAAGTGATTTAAGATGTGCAAATAATAGGAGTCTACACAGCAAACAAAGACCAAATATATGACTTTTACAGACTGTGATTGAGTTAATGAATATATTAACATAAATAGTTTGTGCTTATAATTACTAATTCAGCTATATTTTCACAACATTTGTAAATGTAAAAAGGAGCATTAGCTAATATGTGAACCGAAGTTTAATGACATTTGTTTAATGTGTTTTGTGGGGGGAAAATAATACCTATGTGGCAGCAATGCCTTACCGTAATACCCCAAATCCTAGCGGACAAAGCATGACAGACTCAAGCCCTATGAAGTGAGCACATGCTTTGGACGTGCCATTTTGAGAACACTAGAAGGGAGCACGTTATTTTCGCCTGTCTGGATACTTCAGACAGGCGTTTGCACCGCCAGTTTGGTTTACCTGTTTACACGTTCATAACGTGTGTTTTGTCCGACTCAAAACGCCAGTATTCGACGCCCATTTCTGTTATGATAAACGCGCATCAACAACGCGCGTTTTTATGGCAAATCACACGTCGAGGACGCGCGTTTTGCTGACAAAACGCACGCTTTTGACGTGTCAGTGTGCAATCAGACGCCCGAGCAGGCGTTTATGAATACTTTGGCTTGCCATACTTTTGGCCCCGTCGGCCTTCCATAGTCGAACGTGACGTCTGCGTCTGCCACATTACAGTTCGTCTGCTTGAACGTGACGTCTGCGTGACGTTTACGTCTGCCACATCAAAGTTATTCTGCCTGAAAGTGATGTCTGCGTCTGCTGCAAGGGTTTCCAGCACTTTCCATACATTTATTCATGCTTTATTATTCGTATTCATTCTCTTTTATTGTTTTACTCCTCCTCAATTTCGTATAGTTAGCTATTAAGTGCTATTTACCTTTCTTATGTATGCTATAGCTTATTACAAATTTTAAATACTGATTTGTACAAATGATATAAAATTTTCTGTATGCCATTGTACAAAAAGACATCAAATAAAAATACATTAAAATAATAAATATTTTGGAGTGGCAAAGAGTTTCAGACTTTCTGTTTATTTATTTTAAGTACTTAAAGCTCTGAAACAAAGGACGGATTACCTTTTTTTTTTTTTTTTTTTTTTTAACCATTTGCATGTATGAATATGATATTTTATCCAAAAATAAAACAAAGTTAACAACATTTAAAAAAGAGAATTTAAATCACATTAAAGAAAATATATCCAGCAAAACAAATGGAGGAATTGTTTACATTTTTAATGATAACCAACTATGAATATCAAACCAGAATTTAGAAGTAACATCTCAGTAAAAGAATAGATGATAAAGTGTTTCAGGAAAAGAATAACAAAAAACACATGGGTCCACTTAAAATTTAAATCTTTTCTGTATAAAATCACTAACAGGGTAAATCCTAAACATAATTCTGTAATGTGTCTCCTTAACCTTTGGAGCAACTGTAAGATAAAAGGTAAAATATTTATCTCTTACTGAGGGTTCAACATCTCTCAGAAAATAGCACTGATAATCTCCTGTAGCTATACGTTTAAATTATTTATAAGTTAGTTTGTTAATACTCACTTACTATCGAAGAGATATATTAGCCTCTATATTTCCCCTTCTCCCAAAACAGCTTATACAGCTGTTATTAAAACAGTTCAGTTTTGTAAGTAATGAAAAAATAATTGTTTAGAAAAACGTTTTGAGAATTTTTTGTTCGTTAAATGTAAGGTTTTTTATTCATTTATTTTTTACATTAACGACAAAGCGGCCAGCGGCAGACAGTAAGATGATAAAAGCCTATGTTTGATCAATTTAGCCTTCTAAAGTCATCACGACTAGCCTAAAATAAAACCTATAAAACAATTCAAGCATATCACAATGGTACTTGTTTAAATGTTTAACCTATATAAATGTGCGCTGTTCGACGCATATCAGCAGTTTGTGCGGAGAGTGGAAGCTGAAGCCGCTCTGCAGGACATGGAGGCGCCAGCACGATCACTTGCATTTTTTTAAAAACAGCTTAAAATATGCCATACATTTTGCTTATAAAGGTAAGAGTAATACATCATTCGGAACTGTCTACTTTTATTTGTGTCGTGTGCATTCACATATAGTTTGATTATCGTTATGGATAAAATCCGAGGTATCATTTTTGTCTCGCACACCCCTATATTTAATTCTTCTTTGCTTGTTTGGTACACATAATTCACTGATCATCGTAAATTAAGCTTTTACCTTAGAAATAGGTTTTCTCAACGACAATGAGGACATGACAAAAAAAAAAAAAAAAAAAAAAATGGGTGAATCATATTTATATAAGATTTTATTTATTTAGGCTATTTATTAATTGAAGGGGCGGGGTCTGGTTATTGTGAAATATTATTACCATTTAAAATAATGGTTTTCTATTTTAATATACTTATTTCTGTGATGCAAAGCATCATTACTCCAGTCTTCTGTGTCACATGATCCTTCAATGTATACTGTCAACGGAAACAATTGTGCTGTTTAAAGTTTTTCTGTGATATTTTTTACAGGATTGATTGACAAAATCCTGGCAGATTATTATTAAAAATATAGAAATTGTATCAATTTAACATTATTTCTAATGTTTCTTAAAAACGAAAAAAAAAAAACGACATGAATATACCTATAAGCAACACAAACTTCACTAAAGGATTCCTTTCGAGACTTATGTTATTTATATGTTATAGACGCTTTTATGTTACCGTTATATTTATTTCAACTTTATTTCCAGACTCAAGGTCCATTAGCAAGAAACACACAATACAACCCAAAACAATACACATTAAAAAAGACAGTTATACCAATATGTCCTCCTAGAGGACTGATATCCCACATTAGTAAGCCTAGATGACAACAACATTATAATATTATTATGAGTCATCCAGCCTACAAATACATTTATACATCAAATTTCTCATTAATGCAGGGAATGACTGTACTGCACTTTATACTTTTACAAATAGTGTAATAAAAATAAATGTCTAAAAATGTCTAAATTATTATTATTATATTAATATATTTATATTTAATATGCACACGATTAATGTATATTGTACAAGTTAGCCGGGGAAAAGACAGACGCACTAAAAACTGCCAAAAAAAAAAAAAGGTCAGGCGCAGACGTCACGTTCATTGAGAGGAGTGAGTGAAGAGCAAGTAAATTGTGCATTCGTTCACACACTGCACTGAGCCGTGTGAGCAGCGTGTTATGTGCGTGTTAGCGAAAAAATAAAATTACTTCACAGCCACACGTGACGCCTGCGCCTCGTCTGCGTCTTAAATTCAATGGATTAAATAGGGAAAAAAAATCAAAATTAAGACGTCAGTGAGACGAGTGTATGTTACAGCGTAATAATAAAGAACCTATCCGAACGCCTTATGTTTTCCTTTACCACACACACACTGAAGCGCTCGTTTTTTTTTTTTTGTATCGCGATATTATCGCAAATGCAATTAATCGTTCAGCCCTATTAACTATAGAGTGATGCATTCTGTCCATTCACTACATCTCCGAGCAGACTAAACTGTTTCTCATCATGCTGTGAAATACAGACTGAACAACGACTAAAAAATATTCTGAAAGTAATTTTAATGATATTGTTCCTGTGGAATAGAATGAGAACAATTATTAAAACATAGTTACTGTCCTTGGTGTGAACAGGCTTTAAGACTTACAGGAAACATCCAAGAAAATCCCCATCTTCCTCCTTCATACTCACAGACTTACAAATAACATCCCATTGCTCTGCATTTCAGCTAAAACTATCAAATTAGTATGGATTTAACGATTCACTCAACTCAAGATTCGATCCGATTCACAATTCGATTTTCTCACAATTTTTTTTTTACAAAATGAGATTGAATACATTATACAGTAAATGAAAAGATGTCCTTTTATTAGGCTATTGCTGCACATTTCTTTCTGAAATTGAAATACAACAAAATAAATAGAAATTTTAAAACAAACCCCAAATCAAATAAGTTACACAAAAGAAATCTCTTCATGTAAACAAACTAAGGCTTTGTCTGTGCTCTTTCCATTTAAAATGAGAGGCAACCACTGCATTTTAATCATGATCTATACAAAGATGCAGCGTACATCCAGCATGAGCAGTTTTGATCTGAATTAGACTGCATATTTATATAAAGGGGGCGGGGCTATCAGATCATTAATGACAAAATAAACTTATATAATTCATACACTACATGGTTAAGTACATAAGTATGTAGTGTATAGTGTATGGTGCAGGGGTGCCCAGACTGTCCTGAGGGTCAGTGTCCTTCAGAGTTTAGCTCCAACCCCAATTAGACACACCTGAAGCAGCTAATCAAGCTCTTACAAGGCATACTAGAAGCTTCCCGGCAGGTGTGTTGAGGCGATAAACTCTGCAGGACACCGGCCCTCCAGGACCGAGTTTGGGCAGCCCTGGTATAGTGTGTCATTTGGGACGCAGCTAGTGTTTCCTGGGTTACCGCTGTAAACAAAGCAGAGCTGCACTTATGAACTCTACTTTAATATGCATCCTTCAGAGACAAGATGAAAAAATAAAAATAGCACATAACGTTTCTAAAGACAATCATTTCCCCTCAGAGATATGTTCATATAAACTCATTTTCCAGCTTTATGGCGATTTGTTTGGCATCTCAACCGATTTGAATCGTCACATATATGAATCGATTTTCAGCCGGCTCGTGGTTCATAACTAGATCCTGTGTCGTCTTGTTGAATTATTTATTTGTGTCTGATGTGAAGTAGTGTATTATGTGATGCGAGTTGTCTCAAATTAATGAAGTGTTTGGTTCTTGATTTATATTATCAGGTTCTGGAACATTTCTAATAAAGAAGAAAGGATGTCTTCAGTCAGATTGCTGCTGAATCTCTGTGTTGCTGCAGAAGAAACTGACAAAGATACAGGAACAAGATTCTCGACTCTGCTGTCATCTGTGTGCAGCTACAAAACCTTCCCTTTTGTTAATAATGATCATGATCCGAGTGATTTCCTGCTGGATCTTTGCTCTCATGTGAAGAACTATGAGACTCAAACAGGCAGGAGTTATCTTCCAGCATTACAGTCAGTTTTCCAGTCACCTGATGTCTGGATCATAGATCTCTCAGAGAGAAAGATCTCCGTCCTCCTGGAAGTGCTGAAGCTCCAGACAGAGAAGAAACCAGTAGATCTGAGAAGATGTTCAGAGGAAGAGAGAGAAGTGATGAGTTTCCTTCAGTGTCTGCCCTACATCTCACAGCTGAGGTGAGAAAATCTCTGGCTACTTACAGTTATTGTGAAATATGATTTCTGCATAAGCTGGAGCATGTTTTCTGGTCTTAATGAGTGTCTTTAGATTAGAGGCTCTGTTGTGTTTCAATGTTAGCTATTAGAGCTGAATTATTTTGGAAAATAATCTAATTGCGATTTTCTTTACCAATATTGCGTTTGCGATTTTAATATGCAATTATTTTTTTAAAGCTCTTTAAATCATTGTATAGTATGACCAACACAATATTAGATAGATTAAACATAAATGTTGTTTTCTGTAGGCCGGGCCTATATGTTACCATGAAATTAGGTGAGGCATGAATTGATATGAATGACATTATTTAACAGCTACAATCACAGTATATTGACTGATTTGTTGAACTTCCAGCCTTGTAAGCATGTAATAATTATGACAACATAAAGCACTGACAAATAAGCCTGGTGTAAACATTATTATGAAAGTTAGTAACAAATCACACAAACTAAAGTAGATTGCAGAAAATAAAAATCTGTTGCTTTACCACATTCAGTATTTAGGTAATTAATTCAGTCACTGTAATAAACATATCTAAACATGTGGACTGCACTTTTTAAACACTGTCTGTTAACTTTAGACAGAATTTAAATAAATAAGATTATGCCATGGTCTGTCTGAATACTGGATTCTGATTGGCTGGCAGGTGTTGATTAACTTCGTTGAACTGCAGGTGGTTCCAGGTCAGTTTAATCACGTTCTATAGACTGATAATAAGATCATTAGTATATTGTTAGCACATATATATATATATATATATATGTATGTATGTGTATATATATATAAAACAGTTAGTTCTGATCCTAATCTGACTTGACAAGATACTTTTTCTGCTGATATTTCACCCGCGTGTTCTAGACGGGCTTCAGTTAGTGCGGTTTCATTGTTTCGCCTCAAGGTGGCGGCAAGAGACTGTCTTTGAGTGAGTCTTCATTCAACTACACGCTCAAAAGCGCAGATTCATTCAGAGATTTGTAATGAAACACTCTGTTTAAATCATTTTAACTTTGAGCGCCACTTTAAAAGGCTCAGCTGACCAGCAGAGCGTCGATGCTGAGACAGATTTGCTTTCCTTGGACATGACGACCTGTTTTCACAAATATATACATGACTCAGCCTGAAGGACAGACGCAGGTAATCGCTCGCGATCAGTCGATCTCTCTCATTCGCCGTCTGTTTAGGCTTGTTAAGTGCAAATTTACTGAGCCTCTGTACAAATCAGCATGATACACATTGTTATCATTACTAATATTCAGTACACATGCACGAGGTGTAAAACAAGAAGGGCGTAACCTTACGAAAAAGAAAACACTGAAATATCGCGGTTGCTGCGGTTGTTGCATTCCTCTGCGGTTATGCTCATCAATAGCGCGGTATTGCGGTATTGCGATATTATAATAAGAGCAAACATTTATTTTAACATATATTATTATTTCACACTCAGTATTTTAACTTAAGCGCTGCAAGCCATATATACAGTGCCTGACAAGACAGATTTTCTGATACGCAAAACAAGTACTTTAAAGGAATGCCTTAGTTTACTGCCGTTACTGTGGCAGCCAACAACAGCACAGCAACCCTCCGCACATTTTTATATGTAGTTATTGAAAAAGTTTCAATTCAGTCTATCTTTATTTTACCCGCTTTAACGGATTTCTACGGAGACCGGAACACGAGAGCATCCGAACGGAAGTTAGAATCCATCATGGCGCCGCTCATCGGTTATTCAGGAAAAAGGTCTGTAGGCGCATTATTTCGCTATGTACAAATATCAATGTATTATTTTTTTATTCAGTTCTATGCAACAGAATCAGACATAACTGTTGTTGTTGTTTTGACTAATTATCCAAATGTATAGTCCTGCAAACAGGGTTTTCCTTTCTGAAAATGCAGCGGAGGTGGTACCATCCTGATCATGTGCACACAATCTACCCACCCTTCAAGTGACTGAAACAAACACTTTTTACATGCAACATATTTTATGTTATTATAATTATAGCTATGATTAAAGAAAATGACAATAATAAAGTTATGTCTTATTTTCTCTCATCTAATGTTTTATTTTTATTTTTCTTAAAATAGCCTTATGAAATGGTTTATTTTTCTCGAAATTCTGTTGTGTATCTAGTTATCAAATGAAGGCATAAAAATTAATTTTATTTATCTTTAAATGATTGAAAATTAAACTTTTTGCAAACAAAGGGATTTACTATTAAAATTAAAACATGGAAGAAATGTTGTGTGATCATTCCTTAAATTAAGTTTTCATAATTTTAGTAGTACTAGTAGGCCTATGTACATTGAACAATAGTAATATATTTCTGCTGCAGTGCCTTCAAATTAAACAGGACTTTTATTTTGACGGGATGCCGTGAATACCAGTGTGAATATGATATGACGCTAGTTTTACTCAAATGAAACGGTGAAACGCTCATGAAGTGACTCTCAGAGCAGTTCTGGAGATGTTGTTTGTGTGTTTATGTCCTCATTGAGTCCGCAGACGCTGAAATCACCGCGAGCGTCTCTGCCATTCATTCATAGAGATATGATCGCGTAATATGAGTTAATGCTCATCAGATCGCGTAAATCAGTGGGAAATTAATAGAAATGATGATTCTGTGTAGGCCTACATAAATATCAAGTAAACGTGTAAAAATATAAAAACCCTGGCAAAGCTATTATTATCAGCGCATGCGAGCAGAGCAGTGAAGGAGATTTGACCAGCGTTGCCCAGTACAGCTGCACTACAGCATGTCACCGCACCACTGGTGTCAAAAGTATTCACATTCATTACTCAGGTAGAAGTATACTAGGGTTTAAAAAGACTTCTGTAGAAGTTGAAGTATCAACTCAAGCTTTTTACTCAAGTAAAAGTACTGGTTTCAAAACTACTTAAAGTGTAAAAGTAATGTAAGGAAAAAAATGCCATTAAGGACAAAAGCTTAGGCCGCGCCACAGGGGCCTATTGTGCACTACCCCACCTCCTCAAAAAAACATTTTTCTAAAGGCCATAATGACTATAATGTTATATTAAAATGTTAATGTTGAAAAATATGGGTTGCACTAGGCTACCTGTTTCAGCCGCATATATGCCCATTAAAAATTAATGCATTTTAGTACAATGCAAATACATTAAAGGACCATATATGTGTACTACTGAGCATTAACGTGTTTCATGGAGCAGAAGATATGATGACTAGTTGCCTATAAGTATTGTAATGGTGCAAAAAGTCAAACTTCAGAGGCATGTCATCATTAACCTTTATTGGAATGTAAATGTACACCCAAGCTTAGCTGCAGGAATCTGTGAGGGCAACGGACAAGAAAATTGGTGTACCCAGGGCAGGCTTAGTAACAATTACCCTTGTATGGTTGTGTATATACAGGGTGCACATAAGTTTTTCAGCCTGGTTCTCATACGAGGACCTGGAGATTTGGTTTGGTCCTCACACAGACCATGGCATGTAGTGTGACCCATAAACTATAACTATAAAAAATTAATTAATAATAATATTATTGCACTTCATTTATTTTATTTTTGTTTATATATATATATATATATATATATGAATTAACTAACTAAAAAACAAAAACAACAATCAAGTGTGATAATACAAATGCAATTATTTCATAGTAAACTTAAAAATAAAATGTTATTATTATTTTTATTATCATTATTTTAATTTTAATTTTCATCATTTTCAAACGTAAAATCAGCAAGCTTTTATTTTGGCGGGTTGCCGGCAAGTAAGTATTATGCGCTTCGGGTTTAGCGCTGCTGATGGAAGAGCGTCAGTGAATGAAATGTCACAGACAGTTTTGCTTTGAAAACGGCAGCAGGTAGCCTAGATTATGCTTTCAGTTTGAATAGAAATCTTATACAGTACAGTTTGTCGATCTAAAATGGTAATTGTGCATCAACAGCTGTCAACCATGTCGGTACACAAATGCGCTGTTTGGTCGCGCATGCGGACCTGCGGACCACTTATGTGCACCCCTTACTATATACAATAAACATTAGTGCTGTCAAAATGAATGATCAATCCAAGTGATTAATAAACTCAATCCTGATTCCTTCCTGGTTTGTACTATGCTCAATTCTATAGCTAATGGCAACAATGTCACATTTAACTAGAAGATGTAACAAACACTTTGGACTCAATGCTGTATGTACAACAACAGGGTAATTAATCTACATCAGTTACATTTCGCTCAGTTCTCTTCTTGAGTCTCTGCCACGGACATCTTCGTACTTGGCTACAGAGGTCTGCTATGTCCAGTGTTGGGGGTAACGAGTTACAAAGTTAGTATAGCCTACTCATCACAACATTGTCAATCGCAAACGCTAATTTATTCAAACGTCTCTCTACCGAACTACTGTAGCTTAATTTGCAGAGGATGAAGAGAAAGCACCCGTTTGATAAATTAGCCAGTAGTGGAGAAATAATAACTTTTAAGGAATAATCTTTTTTGAGTAACGACCCCAACACTGGCTATGTCCTTGCTGGAGTGTGAGGTGATTTGTGTCATGTGCAGGTCTCATCCAACCACAATCAGATTCACTCTCTCCGGATGGCGCGATTTATCTGGATAGGTGTTTTTTTGTTTGTTTGTTTTTGAACGATGACCAGCCGGAATGAAAACAAGCCGAAATGAAACAGGAGTAACGAGGCTATTTTTTAAAATGTAAGGAGTAGAAAGTACAGATAATTGCGTGAAAATGTAAGGAGTAGAAAGTACAGATAATTGCGTGAAAATGTAAGGAGTAGAAGTAAAAAGTCGGCTGAAAAATGATTACTCCAGTAAAGTATAGATACCCAAAATTTCTACTTAAGTAAGGTAACGAAGTATTTGTACTTCGTTACTTGACACCTCTGCACCGCACAGTAACTGCAAACAGGAACAAGTATACTACATAGAAACTTCTTATCAAGCGTTATTTGAGCGGGCTTAGCTTTTCCGGTGAGCATGAGCGGTAAATGAGCAGAATGCACACTGATAGAGCGGAATATTGAATATTGAGCGTCACGCGGCGCAGTGATGAGAGTGAACCCTGAACACTGCGCAGCGGTGCGGCATATATTTTCAGCGGCCGAAATTCAGTGCATCCCTAGTAAATAGACTAAAACGATTCTTCGAAGCACAATAATTTGTCTCGATGATTTTTGTACCGAGTTACTCGAGGAATCGTTTCAGCCCTACATTAAACGATCTGAATGCACTCCGCCGCGCTGCCGGGTGCTTCTTCGCCCACGCCGTGCTTTCAAATCGTTTAATGCACAGCTAGCCGCTGATTATCCGTTTATGCCATGATCATTTACCAGCTGCGAAGCGGCATGATTTTGGGTGCAGGAGCACCGCTTGCGCTCCACCTCCGCGCCGCCTGCGGTTTGCTGCTTTCCGCATGTCTCCCATTGAAAATGAACTAGACTTTCGCGACTGCCGCATCCCATGTGAAAGTGTCTTAATATTAATATATTATGCTTTCTCTCGCCGTACTTTGATGTCATTCACCGATCGATCTTCAAGTCGGACACACCTCTTTACTCTCGCGTGTCACGTGACGGAGGGTAATCACAGCCTCTGTGGTTGAAAAATCACGTTTTTTTTTTTTTGTATGGAAATCAAATCAAATGCAATTAATCGTTCAGCCCTATTAACTATAGAGTGATGCATTCTGTCCATTCACTACATCTCCGAGCAGACTAAACTGTTTCTCATCATGCTGTGAAATACAGATTGAACAACGACTAAAAAAAATATTCTGAAAGTAATTTTAATGATATTGTTCCTGTGGAATAGAATGAGAACAATTATTAAAACATAGTTACTGTCCTTGGTGTGAACAGGCTTTAAGACTTACAGGAAACATCCAAGAAAATCCCCATCTTCCTCCTTCATACTCACAGACTTACAAATAACATCCCATTGCTCTGCATTTCAGCTAAAACTATCAAATTAGTATGGATTTAACGATTCACTCAACTCAAGATTCGATCCGATTCACAATTCGATTTTCTCACAATTTTTTTTTTACAAAATGAGATTGAATACATTATACAGTAAATGAAAAGATGTCCTTTTATTAGGCTATTGCTGCACATTTCTTTCTGAAATTGAAATACAACAAAAATAAATTGAAATTTTAAAACAAACCCCAAATCAAATAAGTTACACAAAAGAAATCTCTTCATGTAAACAAACTAAGGCTTTGTCTGTGCTCTTTCCATTTAAAATGAGAGGCAACCACTGCATTTTAATCATGATCTATACAAAGATGCAGCGTACATCCAGCATGAGCAGTTTTCGATCTGAATTAGACTGCATATTTATATAAAGGGGGCGGGGCTATCAGATCATTAATGACAAAATAAATTCATACACTACATGGTTAAGTACATAAGTATGTAGTGTATAAGTGTATAGTGTATGGTGCAGGGGTGCCCAGACTCGGTCCTGGAGGGTCGGTGTCCTTCAGAGTTTAGATCCAACCCCAATTAGACACACCTGAAGCAGCTAATCAAGCTCTTACAAGGCATACTAGAAGCTTCCCGGCAGGTGTGTTGAGGCGATAAACTCTGCAGGACACCGGCCCTCCAGGACCGAGTTTGGGCAGCCCTGGTATAGTGTGTCATTTGGGACGCAGCTAGTGTTTCCTGGGTTACCGCTGTAAACAAAGCAGAGCTGCACTTATGAACACTACTTTAATATGCATCGTTCAGAGACGAGATGACAAGAAAAAAACACGTAACGTTTCTAAAGATAATCATTTCCCCTCAGAGATACATTCATATAAACTCATTTTCCAGCTTTATGGAGATTTGTTTGGCATCTCAACCGATTTGAATCGTCACATATATGAATCGATTTTCAACCGGCTCGCGGTTCATCATTACATCCCTACAAACTAGATATTGCGGTTATCGCGACAGCCGTACGCGGAAGTCTCCCCCGATTAGAACGGTGCTTTACATTTCCGGGTTTCTAGTCACATTACATATTTTCAGAGCCGATAATATAATGTGAAACCTATGAAAGTCATTTTAAAAAATCCTGTGGCGCCATTGTTTCATCACTTTAGTGTCGCAGTGACCGTCTTTTTGCAGTAAAGGACCAGTCATAGTTCAATGAGTGGGAAGATGACATGAAGCGACGCGAGGTTAAGCTGCATTGAAAACAGATGAGTGCACATACAGCTCCCGATCGGGGTGAAGTTCATGGGATTTTGTACACAGAATGATAAGAGCAAACATTATTTTAACATATATTATTATTTCACACTCAGTATTTTAACTTAAGCGCTGCAAGCCATATATACAGTGCCTGACAAGACAGATTTTCTGATACGCAAAACAAGTACTTTAAAGGAATGCCTTAGTTTACTGCCGTTACTGTGGCAGCCAACAACAGCACAGCAACCCTCCGCACATTTTTATATGTAGTTATTGAAAAAGTTTCAATTCAGTCTATCTTTATTTTACCCCGTTTTAATGGATTTCTACGGAGACCGGAACACGAGAGCATCCGAACGGAAGTTAGAATCCATCATGGCGCCGCTCATCGGTTATTCAGGAAAAAGGTCTGTAGGCGCATTATTTCGCTCCTCTCGCCGCAGGTAGTTCCAGGTCAGTTTAATCACGTTCTTTATTAATGCGCTTCCTATAAACATTGGTAACCATAGTAACATACAGTTACAGTTGAATAGTAATACAGATGAAAATAACCGTCATTTTTATCGTTCCGGTCAAATATTGCAGCGCAAATATTATTAACATCTTTAATATTTGAATGCTGGGAAATTACCATGACATAAACGGATAATCGACGGCTAGCTGTGCATTAAACTAGGGCTGTAGCTATCGAATATTTTAGTAATCGAGTATTCTGCCGAAAATTATATTGATTAATCGGATAAGAACTTTTTCTTTATTAAAGAGCAATACTAAATATACAAGAGAAAATAAGACGGGTCTCTTAAAATGAACAAGTAATTTGTTTCCTTTTTAGAAACATTTACATTTTTATTGCTGAAATTGCATATATTAATAAAACTAAACCCATTTAGTGCATTTAATTGCCATATTACATTCAAAATACAAATATATAAAAATATAAAAATCAATTTCAAATTACTTTAAAAAAGATAAACATAGTACAACCTAAAACTAAGACATAAATCAAAATAATAGTAATCAAAAAATAATAATAAAACCTAAACATTGTGCAACTTAACTTTCAAGTTTCAGCCTAACTACAGCTCAGGCGTGACATGAGCCTTTACTGTCTTCTTAGAAGGATTTGTGGCTTTTGTAAGAGGCAAACATTAGTGGACAGGAAGCTAACGTGGAACAAAAACAAGAGTCCATACACACAACATTTATTAACACATTTTTCAGCAACATTTGGAGAATAAACCCTCTTAAATGTCTCTCTGCATACTGGTGTGTGTGTAATCCTTTAAAGGAGCGTGTGGTTGCAAACACAGTGCACTCTCACGCAGTTACAGGGATGCACCGAAATGAAAATTCTGGGCAAACGGAGAATTCTGGATGTGCTTGGTCGAAAACCGAAACTGCTTTGTAATAATTATTTATTTTATTCAATAATATAAAGTAGTTTTGTAAGACTTTTAATTTAACTCAATTTTAATGACACAGAATTTAAAAACACAAGCCAATAAAATAACCACACTTTTATTGAAAGAAAATTGGAAAGAAAATATATTAATATTAAATATCAATGTATTATTTTTTATTCAGTTCTATGCAACAGAATCAGACATAACTGTTGTTGTTGTTGTTGTTTTGACTAATTATCCAAATGTATAGTCCTGCAAACAGGGTTTTTCCTTTCTGAAAATGCAGCGGAGGTGGTACCATCCTGATCATGTGCACACAATGTACCCACCCTTCAAGTGACTGAAACAAACAGTTTTTACATGCAACATATTTTATGTGTTATTATAATTAAAGAAAATGACAATTATAAAGTTATGTCTTATTTTCTCTCATCTAATGTTTTATTTTTATTTATTCTTAAAATAGCCTTATGAAATGGTTTATTTTTTCTCAGAAATTCTGTTGTGTATCTGGTTATCAAATGAAGGCATAAAACATTAATTTTATTTACCTTTAAATTATTGAAAATTAAACTTTTTTTGCAAACAAAGGGATTTACTATTAAAATTAAAACATGGAAGAAATGTTGTGTGATCCTTCCTTAAATTAAGTTTTCATAATTTTAGTAGTACTAGTAGGCATATGTACATTGAACAATAGTAATATATTTCTGCTGCAGTGCCTTCAAATTAAACAGGACTTTTATTTTGACGGGATGCCGTGAATACCAGTGTGAATATGATATGACGCTAGTTTTACTCAAATGAAACGGTGAAACGCTCATGAAGTGACTCTCAGAGCAGTTCTGGAGATGTTGTTCGTGTGTTTATGTCCTCATTGAGTCCGCAGACGCTGAAATCACCGCGAGCGCTTCAGTGTGTGTGTGGTAAAGGAAAACATAAGGCGTTCGGATAGGTTCTTTATTATTACGCTGTAACATACACTCGTCCCACTGACGTCTTAATTTTTTATTTTTTTTTTCCTATTTAATCCATTGAATTTAAGACGCAGACGAGGCGCAGACGTCACGTAGATGTCACGTAAGTCACGTGTGATTCACGTGTGGCTGTGAAGTAATTTTATTTTTTCGCTAACACGCACTACCATAACACGCTGCTCACACGGCTCAGTGCAGTGTGTGAACGAATGCACAATTTACTTGCTCTTCACTCACTCCTCTCAATGAACGTGACGCCTGCGCCTGACCTTTTTTTTTTTTTTTTGCAGTTTTTAGTGCGTCTGTCTTTTCCCGGCTAACTTGTACAATATACATTAATCGTGTGCATATTAAATATAAATATATTAATATAATAATAATAATTTAGACACATTTTTAGACATTTATTTTTATTACACTATTTGTAAAAGTATAAAGTGCAGTACAGTCATTCCCTGCATTAATGAGAAATTTGATGTATAAATGTATTTGTCGGCTGGATGACTTGCATAATAATATTATAATGTTGTTGTCATCTAGGCTTACTAATGGAGATATCAGTCCTCTATGAGGACATATTGGTATAACTGTCTTTTTAATGTGTATTGTTTTGGGTTGTATTGTGTGTTTCTTGCTAATGGACCTTGAGTCTGGAAATAAAGTTGAAATAAATATAAAGGTAACATAAAACGTCTATAACATATAAATAACATAAGTCTCCGAAAGGAATCCTTTAGTGAAGTTTGTGTTGATATTGCTTATAGGTATATTCATGTCGTTTTTTTCGTTTTTATGAAATCCTTTTTGATTTTCCTTTTTTTTTGTTTTTTTTTTTACATTTGGGGTTTATTGTGTTTTTATCTTTTAAATTTTTAATGTAGCCAACAGCACATCAGTGATGGCCAACCCGTTGATCGCAATCATCTGTTAGATCTGAGACTGTTGCTGTGAAATAATAATAATAAAAATAGACAAATACATAGAACAATACATTATACCTGATGTTCAGTTTTTCAAGCGCCTCTCTTCTATTCTTTATTTTACGTTTAAAACATAATATTAAGATTCTTTGAAGAATAAAAGGACAGCACTTATTCATTTTCCTTTCGTTTTGAAAAAACAAAACAAATTATCTTCTCTTTTATTCTAAGATAAAAGCTTATTTTACGATGATCAGTGAATTATGTTTACCAAACAAGCAAAGAAGAATTAAATATAAGCGTGTGCGATATAGACAAAAATATGTCGGATTTTATCCATAACGATAATCAAACTATATGTGAATGCACACGACTCAAATAAAAGTAGACAGTTCCGAATGATGTATTACTCTTACCTTTTATAAGCAAAAACTATGGCATATTTTAAGCTGTTTCTACTGTAAGAAAAAAAAAAATGCAAGTGATCGTGCTGGCGCCTCCATGTCCTGCAGAGCGGCTTCAGCTTCCACTCTCCGCACAAACTGCTGATATGCGTCGAACAGCGCACATTTATATAGGTTAAACATTTAAACAAGTACCATTGTGATTGAACTGTTTCATAGATTTTATTTTAGGCTAGTCGTGATGACTTGAGAAGGCTAAATTGATCAAACATAGGCTTTTATCATCTTACTGTCTGCCGCTGGCCGCTTTGTCGTTAATGTAAAAAATAAATGAATAAAAAACCTTACATTTAACGAACAAAAAATTCTCAAAACGTTTTTCTAAACATAATTATTTTTTCATTACTTACAAAACTGAACTGTTTTAATAACAGCTGTATAAGCTGTTTTGGGAGAAGGGGAAATATAGAGGCTAATATATCTCTTCGATAGTAAGTGAGTATTAACAAACTAATTTATAAAGAATTTAAACGTATAGCTACAGGAGATTATCAGTGCTATTTTCTGAGAGATGTTGAACCCTCAGTAAGAGATAAATATTTTACCTTTTATCTTACAGTTGCTCCAAAGGTTAAGGAGACACATTACAGAATTATGTTTAGGATTTACCCTGTTAGTGATTTTATACAGAAAAGATTTAAATTTTAAGTGGACCCATGTGTTTTTTGTTATTCTTTTCCTGAAACACTTTATCATCTATTCTTTTACTGAGATGTTACTTCTAAATTCTGGTTTGATATTCATAGTTGGTTATCATTAAAAATGTAAACAATTCCTCCATTTGTTTTGCAGGATATATTTTCTTTAATGTGATTTAAATTCTCTTTTTGAATTCTGTGAGATCACGTTGTACTGACAGTCAGACACCGTCTTGTCAAAGTGCTCACTGTACATATTGTGCTCATAACACAATTTAGTGTATGATATAAACTACAATACAAGTTAAAACTTAATAAGAATTAATTTAAACTTTGATTTCTTATAAAGTCTCAGCTTTCACTGCTTACTAGCCATATCGCTAACGTTAGCTATTAATAGTCTGACACTGGTGGCTAATTAAGCGGTCAACATAATGCTAAAAATGACCCAAAAAAAAACATCCAGAAACAACTGTTCAGTCTTACCTGTGAAACATAATACCCCGAGATCTGTTTTTATTAATGTGCGACGGTCTGTAGATGCCCAAGCTGCCGACGAGTCAGGTATGTTTTCTTCTGTCCCGGTATGAGATTTATGGAGAGTTGCCCGCACCAATATGGCGGCGCCGTTGACGTGCGGTCGAGCGGCCAATGAGTCGTCTAGGTATTTATTATGTCTATGTTTATCACAGTCCGCGTGTCGTCACATCCGGCTCCGATTAGTAGCGGAAAGAAATAGAGTGGGGGAACTATGACGTCACTTTGTAGGCGGGTCGGCGGTTAGCATGAAACTGGTTCCTTCGACAAAAAACCAATAGGATTTTTTCATAGGCTTTTGGATTATCGCAAAAAATAAGGTCTGTGTTCAACCATAGTTCATGAAACTTACACGTTTTGTTCCTCAAGATAATCTTGACAAGATAATATAACTTTGACGAATTTTGAAGCCTAAATAAAAGCGCCAGAACTAAAAAGCTAAACTTAGGCTATAAACGAACTACAGCACCACAGTCGCTCGTTTTCAGCGTCACCACCACCGCGCTCCCGAGAACTGTTTCAAACTTATTTATAACATGTTCAGTGAAGGATTTACTCTGTATATGAATTTTAATCCACGCTACAGGAACCGTTTCATGAATAAATACAAAACTAGAGACAAACTAAAACTGAAATGAGACATTAGTAATAAATAGTATAGTGAATAAATGAAATAATCATAACTAAAGGACATTTAAAGCACGTATTTCTGTACATTTCGAAATAAGGGGCATTAAAAGTCAATAAATCATTGATTAATATGAATATTTTAATTAAAAACGTATCCCCGCGTATTTAAATAACAGCAGAGTGAGCGAGTTTTTGGATATGGTAAGATTAAACTTATTTAGTGAACAAAGTACCACATTTCAGCTCTCATTTTGTTAGGATTGGTACACAAAATGTTATTTTATCCGTGCTTCAAGGAAATCCTCAATCTATGTTTTCTAACCGCTTCATGTGGCCGCAAACATTGAATTTTTACGTGCCTTTAAGCAATATGCATCATTAAAGTTTAACTTTCACCACGTTAAGCCGGCAAATGTGGTGTTTACATGTAATAATCGTAATATGCGTTTACCTTATGGTGCGGAGAGTCTCTGTGTCAGTAAAGTGACAAAACAAGCACATGTGTCGCATTTCAGGGGCAAAGCAAAAAAACAACAACATCGAACAACAATATAAAATGCTGTAAACTATTCATTGTTTATCCTAAAATTAATTGAATTACAAATTATACTACGATTGGAAAATACTGTATATTGATGAACTGTTCGGCGTGATGACGTTTAATGTCTCCGACAGCGCCTGTAGTCCCATTTAGCAACTTGTTAGCAACCGTCTTTTTTAAGAGACATAACAGCTTAAAAAAATCACGAGTGGGGTGTAACTGGTGTGTTTTATGTCGTAGAATAAAACGTGAAAGTATCTTGAGCTTGTGTGAACCACGGACCTTATTTTAGGGATTTAACCAAAATCCCATTCAAAACCCATTGACTCTGAGACGATGGAACCGAAGCGCTAAAATGCACTCGCTTCCAGGTTTTCGCCTACAAAGTGACATCATAGTTCCCCCACTCTATTTCCGCCCGCTTTATAGTCAATGGACAGACGGCATTTTTGTGAAGAAAATTAAACTAATTTAGTTTAGTTGAACATTGATGCAATAAACGTCAATGTTAAAACTGCATATTTATACCGATTCCATACCATGTGTCATGTCATCCTTCATTTTAATGTGTAACATGAGCCTATCTGAGCGACTGTCAGCGTCAGATTAATGAAGAGCACGCAGCTCAAGTTACTGCCAGAGGAATACTCTCGGACTGATTTAATTTTAATATTATTTAGTTTATTTTGAATTATATTTATTGTGATTAACTTCCGCTCTTGTTCACAGTATATGATATTCAATCGTTGCATGCAATCACAGAGAATAACTCGATTAAGTGATCAAACTTATTTTTAATTATTGTCTGTGGGCTGGAAATATTTCTTTATTTGAACAACTTAAATTTGATGCAAATATAGAGGATTGCATCATAAAGTCAGCGCGTGAAAAAATGTGAGCATGTTTAATACAAGTTTGCCCTAAACCTTTAATTTAATCATACAGCCGATAGTAATGTTTTAAGCTTTGGCTATTTCTAATGCTTATTAATGTGATATGTTGTTTATATAGTTTTCTCGCTGTTCTGTAATGAAATAAGGTGATCAGACTGTGAAGAATTGTCTGTACACATACAGTATGCCTCGCGCGCTCCTGTTTAAGTCACGAAATACGCATCTGGATATCGTGACAACATATTCCTTCGTTTCATAATACTCAATTAATTGTTGTAAACTGAGATTGGTGTCTTTAGAAGACGTATCTGTGCTGTATTATACATAAACTAGATTAAAAAGTTCGTCGAGACAAACTTTAGGTTGGCTTGAGAAAGCCTAGCCTGAATGTTTAAAGCAGTTGTGAAAGCTTGAAGTTTAAAGGTTTTCAGTTTGAAATAGGCTAGTTAAGTGTTCACATACTAGTTTTAAAAAAAGTTAAAAACCAGAAAAAGGTTGATAGCATGATTAGCATGTTATTAGCATGATTAGCAAGTGACTAGCATGTTGCTAGCATGATTAGCATGTTGCTAGCATATTGCTAGCATGATTAACAAGTGACTAGCATGTCGCTAGCATGTTTCTAACATGATTAGCATGTTATTAGCATGATTAGCATGTTACTAGCATGTCACTAGCATGTTTCTAACATGATTAGCATGTTATTAGCATGATTAGCAAGTGACTAGCATGTCGCTAGCATGTTTCTAACTTGATTAGTATGTTACTAGCATGTCACCAGCATGTTTCTAACATGATTAGCATGTTACTAGCATGTTGCTAGCATGATTAACAAGTGACTAGCATGTCGCATGTTTCTAACATGATTAGCATGTTATTAGCATGATTAGCATGTTATTAGCATGATTAGCATGCTACTAGCATGTCGCTAGCATGTCGCTAGCATGTTTCTAACTTGATTAGCATGTTATTAGCATGATTAGCATGTTACTAGCATGTTGCTAGCATGATTAACAAGTGACTAGCATGTCGCTAGCATGTTTCTAACTTGATTAGCATGTTACAAGCATGTCGCTAGCATGTTTCTAACATGATTAGCATGTTACTAGCATGTTGCTTGCATGATTAGCAAGTGACTAGCATGTCGCTAGCATGTCGCTAGATGTTTCTAACTTGATTAGTATGTTACTAGCATGTCACTAGCATGTTTCTAACATGATTAGCATGTTACTAGCATGTTGCTAGCATGATTAGCAAGTGACTAGCATGTCGCTAGCATGTTTCTAACATGATTAGCATGCTACTAACATGTTGCTAGCATGACTAGCAAGTGACTAGCATGTCGCTAGCATGTCGCTAGCATGTTTCTAACATGATTAGCATGTTACTAGCATGTTGCTAGCATGACTAGCAAGTGACTAGCATGTCGCTAGGATGTTTCTAACATGATTAGCATGCTACTAGCATGTCGCTAGCATGTTTCTAGCATGGTTAGTATGTTGCTAGGATAGATGGAAAGATTAGAAATATTAGATAGATGAGTTTGAATGGATTAGAAATAGTACATAGAAGGGAAGCTTGATTGAGTCTCAAAGGATTCTGGGAGTTTAAAAGTTGTATTTTGACAGTTGGAGTTTGAATTGTCTTGGCTCATTTGAACATTCCGTAATGGTAAGTCAATGGGATTTTATAATTTTTAATCTTCAGTTTTATGAAAACTATAAGTCCAATCAGTTAGAAAAGATATAGCACACTAAGTGAGATCAGTCTGAACAGCTGGGCTGAGTTTGGTGATTCTAGCTTGAAAGCTCTAGGAGGAGATGCATTCAGAAATTTAGTCTAAGAAGAATAATAATAACTAGATAGGAAAGTTTGTCGAGACAAACTTTAAGTTGGCTTGAGAAAGACGGACCAGAAAGTTTGAAAAGTTTAAAAAGTTTAAAAAGTTTAAGTTTGAAAAATGTTAAAAGTTTTAAGTTTGATGGGTTTCAGTCTGAAATAGTTTGAAATTTAAAGTAGGTTTAAAAGCTTAAAGTTTGACACATAGATAGATAGATAGATAGATAGATAGATAGATAGATAGATAGATAGATAGATAGATAGATAGATAGATAGATAGATAGATAGAGTCAGATTATAGATAGATAGATAGAGTCAGATTATAGATAGATAGATAGACAGACAGACAGATAGATAGATAGATAGAGTCAGATTATAGATAGATAGATAGATAGAGTCAGATTATAGATAGATAGATAGATAGATAGATAGATAGAGTCAGATTATAGATAGATAGATAGATAGATAGATAGATAGATAGATAGATAGAGTCAGATTATAGATAGATAGATAGACAGACAGATAGATAGATAGATAGATAGAGTCAGATTATAGATAGATAGATAGATAGATAGACAGACAGATAGATAGATAGATAGATAGATAGATACAGTCAGATTATAGATAGATAGATAAGAAACATTAGATAGATGAGTTTGAATGGATTAGAAATAGTATTGGGATCAGTATGACCACAATCAACTTTCTTTAGTTAAAAATGTTTCCTTCATCTCAGTGGAATAAGATTTTATGACTTCAACATTTTCTATCTGTATTCACAAAAAAAAAAAAAAAGGACTTGATTCGGTTGTTCTGAAGGTATGTAATTTTTTTTTTTTTACTAATATGGTCTTTGGGGTCAATATGAAAATGAAAATCTATATATATTTTTTTAATTTGTCAAAAAATAATAATAAATCCAGCATAGGTCTGAAAAAAATTTCACACAGAAATGAAGGCCTGGTACTAGATCACAAATGCAATGTAGAAAAGACGCACACACACGCATTTTTATAGAAATTGGCAAATAAAATCAATAAATTCTGCATAAATCTGAAAATGTCCACACAACAAAATCAAAGTCTGATACTAGAGCACAAATGCAATGTGGAACGAGCATACTCACTCACGCACGCACACACACACTCTCTTACACATACCGCCATTCATATCTGCTTATTGCAGTTGTTGTTTTAGTTTAGTTTTTTTTCTTCGTTTTGATTTTATTTACATTTATGTAAAAAAAAAAAAGTTTTTTGTGGCATTATTGCAAAAGCGAGCACTTCAAAATACATCAAACAAACAAAAACAAATTCTAACCTTTGGGAAAAATACTGTTTTTAATGTATTTTATAATTTTTCAATATATAATTAAAAAATATATATCAGAAAAGATGTGAGAGGAGTAACTGACCACTTCCAGAAAAATGAATGGCTCTCTATGGGCCTCTGCTGGATATATATGGTCATTACACTATTCTTTCAAAATCTGTGATTTCCACAAGTTTTTCTCTAACCACCAGATGGCAGTATTGTACACCTAACACCTAGATCAATATCCAGAAACAGTTTAAATTAAATTTAGATCATCATTTAAGAGATTTATTCATAAAAATGTAATATTTCACATGCAAGCTAATGGTGTAGCTGAGGATTTTTGTGGTAAACAGGTACAAAAGTACTTCATATCTCCCAAAACACAGCATTAATGTATAGATGAGAAGTAAACAAACAAAAAATATATATTATATGTATGATTAAAAATTTATAAATGTTTTACAATTACTCTTTCAATTTTGGGGTCATATTGCCCCCAAAGGACACAGGTGTAAACAGGAAAAACAGGTCTTATGATTGAAAGGTCTATGTTTGTTTATTTGTTTGTTTGTGTGTGTGTGTGTGTGTCTGTGTGTGTGTGTCTGTGTGTCTGTGTGTGTGCGGCGTGTCTGTGTGTGTGTCTGTGTGTGTGTGTGTGTGTGAGATAGATCTCAGATAGAGAGATAGATGAGTTTGAATGGGTTAGAAATAGTACATAGAAGGAAGTCTGATTGAGTCTAATGGGCTTCAGTGTGTTTAGATTTGTATTTTGACAGTTGGAGTTTGACGGAATGTTCAGATGAGCCAATGTAAGTCTATGGGATTTTTTATGATTTTTAATCTTCATTTTTATGAAAACCGTAAGTCGGATTAGTTAGAAAAGATATAGCACGCTAAGTCAGATCAGTCTCAAGACTTGGGCTGAGTTTGGAGTTTGTAGAGTTAAAGCTCTAGGAGGAGTAGCAGTCAGAAATTTTAGTCTCATTTACATTTACATTTAGTCATTTAGCAGACGCTTTTATCCAAAGCGACTTACAATTGGGGAATACATAGAGCGATTAATCTTGAAGAGGCAATCAGACATACGAAGTGCTTGCAACACCAAGTCTCAGGCATTGTTCAAATAAATACAAACTACCAAAGGAAGGAATAAGTAAAGATAATTTTTTTTTTTTTTTTAAGTTTAGGATGAAGTCAAGTGCTGTCGAAAGAGATGAGTTTTCAGTTGTTGCTTGAAGATTGACAGGGATCCAGCATTCCGGATAGAGGTGGGAAGATCGTTCCACCAGCCAGGAATGGTGAATATGAATGATCTAGAGAGTGATTTTGCGCCTCTGTGATGGTATAGATATAGCAGATCTCAGATTTCTGGAGGATGTAGTTTGTTAATAGAGAGTGCAAGTAAACGGGTGCTGAGCCAGTGGTTGTTCTATATGCAAGCATCAGTGTCTTGAACTTGATGCGAGCCGTGATTGGTAGCCAGTGCAGGGAGATAAAGAGATGTAACATAAGTTTTCTCTGAAGAATTGTTTTATTCTGAATCATTTGTAGAGGTTTGACTGTGTTAGACGGAAGTCCAGCCAGAAGAGCATTGCAATAGTCCAGCCTAGAAATGACAAGGGCCTGGACAAGAAGTTGTGCAGCATGCTCTGTCAGAAATGATCTTTCTGATGTTATATAGTGCAAACCTGCAAGATCGAGCAGTTTTTGTAATGTGGTCTTTGAAGGTCAGCTGATCATCAAAGATTACACCAAGATTTCTGACCGAAGTTGATGGGGTTATTGTTGATGAACCTAACTGGATCGTGAAGTCATGCTGTAGAGTCGGAGTGGCAGGGAGGACAAGAAGCTCAGTCTTTGCCAGGTTGAGCTGCAGGTGATGTTCTTTCATCCATGCCGAGATGTCCGCCAGGCAACCTGAGATCCTTGCAGCTACCGTTGGATCATCTGGTTGAAAAGAGAGGTAGAGCTGTGTGTCATCAGCGTAGCAATGGTATGAGAATCCATGTGCCTGTATGATAAGTGATTGTTGTAATAGATCAGAGAAAGTGACCATGTATGTGCTTTGGATACCTCACCTCCCAGGCCACCCTGAAAGACCTACCAGTGAGATAGGATTCAAACCAGCGAAGTGGAATGCCAGAGATGCCCAGTGATGAGAGGGTGGACAGGAGTATCTGATGATTGACAGTGTCAAAAGAGATAGGTCCAGCAGAATGAGGACTGATGATTTAATGATTTGCAATGATTGTGAAGAGAATCTCAGTTGAATAGTTGAAATGATGTTTAGCATAGTTTGTGTTCTGTGAAAGAAACAGTGAGATTTTGAAAAATGTTAATGTTTTGCTATGAAAGGAGAGAACAGGTCTGTAGTCATAAGAGAATGTTTAATGTTCTTTTGAGCATTTCATGTGAGAATAAGTTATCAGTATGTTTGATGATGTGTGTGAGTCATAAGATTTAGATTGCTTAATGTAATTTAGAACATGTTGTAATGGTTAAAGAATTGATACTTCAGCTTATGATTACAGAAAAGAAAAGATAGTTTAGCAGTGGATGTGGTATGATTGTGTGCTTAAAAATGATTGATCTAGTTTTGTCTGTAAAGAAATCAAAGTCATTGTAATTTTAGATAACAGAAAATTAAATGTTCTGTAGAGATAATGTCTCTGTATCTTGTTCGAAATGTAGATTTTTACTTTTAAAAATGTGAGCATAGATGTTTCATGATGACAGATGTTTGATTTAAGATTTTTTCTGGTTGAGTGTAGTGATGTTAGAATATGTTTAAGGAGCAGTGCTGGCTAAAACAAATGTTCTAGAAAAGATTTAGAGCATAAAATCTAGTAGCTTTTGCAGAGATGAGAAATTTAAAAAAATACTACAGAAAGATAAGAGAGAAAACCATTTGTCAAATGTATTTACAAAGCAATGTAATGTAAATGTAATGAAGAAATGGTCCAAGTATATTTGTACCAGAATGTTATCTGCAGTACAATTCTATAAAGAATAAGTCAATTGGTTTTGTGTCATTTCAACAAGTGATTTAGCGTGCTAGTAGTGGTTTTGAGATCAAAGAAAGCTAAGTGCATAAGTCTGTAGCATAAAATTGTCTAGGTGAATGTTGAAATCACAAAGACTAATATGATAGAGAGACAAGTATTTAAAGATTCTAGAATTTCAAATAAATGACCACAATCTGAGTTTTATAGATGATATAGTCATGAGATTCATGATTGTAATTGCATAAAGATTGAGTATTTAATTGTTAAATGAGCATATTACAAATGCTGTAGAAGAGATTGTGAGAGAGAGCATTTTATGAGTCTTCTCAGATAGTCTGATAAAAGATGATGATAAAGAAAAGCAGAAATGAAGTCAGCTTTTTGACAGCTGACAAAATTAAGACACAGAGAAGGAAAGATGTATGAAATAGAGATAAAGATTAGCAGATTATTATCTGTTTAAATGGTTAGAAAATAGTTTAAACACATGATAGATCAAAAGAGGATAACAATGTGTAAGAAAAAAAAGAAAAGTACTTAATGTGTTGTGGTTGCTTTAAATAAAAGTCATGGTCTTTATGTTCTTAAATGAAATGTGATGTTAGTAGTATTGATAAATACAGTCACTAGTGAAAACAGAATTAATTGGTAATGTTTGAAATAATAGTAAATTGTTGCAAGGAGAATGAAAATGATAGGTTTTTTGGTGCATTTAAATTAACAGATGCATCAAACACGAAATACAGAAAATAGAATAGAAATTGAAGGAAACAGTATTTTAAAGAAGTAAATAATTTACAACAGATCTATGTAAGTATGTTATTTGATGCTGTGTTTTCTGGTGAATATTAAGTCTCAGAAAAAGAATAATAATAATAGATAAAAAGTTTGGACAAACTTTAAGTTGAGAAAGCGGACCAGAAAGTTAGAAAAAGTTTAAAAGTTTGAAGTTTAAAAGTTTTAAGTTTGATGGTTTTCAATGAAATAGTTTGAAGTGTAAAGTAGTTTTACAAACTTAAGGCAATGAGTACAACATAGATAGATGAAGATAGATAGATAGTCAGATTATAGATAGATAGATAAGAAACATTAGATAGATGAGTTTGAATGGATTAGAAATAATATGGGGATTTAATCCTTTCTTTAATTAAAAATGTTGTCATCTCAGTGGAATAGATTTTGTGACTTTTCAACATTTTCTATCTGTATTCACATAAAAAAATGATTGATTGGTTGTTCTGAAGGTATGATTTTTTTGCTAATATAGTCTTTGGTCAATAAATTCAATTGAAAATGAATGAAATACGAAAAATCTATATATTTTTTTTTTAATTTATCAAAAATAATAATAAATCAGCATAGGTCTGAAAATTTTCACAGAAATGAAGGCCTGGTACTAGATCACAAATGCAATAGAAAAGGGCAGATACAAAAACACACATGTGTGACTGCAACAAGAGCATTTTGAAATTGGCAAATAAAATCAATAAATTCTGCATAAATCTGAAAATGTCCACACAACAAAATTAAAAATGATACTAGAGCACAAATGCAATGAGAGGAGCATACTCACTCCGCAGTAACACACACTCTCTTACACACATACCCATTCATATCTGCTTGTGCAGTTGTTTTTAGTTTAGGT
The DNA here is from genome assembly GCF_012432095.1 of Onychostoma macrolepis. Lineage (NCBI taxonomy): Eukaryota > Metazoa > Chordata > Actinopteri > Cypriniformes > Cyprinidae > Onychostoma > Onychostoma macrolepis. The sequence goes on along the minus strand of NC_081157.1, from coordinate 49,824,249 downwards.
TTTTTCGTTTTTTTGTTTACATTATGTCAAAAATAAATAATTTATTTTACTTTTAGATTGAAATAATATGTACCTGCAATCAAGTTTTAGTGACAACTGTGGCATTCTGCAAATTTATTGGCATTATTGCAAAAGTGAGCACTTATACATTTTAATGTGTTCATAATGTTTAAATATATAATTAAATATATATCATAAAAGTTGTATTTTATAATGTTTAAATATATAATTACAAAATATATATCAGAAAAGTTTGAGAGCAGTTGAGCACTTCCAGAAAATGAATGGCTCTCTATGGGCCTCTGCTGGATATGGTCATTACACTATTCTTTCAAAATCTGTGATTTCTGTGAAGTTTTTCTCTAACCACCAGATGGCAGTATTGACCTAACACCTAGATCAATATCCAGAAACAGTTTAAATTTAGATCATCATTTAAAGTTTATTCATAAAATGTAATATTTCATGCAAGCTAATGGTGTAGCTGAGGATTTTGTGGTAAACAGGTACAAAAGTACTTCATATCTCCCAAAACACAGCATTAATGTATAGATGAGAAGTAAACAAACAAACAAAAATATATATTATATGTATGATTAAAATTATAAATGTTTACAATTTACAATTTTTATATTGAAAGGACACAGTAAACAGGAAAAACAGGTCTTATGATTGAAAGGTCTATGTTTGTTTATTTGTGTGTGTGTGTGTGTGTGTGTGTGTGTGTGTGTGTGTGAGATAGATCTCAGATAGAGAGATAGATGAGTTTGAATGGGTTAGAAATAGTACATAGAAGGAAGTCTGATAGATAGATGATAGATAGATAGATAGATAGATAGATAGATACAGTCAGATGATAGATAGATGATAGATAGATAGATACAGTCAGATGATAGATAGATAGATAGATAGATAGATACAGTCAGATGATAGATAGATAGATAGATAGATACAGTCAGATGATAGATAGATAGATAGATAGATACAGTCAGATGATAGATAGATACAGTCAGATGATAGATAGATGATAGATAGATAGATGAGTTTGAATGGGTTAGAAATAGTACATAGAAGGAAGTCTGATTGAGTCTAATGGGCTTCAGTGTGTTTAGATTTAAATTTTGACAGTTGGGTTCAATGTTCAGATGAGCCAATGTAAGTCTATGGGATTTTTATGATTTTAATCTTCATTTTATGAAAACCGTAAGTCGATCAGTTAGAAAAGATATAGCACTAAGTCAGATCAGTCTCAAGACTTGGGAGTTTGGAGTTTAGAGTTAAAGCTCTAGGAGGAGTAGCAGTCAGAAATTTCAGAAAAAGAATAATAATAACTAGAATGTACATTTCCTGAAGAAAATGTGAGTGGTGCTTGCATGGCAAACTGTGCAGATACTACAGTGTTCTGCGCGATTGTAGAAGCCAACTCCATGTCTGTATGATGTTGTGGAGCTGAGATATGGCTTTATGTTGCTATCGGTTGCTAGGGTTCTCTATATGGTTGCTAGGTGTAGCTGCACAGTCGCCATGGTGATACTTACAGACTGGTTTTTCAGCCCAAACAAAGAGATGATATCTATACCACTTTCTGGTGCTGAGAAATTGCTTATTCATGAGTTTGTTCAGTTGCTAAGGTACTCTAATGGTTGCTATGGTGTGACTATACAATTTATGGCATGATATTTAAAGACTATTTGACAGTCTGAATCAACAGAGCCCAACCCATGTTTCTACAATGTTTTGGTGCTGGAAAATTGTTTGTTAATGTCCTTTAAGTTGCTAGGGTGCTGTAAGTGGTTGCTAGGGCATAGGTATGAAGTTGGCATGTCAGTACTTATTGGCTGCTTGATAGGCGAGTCAAAGAGCCCTCCCCAAGTCTCTGTGACCTCCTGATCCAAAGATATAATCTCACTAATTTTGTGCCAATGTTAAGTCTATGGGACTTTTTAAATTTTTCATCCATCAGGCAGACATCACTCAATTACTTATAAAAGATATAGCACACCTCTATAACTGGAGGTTACTAGCGTATTGCTAAGCGGTTGGTAGTTGTCACACATTACTATGTAGATTTGTAGGGTTAGTGTGTTCTTGTCTGATTTAACACTTAGCTAATCACTATTGCATAGCTATTCACTGCTAGCATGTGTAGCATGCATGAGAAGTCCTGTTTGCGATCAAGTCAAAGCAAAACCTGCATGTTTATATGACACTTTATCCAAAGATATCCTTTTGATCTGTTTTCAATGGAGGTCTATTGGTTGCTAGGGTGCTGTAAGTGGTTGCTAGGGTGTGGCTATGAAGGTCATAGGTCATTACTTATTGGTTACTTAAAAGAGTCAAATGAGTGTGTGAGTTACAGAGAGAGAGAGAGAGAAGGGCATAAGGGCCTGCGTGTGTGTGTGTGAAAGTGACAGTTGAGATTCAAATTCAGAACATTCCGCCAATAGTCAATGGGATTTTTGCCGCTTTTAGTCCGCTGTGAAACATTAGGTCAATCGCTTAGAAAAGATATAGCACCTCTCCTCAATGAGCGTCGATTTGACCTCATTCATGGGTCTGTGACAAGCTGCAGGAGGAGTAGCGAAGTTTTGTCCAGAAGAAGAATAAGAAGAAGCAGAATAATAATAATAAGTATGCAAGAATAATAGTGATGCTTGCCTTTGGCAAGCACCACTAACAGAATGTACATTTCCTGAAGAAAATGTGAGTGGTGCTTGCAGTGGCAAAACTGCACTAGGCTGTCAATATAGTTAGATGATGTGAAAAACTATGTCTGTATGATGTTGTGGAGCTGAGATTATCATGTTGCTATATGGTTGCTAGGGTGCTCTATATGGTTGCTATGGTGTGACTATACAGTTTATGGCATGATATTTAAAGACTATTTGACAGTCTGAATCAACAGAGCCCAACCCCATGTTTCTACAATGTTTTGGTGCTGAAAATTGTTTGTTAATGTCCTTTACGGTTGCTAGGGTGTAAGTGGTTGCTAGGGCATAGCTATGAAGTTGTCATGTCAGTACTTATTGGCTGCTTGATAGGCCGAGTCAAAGAGCCCTCCCCAAGTCTCTGTGACCTCCTGATCCAAAGATATAATCTCACTAATTTTGTGCCAATGTTAAGTCTATGGGACTTTTAAAATTTTCATACCAGACACATCATTACACTCAATTACTTATAAAAGATATAGCATCTCCTCAATATGGCGCTGATTTGACATCTCATTCATGGGTCTATGACAAAGGTGCATAGCGTAAATTTGTCTAATAGTAATAACAATAGAATGTACATTTCCTGAAGAAAATGTGATGGTGCTTGATTAGCAAAATGCTGCAGATACTACAGTGTTCTGCGATTTAGAGAAACAACTCATGTCTGTATGATGTTGTGGAGCTGAGATATGGCTTCTTTATGTTGCTATCGGTTGCTAGGGTTCTCTATGTGGTTGCTTGTAGCTGCACAGTCACCATGGTGATACTTACAGACTGGTTTTCTGTAACAAAATCATATCAATACATTTTCTGGTGCTGAGAAATTGCTTATTCATGTGTTTGTTCAGTTGCTAAGGTACTCTAATGGTTGCTATGGTGTGACTATACAGTTTATGGGATGATATTTAAAGACTATTTGACAGTCTGAATCAACAGAGCCCAACCCCATGTTTCTACAATGTTTTGGTGCTGAAAAATTGTTTATTAATGTCCTTTACGGTTGCTAGGGTGCTGTAAGTGGTTGCTAGGGCATAGCTATGAAGTTGTCATGTCAGTACTTATTGGCTGCTTGATAGGCCGAGTCAAAAGAGCCCTCCCCAAGTCTCTGTGACCTCCTGATCCAAAGATATAATCTCACTAATTTTGTGCCAATGTTAAGTCTGGGTTTTTAAATTTTTTTTTCAGCAAATGAAACATCATTATCAATTATAAAACATATAGCACACCTCTATAACTGAGGTTCAAAATGTGCTAATTGAAGTTGTACATCATTACTATGTAGATTTACAGAGTTATTGTATTCTAGTCTGATTTAACATAGCTAATACTATTAATGTAGCTATTTTTTGATGTGTAGATGCATGAGGAAAGTCCTGTTGATCAGTCAAAACAAAAATGCATGTTTCTATGACACTTTTATAAGATATTTTTGATCTGTTTTCAATGGAGGTCTATGTGGTTGCTAGGGTGCTGTAAGTGGTTGCTAGGTTAGATATGAAGGTCATAGGTCATTAATGGTTATAAAGAGGAGTCAAATGAGTGTGTGTGAGTTACAGAGAGAGAGAGAGAGAGAGAGAATCTTGATGTGTGTGTGAAAGTGACAGTTGAGATTCAAATTCAGACATTCCAATGTAAGTCAATGGGATTTTTGATTTTTATTGTGAAACATATTATTAGAAAAGATATAGCACATCTCCTCAATGAGCATGATTTGACATCATTCATGGGTCTGTGACAAGCGGTTGCAGGAGATGAACAGTTTTGTAGAAGAAGAATAGAAGAAGAAGCAGAATAATAATAATAAGTATGCAAGAGAATAATAGTGATATTGCCTTTGGCAAACAATAATAGAATACATTTCCTGAAGAAAATGTGAGTGGTGCTTGCAGTGGCAAAACTCGGCACTGGACAGATACTACAGTGTTCTGCGCGATTGTAGAGAGCCAACTCCCATGTCTGTATGATGTTGTGGAGCTGAGATATGGCTTTTGTTGCTATCTGGTTGCTAGGGTTCTCTATGTGGTTGCTAGGGTGTAGCTGCACAGTTGCCATGGTGATACTTACAGACTGGTTTTCAGAAAGAGGCCAATATCTATACCACTTTCTGGTGCTGAGAAATTGCTTATTCATGTGTTTGTTCAGTTGCTAAGGCACTCTAAATGGTTGCTATGGTGTGCTATACAGTTTATGGGATGATATTTAAAGACTATTTGACAGTCTGAATCAACAGAGCCCAAATGTTTCTACAAGGTTTTGGTTGAATAATTGTTTTTAATGTCCTTTTACAGTTTCTAGGGTGCTGTAAGTGGTTGCTAGGGCATAGCTATGAAGTTGTCATGTCAGTACTTATTGGCTGCTTGATAGAAAGTCAAAAGAGCCTAAGTCTCTGTGACCTCCTGATCCAAAGATATAATCTCACTAATTTTGTGCCAATGTTAAGTCTATGGGACTTTTTTTAGAAATTTTTGTCACCAGATGAACATCATACACTCAATTACTTATAAAAGATATAGCACACCTCTCCTCAATATGTTGCATGATTTGACATCATTCATGGGTCTGACAAAAGGTGCAGGAGGAGTAGCGTGCAAGTTTGTCTGGCGAATATATATACTAGAATGTACATTTCCTGAAGAAAATGTGAGTGGTGCTTGCAGTGGCAAAACTCGGCACTGGCAGATACTACAGTGTTCTGATTGTGAAACTATGTCTGTATGATGTTGTGGAGCTGAGATATGGCTTCTATAGGTTGCTAGGGTTCTCTATGTGGTTGCTAGGGTGTAGCTGCACAGTTGCCATGGTGATACTTACAGACTGGTTTTCAGAAAGAGGCCAATATCTATACCACTTTCTGGTGCTGAGAAATTGCTTATTCATGTGTTTGTTCAGTTGCTAAGGCACTCTAAATGGTTGCTATGGTGTGCTATACAGTTTATGGGATGATATTTAAAGACTATTTGACAGTCTGAATCAACAGAGCCATGTTTCTACAATGTTTTGGTGCTGAAAATTGTTTTTAATGTCCTTTTACAGTTTCTAGGGTGCTGTAAGTGGTTGCTAGGGCATAGCTATGAAGTTGTCATGTCAGTACTTATTGGCTGCTTGATAGACCGAGTCAAAAGAGCCCTCCCCAAGTCTCTGTGACCTCCTGATCCAAAGATATAATCTCACTAATTTTGTGCCAATGTTAAGTCTATGGGACTTTTTGAAATTTTTCGTCCACCAGATGAACATCATACACTCAATTACTTATAAAAGATATAGCACACCTCTCCTCAATATGTTGCATGATTTGACATCATTCATGGGTCTACGACAAAGGTGCAGGAGGAGTAGCGTGTCAAGTTTTGTCTGGGCGAATAGTAATAACAATACTAGAATGTACATTTCCTGAAGAAAATGTGAGTGGTGCTTGCAGTGGCAAAACTTGGCACTGGACAGATACTACAGTGTTCTGCGATTGTAGAGAGCCAACTCCCATGTCTGTATGATGTTGTGGAGCAAGATAGCTTTTAGTTTGCTATTGCTAGGGTTCTCTATGTGGTTGCTAGGGTGTAGCTGCACAGTTGCCATGGTGATACTTACAGACTGGTTTTCAGCCCAAACAAAAGAGGCCACCCCCATATCTATACCACTTTCTGGTGCTGAGAAATTGCTTATTCATGTGTTTGTTCAGTTGCTAAGGTACTCTAAATGGTTGCTATGGTGTGCTATACAGTTTATGGGATGATATTTAAAGACTATTTGACAGTCTGAATCAACAGAGCCCAAATGTTTCTACAATGTTTTGGTGCTGAAAATTGTTTTTAATGTCCTTTTACAGTTTCTAGGGTGCTGTAAGTGGTTGCTAGGGCATAGCTATGAAGTTGTCATGTCAGTACTTATTGGCTGCTTGATAGACCGAGTCAAAAGAGCCCTCCCCCAAGTCTCTGTGACCTCCTGATCCAAAGATATAATCTCACTAATTTTGTGCCAATGTTAAGTCTATGGGACTTTTCGCCCAAATGTTTTCGTCCACCAGATGAACATCATACACTCAATTACTTATAAAAGATATAGCACACCTCTCCTCAATATGTTGCATGATTTGACACCTCATTCATGGGTCTCGACAAAGGTGCAGGAGGAGTAGCGTGCGAAGTTTTGTCTGGGCGAATAGTAATAACAATACTAGATGTACATTTCTCCCAGGCTAGGTTCCAAATGTTGGTATAGATATAACTCATTAGCCTTATTTGTGTTGCTTACGTAAATCTGAAGGGCGAGTGGTGCATTATATGATCAGTGAAGTATCTAAGTTTGATACGCCACTGAATGTACTTCACTAATGGCTGTCTGATTAGGCACCAAGTCTGTTGTTTTCAAGGATTTCAAAGCACTTGTCGCATAGAGAGTTGTAGCACTCTCTACTGTATGATGTTGTGGAGCTATGCAAGATATGCTCAGCCAAAAGTAGTTTTCCAAGCTAGTGGGTCGAACTTTACTTAGGATTTTTTGCCTTTTTGATCCTAGGGTGGTCCCTTAGAGAGAGAGAATGGGGTTCTAAGGGCCTATGAGCCAACTGAGGTTGCTATCAAGCCAGTTGAGATTCTTATTCGCTTACTCAGTCCATTTATTTCCGCTTCGGGTAAATCAGAAAGTGGGATTTTATAGGATGGGAGCCTTTAGGTTCCACAAAAGTTTGAGCCTCGGGGTATAAAACATTTCAGAAAGATGTAAGCAGAAAAGGAATTAAAAAGATAAGATGGTTGAGACGCACTTTCTGGTGCTGAAACTTTAAGGTACCACTGAAATTCGAGTCCCAAGGCTGTCAAGATGTTCAGTTGCTAAGGTACTCTAAATGGTTGCTATGGTGTGGCTATACAGTTTATGGGATGATATTTAAAGACTATTTGACAGTCTGAATCCACTGAGCCCAACGCCATGTTTCTACAATGTTTTGGTGCTGAAAAATGTTTGTTAATGTCCTTTTACAGTTTCTAGGGTGCTGTAAGTGGTTGCTAGGGTGCTGTAAGTGGTTGCTAGGGTGTAGCTGCACAGCTGCCATAGTGATACTTACAGACTGGTTTTTCAGCCCAAACAAAGAGGCCAATATCTATACCACTTTCTGGTGCTGAGAAATTGCTTATTCATGTGCTTGTTCAGTTGCTAAGGCACTCTAAATGGTTGCTATGGTGTGACTATACAATTTATGGCATGATATTTGAAGACTATTTGACAGTCTGAATCCACTGAGCCCAACGCCATGTTTCTACAAGGTTTTGGTCCTGAATAATTGTTTTTAATGTCCTTTTACGGTTGCTAGGGTTCTCTATGTGGTTGCTAGGGCATAGGTATGAAGTTGTCATGTCAGTACTTATTGGCTGCTTGATAGACCGAGTCAAAAGAGCCCTCCCCCAAGTCTCTGTGACCTCCTGATCCAAAGATATGATTTCACAAATTTTATGCCAATGTTAAGTCTATGGGATTTTTTTGCCCAAATTTTTCGCATGCTGTATGATCATCGTACGCCCGATCGCTTAGGAAAGATATAGCACACCTCTCCTCAATGAGCCAGTCGATTTGACACCTCATTCATGGGTCTCGACAAGCGGTGCAGGAGGAGTAGCGTGCAAGTTTTGTCAGGGCGAATAGTAATAATAATACTAGAATGTACATTTCCTGAAGAAAATGTGAGTGGTGCTTGCAGTGGCAAAATTCGGCGGAGGGCAGATACTACAGTGTTCTGCGCGATTGTAGAGAGCCAACTCCCATGTCTGTATGATGTTGTGGAGTCACAAAACTAAAAAAAAAAAAGGAAATATTGTATCCTTTTATTGGCTGTTGACGTCTTATGTTGCTATACGGTTGCTAGGGTTCTCTATGTGGTTGCTAGGGTGTATCTGCACAGTCACCATGGTGATACTTACAGACTGGTTTTTCAGCTCGAACAAAAGAGGCCACGCACGATATCTATACCACTTTCTGGTGCTGAGAAATTGCTTATTCATGAGTTTGTTCAGTTGCTAAGGTACTCTAAATGGTTGCTATGGTGTGACTATACAATTTATGGCATGATATTTGAAGACTATTTGACAGTCTGAATCCACTGAGCCCAACGCCATGTTTCTACAATGTTTTGGTGCTGGAAAATTGTTTGTTAATGTCCTTTTACGGTTGCTAGGGTGCTGTAAGTGGTTGCTAGGGCATAGGTATGAAGTTGTCATGTCAGTACTTATTGGCTGCTTGATAGGCCGAGTCAAAAGAGCCCTCCCCCAAGTCTCTGTGACCTCCTGATCCAAAGATATAATCTCACTAATTTTGTGCCAATGTTAAGTCTATGGGACTTTTTCGCCCAAATTTTTTCATCCATCAGACGAACATCGTACACTCAATTACTTATAAAAGATATAGCACACCTCTATAACTGGGAGGTTACTATCGTGTTGCTAAGCGGTTGGTAGTTGTCACACATCATTACTATATAGTTTTATACAGTTATTCGTATGTTCTTAGCCTGATTTAACACTTAGCTAATCACTATTAGCATGTAGCTATTCACTGCTAGTATGTGTAGCATTTGATCACGAGTCAAAAGAGCAAAACCTGCATGTTTATATGACACTTTTATCCAAAGATATCCCTTTTGATCTGTTTTCAATGGAGGTCTATGGGGTGGTTGCTAGGGTGCTGTAAGTGGTTGCTAGGGTGTGGCTATGAAGGTCATAGGTCATTACTTATTGGTTTCTTAAAAGATGAGTCAAATGAGTGTGTGTGAGTTACAGAGAGAGAGAGAGAAGGGGCTCTAAGGGCCTGCGTGTGTGTGTGTGTGTGAGAAAGTGACAGTTGAGATTCAAATTCACGAACATTCCGCCAATGTAAGTCAATGGGATTTTTTTGCCCACTTTTTCGTCCGCTGTGTGAACATCGTAGGTCCGATCGCTTAGAAAAGATATAGCCCACATCTCCTCAATGAGCCGGTCGATTTGACACCTCATTCATGGGTCTGTGACAAACGGTGCAGGAGGAGTAGCGAACCGAAGTTTTGTCCAGAAGAAGAATAAGAAGAAGCAGAATAATAATAATAAGTATGCAAGAGAATAATAGTGATGCCTTGCCTTTGGCAAGCACCACTAACTAGATAGGAAAGTTCGTCGAGACAAACTTTAAGTTGGCTTGAGAAAGACGGACCAGAAAGTTTGAAAAGTTTTAAAAGTTTTAAAAAAGTTTAAGAAGTTTAAAAAGTTTAAGTTTGAAAAATGTTAAAAGTTTTAAGTTTGATGGTTTTCAGTATGAAATAGTTTGAAGTTTAAAGTAGTTTTACAAACTTAAGGCAATACAGTCTGAGATAGATAGATAGATGATAGATAGATAGATACAGTCAGATTATAGATAGATAGATAAGAAACATTAGATAGATGAGTTTGAATGGATTAGAAATAATATCGGGGTCAGTATGACCCCAATCAACTTTCTTTAATTAAAAAATGTTTCCCTTCATCTCAGTGGAATAAGATTTTGTGACTTTTCAACATTTTCTATCTGTATTCACATAAAAAATAAAAAAAAAGGGCTTGATTCGGTTGTTCTGAAGGTATGTGATTTTTTTTTTTTTTACTAATATGGTCTTTGGGGTCAATAAATTCAATTGAAAATGAATGGGAAATACGAAAAAATCTATATATTTTTTTTTAATTTGTCAAAAAATAATAATAAATCCAGCATAGGTCTGAAAATTTTCACACAGAAATGAAGGCCTGGTACTAGATCACAAATGCAATGTAGAAAAGACGCGCACACACGCATACAAAAACACACATGTGTGACTGCAACAAAGAGCATTTTTATAGAAATTGGCAAATAAAATCAATAAATTCTGCATAAATCTGAAAATGTCCACACAACAAAATTAAAGCCTGATACTAGAGCACAAATGCAATGAGGAACGAGCATACTCACTCACGCACGTACACACACTCTCTTACACACATACCGCCATTCATATCTGCTTATTGCAGTTGTTTTTAGTTTAGGTTTTTTTTTTCGTTTCGATTTTATTTACATTCATGTCAAAAAAATAAATAATTTATTTTACTTTTTAGATTGAAATAAATATGTACCTGCAATCAAGTTTTAGTGACAACTTGTGTGGCATTTCTGCAAATTTATGTGGCATTATTGCAAAAGTGAGCACTTATACAGTTTTTAATGTATTTCATAATGTTTAAATATATAATTACAAAATATATATCATAAAAGTTGTGTATTTTATAATGTTTAAATATATAATTACCAAATATATATCAGAAAAGTTGTGAGAGGAGCAGTTGAGCACTTCCAGAAAAGTGAATGGCTCTCTATGGGCCTCTGCTGGATATATATGGTCATTACACTATTCTTTCAAAATCTGTGATTTCTGTGAAGTTTTTCTCTAACCACCAGATGGCAGTATTGTACACCTAACACCTAGATCAATATCCAGAAACAGTTTAAATTAAATTTAGATCATCATTTAAGAGATTTATTCATAAAAATGTAATATTTCACATGCAAGCTAATGGTGTAGCTGAGGATTTTTGTGGTAAACAGGTACAAAAGTACTTCATATCTCCCAAAACACAGCATTAATGTATAGATGAGAAGTAAACAAACAAACAAAAAATATATATTATATGTATGATTAAAAATTTATAAATGTTTTACAATTACTCTTTCAATTTTGGGGTCATATTGCCCCCAAAGGACACAGGTGTAAACAGGAAAAACAGGTCTTATGATTGAAAGGTCTATGTTTGTTTATTTGTTTGTTTGTGTGTGTGTGTGTGTGTGTGTGTGTGTGCGGCGTGTCTGTGTGTGTGTGTGAGATAGATCTCAGATAGAGAGATAGATGAGTTTGAATGGGTTAGAAATAGTACATAGAAGCGAAGTCTGATAGATAGATAGATAGATAGATAGATAATAGATAGATAGATAGATAGATAGATAGATGAGTTTGATTGGGTTAGAAATAGTACATAGAAGGGAAGTCTGATAGATAGATAGATAATAGATAGATAGATAGATAGATAGATAGATAGATGAGTTTGAATGGGTTAGAAATAGTAGATAGAAGGGAAGTCTGATTGAGTCTAATGGGCTTCAGTGTGTTTAGATTTAAATTTTGACAGTTGGAGCTGGCAAGGTCAGGGCTCATCTGAACATTCCGTCACTGTAAGTCTATGGGAGTTTTATGATTTTTAATCTTCAGTTTTATGAAAACCGTAAGTCTGATCAGTTAGAAAAGATATAGCAACTCGTAGGAGACGTCTTGAAGTGCTACTTGCTGAAAGGACCTGAAGTAATCTCAGAAGGTGCTCTTTGGTTTGGTTTAAAGCAACTATTACAAGAAAGGAATCCGAGGCACTTCTTCTGGTCCAAAAAAGTTATAAAGCCTTTATTCCCATTATGACCATCACAATAGAAGTATTAAAATTGACTAAAACACTGCACCGTTTTAGTCATTTATTATATTATATTATTATTTAATCACAATATTTATGTAAAATACAAGATTAGTTTTATTCCTCTTGGTATATATACTGTATTTGTATACAATTGTGCTAATTTTTGCTTTTGTGATGAATTTGTTATTAATGGCCAGTATGTGTCATAGATGTGATTTGTCTTTGCAATGAATTTATTCTTATTTTTAACACAATTCCACGCATGCATGTATATCAGGGCTCATAAAATTTCAAAATCCCTGGTAGCCCTTCGGCAGGTACTCTTCAGATTTTGGTAGCCCAAAAATTAATTTAACTAGCCCGAATTAAAAATTACTATTTTATTTTTAAATATAGAAAATCAGATAGGAGTTTAAATGTCAATCAAAAATATTATCAATACACAAATATTAACAAATATGAAGGAAGGAATTTTATTTCACTATTTACAGGGTATCTGCAGAATTTTTAAAAATAAATTTAAGGCAATTTATGACCCATTTTAAGAGCTGCACAAGTAAAATGAACACAGAATGAGCGAGGTTGGACAATGTCTGTGGTAACATACAGTTTTGAGCCATAAAATTACATGATTTACAGTTCAGATACAGGTTTTCACAAAAATACAAAAATCTTATACAACAGCGTTTCAGGCTATAGATTGTTTTTATGAAAAGGGATAAAGCAAGCATATAAATTATGTTAAAGATTTTTAGAAGGCACATCAACTTCTTTCTCATTTACAACTCTGTGTTTGCTGCGTAAAAACATGAGTTGATATTTGCATTGATCTGACCATAAACGGCAAGAAAGGCTTATTGGAAATGCAGATTCATTCTCTGCCACGAGGTGGCGCTTTAGGGCGCTGAAATACTGCGGTTTCCTGGAAACACTACACAAAGCAGCTCCGCGCTCAGAAACACTGGTCTATCAGGAATAGGCCTTTATCACAGTCCGCGTGTCGTCACATCCGGCTCCGATTAGTAGCGGAAAGAAATTTCCGCCCGCTTTATAGTCAATGGACAGACGGCATTTTTGTGAAGAAAATTAAACTAATTTAGTTTAGTTGAACATTGATGCAATAAACGTCAATGTTAAAACTGCATATTTATACCGATTCCATACCATGTGTCATGTCATCCTTCATTTTAATGTGTAACATGAGCCTATCTGAGCGACGCGACTGTCAGCGTCAGATTAATGAAGAGCACGCAGCTCAAGTTACTGCCAGAGGAATACTCTCGGACTGATTTAATTTTAATATTATTTAGTTTATTTTTGAATTATATTTATTGTGATTAACCTCACGCTCTTGTTCACAGTATATGATATTCAATCGTTGCATGCAATCACAGAGAATAACTCGATTAAGTGATCAAACTTATTTTTAATTATTGTCTGTGGGCTGGAAATATTTCTTTATTTGAACAACTTAAATTTGATGCAAATATAGAGGATTGCATCATAAAGTCAGCGCGTGAAAAAATGTGAGCATGTTTAATACAAGTTTGCCCTAAACCTTTAATTTAATCATACAGCCGATAGTAATGTTTTAAGCTTTGGCTATTTCTAATGCTTATTAATGTGATTTGTTGTTTATATAGTTTTCTCGCTGTTCTGTAATGAAATAAGGTGATCAGACTGTGAAGAATTGTCTGTACACATACAGTATGCCTCGCGCGCTCCTGTTTAAGTCACAAAATACCCCAGACAGCAAAAATCATTTGGGCCAGATCTGGTCCAGACCCATCGGACGTTCTGGACCAGATCCGTGTAACGGACTCGGGCCGGTGTCTTTTGGCACAACGGGCCAATACCGGCATGGATCCGGTTTTTCCGGATCTGGACCAGAACTGGGCCAGCTCCAGACCAGATGTGGATTCACTTATGGTGATTTGGCCCAAATGTGGGCAGGATCTGGTCCAGTACCATGCGGATCTGGGCCAGCTCATTTAGTGTATTTTATATTATTATATATATATATATATATATATATATATATATGCCTTCATACACACACACACACACAGAAATAAGTTGTATACATATCTAGAATTCAAACACAATTTGTTTATTTGTACAGTGCTTTTCCAACATTTTTGTGTATTTGAACACTTTCCAGCAGTGACTGTATGATTTTGAGATCCATCTTTTCACGCTGAGGGACTCATATGCAACTATTACAGAAGGTTTAAATGCTCACTGATGCTCCAGAAGAAAAAATAATGCATTAAGGGGTGAAAACTTTTTGAATTTGAAGATCAGGTTAAATTGAGCTTATTTTGTCTTGTGGGAAACATGTAACCCAGACAGCAACATAGTGTTGGCCCAGATCCAAATCAATGAAATCAATGCGGGCCACATGTGGGCCGGATCTGGGCCGACACTGCTTGCTGTCTGGGAAGTATCTTCTGTAGCTTCTGAAGGGCAGTACTAAATGAACAAAATATTTAGGCAAAATAAGAAAAATGTACACCTTCATTCTGTTTAAAAGTTTTCACCCCCTTAATGTATCGTGATTCCTTCTGGAGCATCAGTAAGCGTTTTTCACTTCCAGTTCTTGTTGATTATATAATTATAAAATGATCGTACACAAAATTAATAGTAGTTATTATGATTGATGTGGTTTGGAATTGGTAAAAGTGCTTAAAAAAAACATGATCAGAATATTGAATCGCCTAATATGCATGCACTGTATATGCTTTTCCACATCATAAATGTTATCCATGGTTAGCATTTTTTAATTTTCCTGTAATCGAGTAATTTTGTCCTGCTTTGTGTGTAACAAAGATAATGTTCATTCTGCTTACTGCCCATAGGTGTAAAGTATAATAACTGATATAACAGAGAAGAAAAGCAAGGGGAATATTAAAAAAATACACAACTAATTGCATATTACACACATATGTTATGAATGTATTTGTTTCATTTAGTATTACAAAGCAAGGAAGGCAATGTTTAAGCCTTACACATAAGAGTCAGAGTTTATTAACATGCTCCACTGTGGAAATTAGTGCATGGGACATCAGTGTCATATACACTTCCTTTAATCACCGACTTGAGATGAAAAAGACACACAGACTATAGCATTGCTAGAGGACTATGACTGTTATAACAGGAATATTGTTCAGGATGCTGGGTGTGAGGTTATTTGAAGGAGCATTTCTCCAGAAAGCTGCAAGCCTCAATCGGCCCCAACAAACAGTATGTTTCGAACAGCACAAGTTGTAACATTATCAGGCACTCATTATTATCAATACTCAATTATAAATTGTGGCATTCAAATAGCTTGAATAACTCAAACTCCACTGAAAACTTAAAAAGAAAAGAAAAATGGACTCACCTTACTATGTGACAGTCCGGCTCTCGGGTGGAACCTGAAATTGAAACAGATCGTTATATAGTGTTGCTGGACAATTTCTCAGTTCATTTACCCAATTAACATGGAGCATACCGTTAACAGAAATAAAAGCATATTTTGGCAAAGCTTTTATAAATAAAAATCATACCAAACAATATAATGCAATACATGTCTGTCTCCTCAGTGCCCCTCTGTTTCTATCGTTCAGGATGTGCCTGAAAGCGTTCTGCCTGCTTATTCAAGGGGACCGGGCTCGTCAAACGTTTGGACACATTACTGTTTTTAATCTTCTTGAAATAAGTCTCTTATGCTCATCAAGCCAGCATTTATTTGATCAAAAATACAAAAATATATATATATTGTGAAGTATTAAAAATAATGAAATGAAATAAAATAATGGTTTTCTATTTTAATATACTTCAAAATATAATTTATTTCTGCGATCAAAGCTGAATCTTCAGCATCATTACTCGTCTTCAGTGTCACATGATCCTTCAGAAATCATTATAATATACTAATTTGATACTCCGTTGTTATCGATGTTGGAAACAGTTGTGCTGCTTAATTTTTTGGGAACCTGTGATACTTTTTTCAGGATTTATTGATGAATAAAAAGTTAAAAAGAAAAGCATTTATTTATTCAGCTTTGCCATCACAGAAATAAATTATATTTTAATTACAATTTTAAAAGTAATTATCAGTTAAAATGTTTTTTATGAATATATTGTAAAAGCGTAATTTATTTCTGTGATCAAAGCTGTATTTTCATGCTCCTTAATATATGCAGAAACCATGATATACAACCATTCAAATGTTTGGTGTGTGTAAATAGAAATGATTTTTATTTTATAAAAATAGAAATTTTATTTAGCAAATAGGCATTAAATTGATAAAAGTAAAAATATTTATAATGAAGCAAAAAATATATTTCAAATAAATGATGTTCTTTTGAACTGTCTATTCATCAAAGAATCATAAAAATGTTAAGCAGCAAAAAAAAAATTTTTTTTAATTTTTTTTTACATCTAATAATAATAAGAACCATTACTGATAACTGAGCACCAATAAAAATCCAGCACTAAATCAGCATGTTAGAATGATTTCTGAACGATCATGCACTGAAGACTGCAGTAATGATGCTGAAAACTCACAGGAATAAGTTACATTTTAAAAATATATTCAAATGATATTTCACAATATTACTTTTTTATTTTTGATCAAATAAATGCATGCAGCCTTGAGGGTTAGTACTTAAACGTTAACATTGCTAGCCCACCATGACAGGCAGCAATCTTAAACATTAAATTTTAATAGAAGCAGTCAAAATGACTAAAGTTTAAATTGAGTAATTAAGTTAAAATTCGTTTATTACGTATAATTACAGACCTCTGGACCGTTTTCTTCATGTTAGCAAGTCCTCTGATAACAGGCCTAAATTGTTCGCCGGTCCAACACCGATCTAAGGAGCAATAAAAACAGTTATCGAGTACACAACATAAGAAATTTATTTGTTAGTAGAACAGTGTGATCACATGGTGTGACATACCTTGGTGAAGTTTGTGAGGATAACAGCGTGCAGTCCGTGCCTCGATCGTCTTGACGTCGTCTTCTACTATTAAGGTTTATTGGCGGTTGGCAAACAACTTTTTGGTGCATTACCGCCACCATCTGGTGTGAGTGTGGACCAGAATGTTGTGTATAAGCATTGTTTAAAAAAATAAAAAAAAATCCTTCCACTTAAATTGGTTTCTCTAAGATATTGAAACAGTATATTACAACACATTTTATTTTACTCTTTCCGCGAAATGCTAATCAAGCCAGCATTTATTTGATCAAAAATACAGGAAAAAGTATTACAATTTAAAATAATGGTTTTCTATTTTAATTTACTTCAAAATACAATTTATTGCTTTGATCAGAGCAAATATCTTTGGCGTCTTCTGTTCTGAACTGCAGAAAAAAGCAGCGCTCGTTTCGGACGCCGCCCGGATCTGCTCTGCGACAGTAGTTCCCGCCACTGAAACCGGGCCGGGCTGGATCCGTGTTACAGCACTGAAAGCGGATGTGACTGTAATCTGGATTTGCCGGTTTGAAAACGGATCTGGCACAGAGTCAACTGCTGTCTGGGACGCATCTGGATATCGTGACAACATATTCCTTCGTTTCATAATACTCAGTTAATTGTTGTAAACTGAGATTGGTGTCTTTAGAAGGCGTATCTGTGCTGAATTCTCGTAAATAATCCACAACAAAACTTTTCGAACGCGGAAGTGTGATAAAGGCCTATTATAGGTAAAATGCCAAAGACACGTTTCTGAGGACAGTCGGTTCCCTTCAGATACATTCACATAAAGACATCTGCGCCGCATTTTGACTTGAAACTGCAGTGCTCATTATTTATTCAATGACATCATTGCCTTTTGAAGTTTAATCCTGCCGTATCACGACTCATGTCTTTCCGTCCCCAACTGTAAGACCTCTAGAAATTATAATTAAGACATTTCTTATACCATTTAACGTATTTAAAACTTTTTATGGCCTTAATTTTGATACAACTCACTTTAAAAGTTTATAAGGACCTGCGGGAGATCTGTATTTAAGGAGCCCGACTGGAAAACACAATACCCCCGGGACGTCGGGCTAGCGATTTTGCGAGCCCTGAGATGGATAGATAGATGGATAGATAGATGGATAGATAGATAGAGCCCACACACACACACACACACCCCTATTCAGATCGATGGATCGGTTACAACTACATATGTTTCTGTGTCTGTAAATGCATCTCTCTCACTGACTACATCGTCCCGATCAGATTCAAAATGATCAAAGCATGATCTACATAGGTTATGATCTATATGATATATCTAACGCATGCATGTATATGAAAAACGCTATATTACAACCAGTGAGGATCAATTTATAAAAAGAAATGTGACTAAAACTGAGTACAATTTAAACTGTTTACGTGGATATATTGAACAGGGTTATATTGAATACTGATTGTGTCAGTTTATCCTATTTTAGATTAAAATGAAGTATTATTTAATTACTTCATTCAAATGTAGCTCTTCTGCTTCGCTGCGTCTCATGAATCTTCATCTTTTACTGTCTCTTCAATAAGACTTGAGTTCAGTGTAAGTCTGTGTTGTATCTGATGCCATTATTTAAGGTTTGTACAGTTATCAAAACTGTAAATTAATTATTGACATTTAATGTCTAATTTAAAAAGTGTTTAATATCAGCTGAAAACCAGAAACAAAACACAGTTTGTTATTTTGCATTATTTAATCACATCATAGCTGTATATGTTCTGTGATATCTGTTTATTCACATTTCTCTTTTCCATTTTGTTACAGATTCTCTGATCAGAGTGAAAGTGTTATAAGCAGATTTCTTCTGAGTCTCTTCATTAAAGCAGCAGAGACTGAGACACAGACAGGAGAACAGATACTGAAACTGTTAGCATCAGTCTGCACCAGCTCTTCTGATTATGGATGGACTCATATAATTTATGGCAGTGATTTCCTGCTGGATCTTTGCTCTCATGTGAAGAACTATGAGACTCAAACAGGCAGGAGTTATCTTCCAGCATTACAGTCAGTTTTCCAGTCACGTGATGTCTGGATCATAGATCTCTCAGAGAGAAAGAGCTCCGTCCTCCTGGAAGTGCTGAAGCTCCAGACAGAGAAGAAACCAGTAGAGCTGAGAAGATGTTCAGAGGAAGAAGTGATGAGTTTCCTTCAGTGTCTGCCCTACATCTCACAGCTGAGGTGAGAAAATCTCTGGCTACTTACAGTTATTGTGAAATATGATTTCTGCATAAGCTGGAGCATGTTTTCTGGTCTTAATGAGTGTGTTTAGATTAGAGGCTCTGTTGTGTTTCAGTGTTAGCTATAGAGTGATGCATTCTGTCCATTCACTACATCTGATCTCAGTTTTGTGTCGACGGCTAAATCTAAGCTCAGTTGTTGTTCAGGGTGAGATTCAGCTGACTGTGAGTGAGAGCTCACCAGCAGATGCTATCAGAGTACATGTGCTGAACGATGCAGCTGATAATAACAGTTAACTGTTAACACTAGTCATGATGATGTGTGTCAGTAGATCAATATGATTAATTATACTTACATTCTCTATCATTTAATGGAGTCAACATCCAGTTAGTCCTGACGAGCACCACATTTTTCAGGTGTGTTTAAGGAGTTTGTAATAGAGATCGCCTGTTATTCAAGGATGCAGTTACTGCACAAAATATATTTTATAACTTTTATGTTCCCCAAGAAACTTTGTATTGGCTCGTATAACTTTTGCGTTCTCTCGTAAAGATAATTGCAGGCTCACAAAACTATTGCATCCTCTGACAAAGATATTTGTGTTCTCTCGCAAAACTAGTTGAGTTTGGTCAAATATTGTTTATTTTACAGCTTGCAGTGGTTCATACAGCTCTGTTCGTTCACAATGGAGCGGTTCATAGAGTTTTATTTTGAACTTTGACTCAAGTATAAAGAAACACAGATCGTAGGAGACGTCTTGAAGTGCTACTTGCTGAAAGGACCTGAAGTAATCTCAGAAGGTGCTCTTTGGTTGGGTTTAAAGCAACTATTACAAGAAAGGAATCCGAGGCACTTCTTCTGGTCCAAAAAAGTTATAAAGCCTTTATTCTCATTATGACCATCACAATAGAAGTATTAAAAATGACTAAAACACTGCACTGTTTTAGTCATTTATTATATTATATTATTATTTAATCACAATATTTATGTAAAATACAAGATTAGTTTTATACCTCTTGGTATATATACTGTATTTGTATACAATTGTGCTAATTTTTGCTTTTGTGATGAATTTGTTATTAATGGCCAGTATGTGTCATAGATGTGATTTGTCTTTGCAATGAATTTATTATTATTTTTAACACAATTCCACGCATGCATGTATATCAGGGCTCGCAAAATTTCAAAATCCCTGGTAGCCCTTCGGGCAGGTACTCTTCAGATTTTGGTAGCCCAAAAATTAATTTAACTAGCCCGAATTAAAAATTACTATTTTATTATTTTTTTTAAATATAGAAAATCAGATAGGAGTTTAAATGTCAATCAAAAATATTATCAATACACAAATATTAACAAATATGAAGGAAGGAATTTTATTTCACTATTTACAGGGTATCTGCAGAATTTTTAAAAATAAATTTAAGGCAATTTATGACCCATTTTAAGAGCTGCACGAGTAAAATGAACACAGAATGAGCGAGGTTGGACAATGTCTGTGGTAACATACAGTTTTGAGCCATAAAATTACATGATTTACAGTTCAGATACAGGTTTTCACAAAAACAAAAATACAAATCTTATACAACAGCGTTTCAGGCTATAGATTGTTTTTATGAAAAGGGATAAAGCAAGCATATAAATTATGTTAAAGATTTTTAGAAGGCACATCAACTTCTTTCTCATTTACAACTCTGTGTTTGCTGCGTAAAAACATGAGTTGATATTTGCATTGATCTGACGATAAGCGGCAAGAAAGGCTTATTAGAAATGCAGATTCATTCTCTGCCACGGTGGCGCTTTAGGGCGCTGAAATACTGCGGTTTCCCCGGAAACACTACACAAAGCAGCTCCGCGCTCAGAAACACTGGTCTATCAGGAATAGGCCTTTATCACAGTCCGCGTGTCGTCACATCCGGCTCCGATTAGTAGCGGAAAGAAATAGAGTGGGGGAACTATGACGTCACTTTGTAGGCGGATCGGCGGTTAGCATGAAACTGGTTCCTTCGACAAAAAACCAATAGGATTTTTTCATAGGCTTTTGGATTATCGCAAAAAATAAGGTCTGTGTTCAACCATAGTTCATGAAACTTACACGTTTTGTTCCTCAAGATAATCTTGACAAGATAATATAACTTTGACGAATTTTGAAGCCTAAATAAAAGCGGCAGAACTGAAAAGCTAAACTTAGGCTATAAACGAACTACAGCACCACAGTCGCTCGTCTTCAGCGTCACCACCACCGCGCTCCCGACAACTGTTTCAAACTTATTTATAACATGTTCAGTGAAGGATTTACTCTGTATATGAATTTTAATCCACGCTACAAGAACCGTTTCATGAATAAATACAAAACTAGAGACAAACTAAAACTGAAATGAGACATTAGTAATAAATAGTATAGTGAATAAATGAAATAATCTTAACTAAAGGACATTTAAAGCACGTATTTCTGTACATTTCGAAATAAGGGGCATTAAAAGTCAATAAATCATTGATTAATATGAATATTTTAATTAAAAGCGTATCCCGCGTATTTAAATAACAGCAGAGT
The DNA here is from genome assembly GCF_012432095.1 of Onychostoma macrolepis. Taxonomy (NCBI): domain Eukaryota; kingdom Metazoa; phylum Chordata; class Actinopteri; order Cypriniformes; family Cyprinidae; genus Onychostoma; species Onychostoma macrolepis. The sequence continues at coordinate 49,802,392 of NC_081157.1, read as the reverse complement.
GAGCGAGTTTTGGATATGGTAAGATTAAACTTATTTAGTGAACAAAGTACCACATTTCAGCTCTCATTTTGTTAGGATTGGTACACAAAATGTTATTTTATCCGTGCTTCAAGGAAATCCTCAATCTATGTTTTCTAACCGCTTCATGTGGCGCAAACATTGAATTTTTACGTGCCTTTAAGCAATATGCATCATTAAAGTTTAACTTTCACCACGTTAAGCCGGCAAATGTGGTGTTTACATGTAATAATCGTAATATGCGTTTACCTTATGGTGCGGAGAGTCTCTGTGTCAGTAAAGTGACAAAACAAGCACATGTGTCGCATTTCAGGGGCAAAGCAAAAAAACAACAACATCGAACAACAATATAAAATGCTGTAAACTATTCATTGTTTATCCTAAAATTAATTGAATTACAAATTATACTACGATTGGAAAATACTGTATATTGATGAACTGTTCGGCGTGATGACGTTTAATGTCTCCGACAGCGCCTGTAGTCCCATTTAGCAACTTGTTAGCAACCGTCTTTTTTAAGAGACATAACAGCTTAAAAAAATCACGAGTGGGGTGTAACTGGTGTGTTTTATGTCGTAGAATAAAACGTGAAAGTATCTTGAGCTTGTGTGAACCACGGACCTTATTTTAGGGATTTAACCAAAATCCCATTCAAAAAACCCATTGACTCTGAGACGATGGAACCGGAAGCGCTAAAATGCACTCGCTTCCAGGTTTTCGCCTACAAAGTGACATCATAGTTCCCCCACTCTATTTCCGCCCGCTTTATAGTCAATGGACAGACGGCATTTTTGTGAAGAAAATTAAACTAATTTAGTTTAGTTGAACATTGATGCAATAAACGTCAATGTTAAGACTGCATATTTATACCGATTCCATACCATGTGTCATGTCATCCTTCATTTTAATGTGTAACATGAGCCTATCTGAGCGACGCGACTGTCAGCGTCAGATTAATGAAGAGCACGCAGCTCAAGTTACTGCCAGAGGAATACTCTCGGACTGATTTAATTTTAATATTATTTAGTTTATTTTTGAATTATATTTATTGTGATTAACCTCACGCTCTTGTTCACAGTATATGATATTCAATCGTTGCATGCAATCACAGAGAATAACTCGATTAAGTGATCAAACTTATTTTTAATTATTGTCTGTGGGCTGGAAATATTTCTTTATTTGAACAACTTAAATTTGATGCAAATATAGAGGATTGCATCATAAAGTCAGCGCGTGAAAAAATGTGAGCATGTTTAATACAAGTTTGCCCTAAACCTTTAATTTAATCATACAGCCGATAGTAATGTTTTAAGCTTTGGCTATTTCTAATGCTTATTAATGTGATTTGTTGTTTATATAGTTTTCGCTGTTCTGTAATGAAATAAGGTGATCAGACTGTGAAGAATTGTCTGTACACATACAGTATGCCTCGCGCTCCTGTTTAAGTCACGAAATACCCCAGACAGCAAAATCATTTGGGCCAGATCTGGTCCAGACCCATCGGACGTTCTGGACCAGATCCGTAACGGACTCGGGCGGTGTCTTTTGGCACAACGGGCCAATACCGGCATGGATCCGGTTTTCCGGATCTGGACCAGAACTGGGCCAGCTCCAGACCAGATGTGGATTCACTTATGGTGATTTGGCCCAAATGTGGGCAGGATCTGGTCCAGTACCATGCGGATCTGGGCCAGCTCATTTAGTGTATTTTATATTATTATATATATATATATATATGCCTTCATACACACACACAGAAATAAGTTGTATACATATCTAGAATTCAAACACAATTTGTTTATTTGTACAGTGCTTTTCACAATACATATTCCAATGCAGCTTTACAGAAAATGCATTTAAAAAGAGTATTGCATTTAAAAGTTACAAAATAAAAAGAGTAATGTCCATATGCCACAGTATTTGTACAGTTCCCGGATAATACAAATCATACAAGTAGATAATGACTATTTAAGTAGAAATGATAAATACCTTTAAAAGCAATGATTACAAGCATCATAATACATAATTAAATATCTTTTTTTTTTAAAAGGTATAATATGAAGGTCTTAGACAACAAAAAGTTTAAAGAAATTATTTAGATGTACAGACAGTTACTGTCCTGAACACTATTAAAACAATATTCATATTAAAACAATTGAATTACTACACAAAACATCTTTTACTACACTACATCTTTTCTTTTGATAATTTTTGCATCAAAAGCAAAATTAAAGTTAATTTAAAACACTACCCCAAGTAGTATAAGTCTCTACTTCTAGTGCTTACTGTACATAATATTCACCAAGCTTAAAACAGTGCTACACAATAAGAATGAGAAGAATCTGAATAATTACCACAGGAAATTTTATATCACAGGAAAGGTCTTACAAATGTGTGTCACCGTTGTGTGCTTGAGTTGGTTCTAGTTGTTCGAGTCTTCTGCAATGCCGTTTTGAGGTAAATGCGAGCCCTCCATCTGACTCCACAGCTTAAAGACAGTTCCCCCCTTTTCGCTGTCTCAAAAAAAAAAAAAAAAGATTAAATATCTTTTTAATATTAACATATTAATATATTAAATATATTATACACATACAGTACATATATACACAAACACACACATAAGGTCAAAAGTTTACATGCACCTTGCAGAATCAAAATGTTAATTATTTTACCAAAATAAGAGGGATAAGACATTTACATATTGTCCACAAGAGAAATTTTTTTGAATTTATAAAATGACCCGTTGTTTACATCTACTTGATTCTTAATACTGTTCCCTGAATGATCCACAGCTGTGTGTTTTTGTTTAGTGATAGTTGCTCATGAGTCCCTTGTTTGTTCTGAACAGTTAAACTGTCTGCTGTTCTTCAGAAAAATCCTGTGCTTTTCCAACATTTTTGTGTATTTGAACACTTTCCAGCAGTGACTGTATGATTTTGAGATCCATCTTTTCACGCTGAGGGACTCATATGCAACTATTACAGAAGGTTTAAATGCTCACTGATGCTCCAGAAGAAAAAATAATGCATTAAGGGGTGAAAACTTTTTGAATTTGAAGATCAGGTTAAATTGAGCTTATTTTGTCTTGTGGGAAACATGTAACCCAGACAGCAACATAGTGTTGGCCCAGATCCAAATCAATGAAATCAATGCGGGCCACATGTGGGCCGGATCTGGGCCGACACTGCTTGCTGTCTGGGAAGTATCTTCTGTAGCTTCTGAAGGGCAGTACTAAATGAACAAAATATTTAGGCAAAATAAGAAAAATGTACACCTTCATTCTGTTTAAAAGTTTTCACCCCTTAATGTATCGTGATTCCTTCTGGAGCATCAGTAAGCGTTTTCACTTCCAGTTCTTGTTGATTATATAATTATAAAATGATCGTACACAAAATTAATAGTAGTTATTATGATTGATGTGGTTTGGAATTGGTAAAAGTGCTTAAAAAAAACATGATCAGAATATTGAATCGCCTAATATGCATGCACTGTATATGCTTTTCCACATCATAAATGTTATCCATGGTTAGCATTTTTTAATTTTCCTGTAATCGAGTAATTTTGTCCTGCTTTGTGTGTAACAAAGATAATGTTCATTCTGCTTACTGCCCATAGGTGTAAAGTATAATAACTGATATAACAGAGAAGAAAAGCAAGGGGAATATTAAAAAAATACACAACTAATTGCATATTACACACATATGTTATGAATGTATTTGTTTCATTTAGTATTACAAAGCAAGGAAGGCAATGTTTAAGCCTTACACATAAGAGTCAGAGTTTATTAACATGCTCCACTGTGGAAATTAGTGCATGGGACATCAGTGTCATATACACTTCCTTTAATCACCGACTTGAGATGAAAAAGACACACAGACTATAGCATTGCTAGAGGACTATGACTGTTATAACAGGAATATTGTTCAGGATGCTGGGTGTGAGGTTATTTGAAGGAGCATTTCTCCAGAAAGCTGCAAGCCTCAATCGGCCCCAACAAACAGTATGTTTCGAACAGCACAAGTTGTAACATTATCAGGCACTCATTATTATCAATACTCAATTATAAATTGTGGCATTCAAATAGCTTGAATAACTCAAACTCCACTGAAAACTTAAAAAAGAAAAGAAAAAATGGACTCACCTTACTATGTGACAGTCCCGGCTCTCGGGTGGAACCTGAAATTGAAACAGATCGTTATATAGTGTTGCTGGACAATTTCTCAGTTCATTTACCCAATTAACATGGAGCATACCGTTAACAGAAATAAAAGCATATTTTGGCAAAGCTTTTATAAATAAAAATCATACCAAACAATATAATGCAATACATGTCTGTCTCCTCAGTGCCCCTCTGTTTCTATCGTTCAGGATGTGCCTGAAAGCGTTCTGCCTGCTTATTCAAGGGGACCGGGCTCACAAACGTTTGGACACATTACTGTTTTAATCTTCTTGAAATAAGTCTCTTATGCTCATCAAGCCAGCATTTATTTGATCAAAATACAAAAATATATATATTGTGAAGTATTAAAAATAATGAAATGAAATAAAATAATGGTTTTCTATTTTAATATACTTCAAAATATAATTTATTTCTGCGATCAAAGCTGAATCTTCAGCATCATTACTGCGTCTTCAGTGTCACATGATCCTTCAGAAATCATTATAATATACTAATTTGATACTCCGTTGTTATCGATGTTGGAAACAGTTGTGCTGCTTAATTTTTGGGAACCTGTGATACTTTTTCAGGATTTATTGATGAATAAAAAGTTAAAAGAAAAGCATTTATTTATTCAGCTTTGCCATCACAGAAATAAATTATATTTTAATTACAATTTTAAAAGTAATTATCAGTTAAAATGTTTTTTATGAATATATTGTAAAAGCGTAATTTATTTCTGTGATCAAAGCTGTATTTTCATGCTCCTTAATATATGCAGAAACCATGATATACAACCATTCAAATGTTTGGTGTGTGTTAATAGAAATGATTTTTATTTTATAAAAATAGAAATTTTATTTAGCAAATAGGCATTAAATTGATAAAAGTAAAAATATTTATAATGAAGCAAAAATATATTTCAAATAAATGATGTTCTTTTGAACTGTCTATTCATCAAAGAATCATAAAAATGTTAAGCAGCAAAAAAAAATTTTTAAATTTTTTTACATCTAATAATAATAAGAACCATTACTGATAACTGAGCACCAATAAAAATCCAGCACTAAATCAGCATGTTAGAATGATTTCTGAACGATCATGCACTGAAGACTGCAGTAATGATGCTGAAAACTCACAGGAATAAGTTACATTTTAAAAATATATTCAAATGATATTTCACAATATTACTTTTTATTTTTGATCAAATAAATGCATGCAGCCTTGAGGGTTAGCATAGCGTTAACATTGCTAGCCCACCATGACAGGCAGCAATCTTAAACATTAAATTTTAATAGAAGCAGTCAAAATGACTAAAGTTTAAATTGAGTAATTAAGTTAAAATTCGTTTATTACGTGCGTTATTGATATGAATGACATTATTTAACAGCTACAATCACAGTATATTGACTGATTTGTTGAACTTCCAGCCTTGTAAGCATGTAATAATTATGACAACATAAAGCACTGACAAATAAGCCTGGTGTAAACATTATTATGAAAGTTAGTAACAAATCACACAAACTAAAGTAGATTGCAGAAAAATAAAAAATCTGTGGCTTTACCACATTCAGTATTTAGGTAATTAATTCAGTCACTGTAATAAACATATCTAAACATGTGGACTGCACTTTTTAAACACTGTCTGTTAACTTTAGACAGAATTTAAATAAATAAGATTATGCCACGGTCTGTCTGAATACTGGATTCTGATTGGCTGGCAGGTGTTGATTAACTTCGTTGAACTGCAGGTAGTTCCAGGTCAGTTTAATCACGTTCTATATTAATGCGCTTCCTATAAACATTGGTAACCATAGTAACATACAGTTACAGTTGAATAGTAATACAGATGAAAATAACCGTCATTTTTATCGTTCCGGTCAAATATTGCAGCGTAAATATTATTAACATCTTTAATATTTGAATGCTGGGAAATGACCATGACATAAACGGATAATCGACGGCTAGCTGTGCATTAAACTAGGGCTGTAGCTATCGAATATTTTAGTAATCGAGTATTCTGCCGAAAATTATATTGATTAATCGAGTAAGAAGAACTTTTTCTTTATTAAAGAGCAATACTAAATATACAAGAGAAAATAAGACAGGTCTCTTAAAATGAACAAGTAATTTGTTTCCTTTTTAGAAAAATGTACATTTTTATTGCTGAAATTGCATATATTAATAAAACTAAACCCATTTAGTGCATTTAATTGCCATATTACATTCAAAATACAAATATATAAAAATATAAAAATCAATTTCAAATTACTTTAAAAAAGATAAACATAGTACAACCTAAAACTAAGACATAAATCAAAATAATAGTAATAAAAAAATAATAATAAAACCTAAACATTGTGCAACTTAACTTTCAAGTTTCAGCGTAACTACAGCTCAGGCGTGACATGAGCCTTTACTGTCTTCTTAGAAGGATTTGTGGCTTTTGTAAGAGGCAAACATTAGTGGACAGGAAGCTAACGTGGAACAAAAACAAGAGTCCATACACACAACATTTATTAACACATTTTTCAGCAACATTTGGAGAATAAACCCTCTTAAATGTCTCTCTGCATACTGGTGTGTGTGTGTAATCCTTTAAAGGAGCATGTGGTTGCAAACACAGTGCACTCTACGCAGTTACAGGGATGCACCGAAATGAAAATTCTGGGCCGAAACGGAGAATTCTGGATGTGCTTGGTCGAAAACCGAAACTGCTTTGTAATAATTATTTATTTTATTCAATAATATAAAGTAGTTTTGTAAGACTTTTGTAAGACTCTCCACTCTTTTATCTTTTCCTGCAGCACCTGCAGAAAAAAATGCCAGCGTTAATAACTGATAATAGATCACACACAGAAACACGCACACACACACACACACAGAGTCATGTCAGTGTGTAAAGCTGCTTCCATAGATCATAATATATAATATATAATCTCAATTACTGGCTAATAAAATCACCATAGTAACCAACATTGATGGCCAGCATTAAAATGACAAAGCTACTCACCAATAGCAGAGTGCAAACGATGGCCAAAACACTGCAGCCGTGTCCAGTTGTTCAGTGAAGTTGCCTTTACTACATTTGCCCCGCTGTCTGTGGTGATGCACACCATTTTGTCTTCAATCAGACTCCAGGACAACAGTGCCTCCTTCAAGCCTTCTGCTATCACTTCTCCTGTGTGATCTTCGGGAAGTATGCAGTCTCAAGGCATCTGGTTTTCAAACCCCATTCATTGTCGATGAAGTGAATGGTCAAGCTAATGTATGGCTCAGAATGCGGCTTGACCACAGGTCAGAGGTTGTTGCAAAGTACTTGGCTGACAATATTTCTTGCTGCACAGATTCTTTGCACATTACATACAGCTTAGGAATGGCAGTCTTAGAAAAGTACTTTCGGCCAGGAAGAACATAGCGTGGGTCAAGCACGTGTATAAGCTTTTATAACCTGGCTTCTCGACAGTCCTAAGCGGAAGCATGTCTTTGGCTATATGATATGCCACTGCCTCCGTTATATCTTTGTACCGTTTAGATTCTTTGTCATAAGGCACTGATGCAGAGTACCTCTCCATGGTGGTCTGCTGCTTGTGTGATGTTGCAGCTACAGATGTTGTTGGTTGAATACGGCTGTGCTCCAAAGGGTGAGCGGCTAAGGTGGTACATCAAGTTCGTGGTATTACCAGTCTTGGCGGGGACGACGGTCTTGCATAATTTGCAGACGACATTGGTCTGACTACGGTCAGATTTATAATATCCAAAAAACTGCCATACTGGCGAGCTGACTTTTCCTCTTTTATTTACAATTTCCTCGCTCGCTGCGGCACTCATTTTCTGCTTATGAAAAGGAATCCAGCAGACCAGCACGAGACAACGATATGGCGCAACCAAACTGATACTGTTACATGATTGGCTGTTAGCGTGTCACTCCCTACGTTGCTAGGCTACCAGAGAGCAGTGCCTTTGTTAATGCAACCTCTGTTTTCTTTCGACGAAGAGTAAAAAATATCGAACGTTTTATCGAACACATTTTTTATTGATATCGATCACGTGTCTATCGCGATACATATCGTTATCGTTTTATCGCCCAGCCCTACTATATTACAACCAGTGAGGATCAATTTATAAAAAGAAATGTGACTAAAACTGAGTACAATTTAAACTGTTTACGTGGATATATTGAACAGGGTTATATTGAATACTGATTGTGTCAGTTTAGCCCATTTTAGATTAAAATGAAGTATTATTTAATTACTTCATTCAAATGTAGCTCTTCTGCTTCGCTGCGTCTCATGAATCTTCATCTTTTACTGTCTCTTCAATAAGACTTGAGTTCAGTGTAAGTCTGTGTTGTATCTGATGCCATTATTTAAGGTTTGTACAGTTATCAAAACTAAATTAATTATTGACATTTAATGTCTAATTTAAAAAGTGTTTAATATCAGCTGAAAACCAGAAACAAAACACAGTTTGTTATTTTGCATTATTTAATCACATCATAGCTGTATATGTTCTGTGATATCTGTTTATTCACATTTTTTCATTTCCATTTTGTCACAGATTCTCTGATCAGAGTAAAAGTGTTGTAAGCAGATTTCTTCTGAGTCTCTTCATTAAAGCAGCAGAGTTTGAGACACAGACAGGAGAACAGATACTGAAACTGTTAACGTCAGTCTGCACCAGCTCTTCTGATTATGGATGGACTCACATATTTGATGATATTGATTTCCTGCTGGATCTTTGCTCTCATGTGAAGAACTATGAGACTCAAACAGGCAGGAGTTATCTTCCAGCATTACAGTCAGTTTTCCAGTCACCTGATGTCTGGATCATAGATCTCTCAGAGAGAAAGATCTCCGTCCTCCTGGAAGTGCTGAAGCTCCAGACAGAGAAGAAACCAGTAAAGCTGAGATGTTGTTCAGAGGAAGAGAGAGAAGTGATGAGTTTCCTTCAGTGTCTGCCCTACATCTCACAGCTGAGGTGAGAAAATCTCTCAGTTTTTGTTCAGGGTGAGATACAGCTGGCTGTGAGTGAATACTCATCATATCTGTAGATGTTTGAGCACAAATTATGGATGTATTTACGGGCATCTTTGTAGATTCAACCATCAGATGCTACCAGAGTACATGAGCTGAATGATGTATCCGACGATAACAGCTGATCAGTATGAGATTATATTCACAATCTCTGTCATTTAGTTGAGGAGTTTTCAAAGTGTGGGATACAGTTCCCCAGAGCCAGAGTATATCAGGAGATGTACACAGAGGGTACAAATAAATCTATTAATGATTAATAATTTCATTCAATGTATTATTGTGGAAATAAAAGTAAAAAAAAAGCAGGTCTTTTCAACTAGTCTTAGATTCGTAATAGTGAGTGGAAGCAGGCGGGTGCTGAGGCTGTTCTATATGCAAGCATCAGTGTCTTGAACTTGATGCGAGCTGCGACCGGTAGCCAGAGCGAGGAGATAAAGAGAGGTGTGGCGTGGGCTCTTTTGGGCTCGTTGAAGACCAGTCGTGCTGCTGCGTTCTGAATCATTTGTAGAGGTTTGATTGTGTTTGATGGAAGTCCAGCCAGAAGAGCATTGCAGTAGTCCAGCATAGAATGACAAGGGCCTGGACAAGAAGTTGTGCGGCGTGACTGATCTTTCTGATGTTGTGCAAGATCGAGCAGGTGTTCTTTTATTAGGCTATTGCTGCACGTTTCTTTGTGAAACTGAAATATTACAAAACTTAATTGAAATTTTAAAACAAACCCCAAATCAAATATGTTACACAAATAAAATAAATCTCTTCATGTAAACAAACTAAGGCTTTGTCTGTGCCCTTTTCATTTAAAATGAGAGGCAACCACTGCATTTTAATCATCATCCAAACAAAGATGCAGCGTACACCCAGCATGAGCAGTTATTGATCTGAATTAGACTGTATATTTCAACATTTGAAGCAAAAACAGAATTACTTTAGTTTTGTGAAACTATACTACATAAAACATATCTGAAAGAAACAGCAGGCGAGCTGAATGAGAGACAGATTCACTTTCTGCCAGCAGGTGGCGCTCATGAACAACAATGATATAGTGTTTCCTGGGTTACCGCTGTAAACAAAGCAGAGCTGCTTATGAACACTACTTTAATATGCGTCGTTCAGAGACAAGATGACAAGAAAAAAACACGTAACGTTTCTAAAGATAATCATTTCCCCTCAGAGATACATTCATATAAACTCATACTCCAGTTGTATTGTGATTTGTTTGGCATCTCAACCAATTTGAATCGTCACATATATGAATCGATTTTCAGCCGGTTCACGGTTCATCATTACATCCCTACAAACTAGATCCTGTGTCGTCTTGTTGAATTATTTATTTGTGTCTGATGTGAAGTAGTGTATTATGTGATGTGAGTTGTCTCAAATTAATGAAGTGTTTGGTTCTTGATTATATTATCAGGTTCTGGTACACTGATGATGATGATGAAGAAAGGATGTCTTCAGTCAGATTGCTGCTGAATCTCTGTGTTGCTGCAGAAGAAACTGACAAAGATACAGGAACAAGATTCTCGACTCTGCTGTCATCTGTGTGCAGCTACAAAACCTTCCCTTTTGATGAAGAGATTGGTTATTATGCTGATAATCAGAGTGATTTCCTGCTGGATCTTTGCTCTCATGTGAAGAACTATGAGACTCAAACAGGCAGGAGTTATCTTCCAGCATTACAGTCAGTTTTCCAGTCACCTGATGTCTGGATCATAGATCTCTCAGAGAGAAAGATCTCCGTCCTCCTGGAAGTGCTGAAGCTCCAGACAGAGAAGAAACCAGTAGAGCTGAGAAGATGTTCAGAGGAAGAGAGAGAAGTGATGAGTTTCCTTCAGTGTCTGCCCTACATCTCACAGCTGAGGTGAGAAAATCTCTCAGTTTTTGTTCAGGGTGAGATACAGCTGGCTGTGAGAGTGAATACTCATCATATCTGTAGATGTTTGAGCACAAATTATGGATGTATTTACGGGGCATCTTTGTAGATTCAACCATCAGATGCTACCAGAGTACATGAGCTGAATGATGTATCCGACGATAACAGCTGATCAGTATGAGATTATATTCACAATCTCTGTCATTTAGTTGAGGAGTTTTCAAAGTGTGGGATACAGTTCCCCAGAGCCAGAGTATATCAGGAGATGTACACAGAGGGGTACAAATAAATCTATTAATGATTAATAATTTCATTCAATGTATTATTGTGGAAATAAAAGTAAAAAAAAAAAAGCAGGTCTTTTTCAACTAGTCTTAGATTCGTAATAGTGAGTGGAAGCAGGCGGGTGCTGAGGCTGTTCTATATGCAAGCATCAGTGTCTTGAACTTGATGCGAGCTGCGACCGGTAGCCAGAGCGAGGAGATAAAGAGAGGTGTGACGTGGGCTCTTTTGGGCTCGTTGAAGACCAGTCGTGCTGCTGCGTTCTGAATCATTTGTAGAGGTTTGATTGTGTTTGATGGAAGTCCAGCCAGAAGAGCATTGCAGTAGTCCAGCATAGAATGACAAGGGCCTGGACAAGAAGTTGTGCGGCGTGACTGATCTTTCTGATGTTGTGCAAGATCGAGCAGGTGTTCTTTTATTAGGCTATTGCTGCACGTTTCTTTGTGAAACTGAAATATTACAAAACTTAATTGAAATTTTAAAACAAACCCCAAATCAAATATGTTACACAAATAAAATAAATCTCTTCATGTAAATAAACTAAGGCTTTGTCTGTGCCCTTTTCATTTAAAATGAGAGGCAACCACTGCATTTTAATCATCCAAACAAAGATGCAGCGTACACCCAGCATGAGCAGTTATTGATCTGAATTAGACTGTATATTTCAACATTTGAAGCAAAAACAGAATTACTTTAGTTTTGTGAAACTATACTACATAAAACATATCTGAAAGAAACAGCAGACGAGCTGAATGAGAGACAGATTCACTTTCTGCCAGCAGGTGGCGCTCATGAACAACAATGATATAGTGTTTCCTGGGTTACCGCTGTAAACAAAGCAGAGCTGCTTATGAACACTACTTTAATATGCGTCGTTCAGAGACAAGATGACAAGAAAAAAACACGTAACGTTTCTAAAGATAATCATTTCCCCTCAGAGATACATTCATATAAACTCATACTCCAGTTGTATGGCGATTTGTTTGGCATCTCAACCGATTTGAATCGTCACATATATGAATCGGTTTTCAGCCGGTTCACGGTTCATCATTACATCCCTACAAACTAGATCCTGTGTCGTCTTGTTGAATTATTTATTTGTGTCTGATGTGAAGTAGTATATTAAGTGATGCAAGTTGTCTCAAATTAATGAAGTGTTTGGTTCTTGATTGTGTATTATCAGGATCTGGAACATTTCTAATAAAGAAACAAGGAAGTCTTCAGTCAGATTGCTGCTGAATCTCTGTGTTGCTGCAGAAGAAACTGACAAATATACAGGAACAAGATTCTCGACTCTGCTGTCATCTGTGTGCAGCTACAAAACCTTCCCTTTTGATGAAGAGATTGGTTATTATGCTGATGATCAGAGTGATTTCCTGCTGGATCTTTGCTCTCATGTGAAGAACTATGAGACTCAAACAGGCAGGAGTTATTTTCCAGCATTACAGTCAGTTTTCCAGTCACCTGATGTCTGGATCATAGATCTCTCAGAGAGAAAGATCTCCGTCCTCCTGGAAGTGCTGAAGCTCCAGACAGAGAAGAAACCAGTAGAGCTGAGAAGATGTTCAGAGGAAGAGAGAGAAGTGATGAGTTTCCTTCAGTGTCTGCCCTACATCTCACAGCTGAGGTGAGAAAATCTCTCAGTTTTTGTTCAGGGTGAGATACAGCTGGCTGTGAGTGAATACTCATCATATCTGTAGATGTTTGAGCACAAATTATGGATGTATTTACGGGCATCTTTGTAGATTCAACCATCAGATGCTACCAGAGTACATGAGCTGAATGATGTATCCGACGATAACAGCTGATCAGTATGAGATTATATTCACAATCTCTGTCATTTAGTTGAGGAGTTTTCAAAGTGTGGGATACAGTTCCCCAGAGCCAGAGTATATCAGGAGATGTACACAGAGGGGTACAAATAAATCTATTAATGATTAATAATTTCATTCAATGTATTATTGTGGAAATAAAAGTAAAAAAAAAAGCAGGTCTTTTCAACTAGTCTTAGATTCGTAATAGTGAGTGGAAGCAGGCGGGTGCTGAGGCTGTTCTATATGCAAGCATCAGTGTCTTGAACTTGATGCGAGCTGCGACCGGTAGCCAGAGCGAGGAGATAAAGAGAGGTGTGACGTGGGCTCTTTTGGGCTCGTTGAAGACCAGTCGTGCTGCTGCGTTCTGAATCATTTGTAGAGGTTTGATTGTGTTTGATGGAAGTCCAGCCAGAAGAGCATTGCAGTAGTCCAGCATAGAATGACAAGGGCCTGGACAAGAAGTTGTGCGTGACTGATCTTTCTGATGTTGTGCAAGATCGAGCAGGTGTTCTTTTATTAGGCTATTGCTGCACGTTTCTTTGTGAAACTGAAATATTACAAAACTTAATTGAAATTTTAAAACAAACCCCAAATCAAATATGTTACACAAATAAAATAAATCTCTTCATGTAAACAAACTAAGGCTTTGTCTGTGCCCTTTTCATTTAAAATGAGAGGCAACCACTGCATTTTAATCATCATCCAAACAAAGATGCAGCGTACACCCAGCATGAGCAGTTATTGATCTGAATTAGACTGTATATTTCAACATTTGAAGCAAAAACAGAATTACTTTAGTTTTGTGAAACTATACTACATAAAACATATCTGAAAGAAACAGCAGACGAGCTGAATGAGAGACAGATTCACTTTCTGCCAGCAGGTGGCGCTCATGAACAACAATGATATAGTGTTTCCTGGGTTACCGCTGTAAACAAAGCAGAGCTGCTTATGAACACTACTTTAATATGCGTCGTTCAGAGACAAGATGACAAGAAAAAAACACGTAACGTTTCTAAAGATAATCATTTCCCCTCAGAGATACATTCATATAAACTCATACTCCAGTTGTATGGCGATTTGTTTGGCATCTCAACCAATTTGAATCGTCACATCGATTTTCAGCCGGTTCACGGTTCATTACATCCCTACAAACTAGATCCTGTGTCGTCTTGTTGAATTATTTATTTGTGTCTGATGTGAAGTAGTGTATTATGTGATGAGTTGTCTCAAATTAATGAAGTGTTTGGTTCTTGATTATATTATCAGGTTCTGGAACATTTCTAATAAAGAAACAAGGAAGTCTTCAGTCAGATTGCTGCTGAATCTCTGTGTTGCTGCAGAAGAAACTGACAAAGATACAGGAACAAGATTCTCAACTCTGCTGTCATCTGTGTGCAGCTACAAAACCTTCCCTTTTGATGAAGAGTTTGGTTATTATGCTGATGATCAGAGTGATTTCCTGCTGGATCTTTGCTCTCATGTGAAGAACTATGAGACTCAAACAGGCAGGAGTTATTTTCCAGCATTACAGTCAGTTTTCCAGTCACCTGATGTCTGGATCATAGATCTCTCAGAGAGAAAGAGCTCCGTCCTCCTGGAAGTGCTGAAGCTCCAGACAGAGAAGAAACCAGTAGAGCTGAGAAGATGTTCAGAGGAAGAGAGAGAAGTGAAGAGTCTCCTTCAGTGTCTGCCCTACATCTCACAGCTGAGGTGAGAAAATCTCTTGTTACTTACAGTTATTGTGAAATATGATTTCTGCATAAGCTGGAGCATGTTTTCTGGTCTTAATGAGTATGTTTAGATTAGAGGCTCTGTTGTGTTTCAATGTTCGCTATTAGGGCTGAATTATTTTGGAAAGTAATCTAATTGCGATTTTGTGTACCAATATTGCGTTTGCGATTTAATATGCAATTATTTTTTTAAAGCTCTTTAAATCATTGTATAGTATGACCAACACAATATTAGATAGATTAAACATAAATGTTGTTTTCTGTAGGCCGGGCCTATATGTTACCATGAAATTAGGTGAGGCATGAATTGATATGAATGACATTATTTAACAGCTACAATCACAGTATATTGACTGATTTGTTGAACTTCCAGCCTCGTAAGCATGTAATAATTATGACAACATAAAGCACTGACAAATAAGCCTGGTGTAAACATTATTATGAAAGTCAGTAACAAATCACACAAACTAAAGTAGATTGCAGAAATATAAAAATAAATCTGTTGCTTTACCACATTCAGTATTTAGGTAATTAATTCAGTCACTGTAATAAACATATCTAAACATGTGGACTGCACTTTTTAAACACTGTCTGTTAACTTTAGACAGAATTTAAATAAATAAGATTATGCCATGGTCTGTCTGAATACTGGATTCTGATTGGCTGGCAGGTGTTGATTAACCGTTGAACTGCAGGTAGTTCCAGGTCAGTTTAATCACGTTCTATAGACCTTTTCTGAACGCATGAAGTAGGGCTGTCGCGGTTAAGGAATTTCCCTTTCGGTAATTTTGAGTGGCTCAATAGCGCGGTATGCGGTATTACCGCATATATATATTCTGTGTGTGTATGTGTTACGATGTAAGGAGGTCATATTCAGAAACCAGTAAAACTAAAACTAAATCGCGTTGAAACAGGAAGTGAAGTAAACGAGAGAATGACAAAATAACGGTCCACATAACAAAACTAAACCTGATAATAAGATCATTAGTATATTGTTATATATATATAACAGTTAGTTCTGATCCTCGAATCTGATTGACAAGATACTTTTTCTGCTGATATTTCACCTGCGTGTTCTAGACGGGCTTCAGTTAGTGCGGTTTCATTGTTTCGCCTCAAGGTGGCGGCAAGAGACTGTCTTTGAGTGAGTCTTCATTCAACTACACGTTCAAAAGCGCTGATTCATTCAGAGATTTGTAATGAAACACGCTGTTTAAATCATTTTAACTTTGAGCGCCACTTTAAAAGGCTCAGCTGACCAGCAGAGCTTCGATGCTAAGACAGATTTGCTTTCCTTGAACATGACAACCTGTTTTCACAAATATACATGACTCGGCCTGAAGGACAGACGCAGGTAATCGCACGCGATCAGTCGATCTCTCTCTCATTTGCACGCAGTCTGTTTAGGCTTGTTAAGTGCAAATTTACTGAGCCTCTGTGCAAATCAGCATGATACACATTGTTATCATTATTAATATTCAGTACACATGCATGAAGTGTAAAACAAGAAGGGCGTAACCTTACGAAAAAGAAAACACTGAAATATCGCGGTTGCTGCGGTTGTTGCATTCCTCTGCGGTTATGCTCATCAATAGCGCGGTATTGCGATATTGCGGTTATCGCGACAGCCATACGCGGAAGCATGGCCGTAGCCAGGCTTTGAAAATTAGTGAGGTCCGGATGGGGGGATGGTTGGGGGAGAGATTGGATGCTATAATAACCTCTTATTATAGAATTGTGCTATAATAACCCCTATATATACAACTCATTATACACTATTAACACTTTAAAATAGACAGAAATTTTTGTGAAAGAAAGAAGTTTTCTCTGTTTTGGAGGGATTTTAATTTTTAAATCATACCCTATTTATTGCATCAAAATTTAATACATTTCTATAGTTATGGGGTGGATAATTTTATCAGTTGTTTATTATACATGCAACAATACTGTTATAGTTTTTATTTATAACCATTGCTGTGTAGCTGATAACTTTGTCTAGTGCTCTTATAAATGTTTATAGCATGATTTGTGAAAATTTAACTACTATACCGAATGACTTGGCATATACTTCTTCATAGTGTTTGCATATTTCATTTTATTCTGTAACCTACTTTTTCTACAGATCTCTGCACTAGTGTTAAATGCTACTGTTTTTGACAGCGTTGATAACGTTTCTGACAGATAATATGAATTTTTTTTTTTTGCGTTTCCCTTATCGAATGTCGAGGGTAGGCTATGTCAGAAATGGGCTTTTTTGATTACTGGTGATTACGGCGATGCAGTGTTGCCAGATATTGCTATTAAGATGAGCAAAAGCCCATCAGTAAATAAAAATAAACTGAATATATTACAAATCTTTTGCAAATAAGATAAGATAAAGATATCGCTGACCCTAAACCGCAAGGTCCTACATTATTAACTTTCTAAAGTGTCAAATTAAGTGGGAAAGACAAGTCAAAAACGTGCATATTAGCTGGATTTGGCAACACGGAGACTGCACTCGCGTCCTCACTCGCAACTCTCTCAAGCCTCGTTCACTCCGGCAGCGTCCCGCAGCGATCATTTTCATACCACGGACGCTAAACATTCTTGCAAACTGTCTAAACTGAATTATACATACAGACATATGAGGAGTTTAATAGCAAATTGGTCATTCAGAGAACAAATTTTATTTTTGAACATGAAAAATTTACCGAGGTTCGGACCTCGGTGACCTCATAGTTGGCTACGGGCCTGCGCGGAAGTCTCCCCCGATTAGAACGGTGCTTTACATTTCCGGGTTTCTAGTCACATTACATATTTTCAGAGCAGATAATATAATGTGAAACCTATGAAAGTCATTTTAAAAAATCATGTGGCGCCATTGTTTCATCACTTTAGTGTCGCAATGACCGTCTTTTTGCAGTAAAGGACCAGTCATAGTTCAATGAGTGGGAAGATGACATGAAGCGACGCGAGGTTAAGCTGCATTGAAAACAGATGAGTGCACATACAGCTCCCGATCGGGGTGAAGTTCATGGGATTTTGTACACAGAATGATAAGAGCAAACATTACTTTAACATATATTATTATTTCACACTCAGTATTTTAACTTAAGCGCTGCAAGCCATATATACAGTGCCTGACAAGTAGGGCTGTGAGATTAATCGAAATCGAAATAAAATCGCGATTTGAGCTTGCGCGATTTCTAAATCGCTTTATTGCACGATTTTTTCCGCGCGCCCGGCCCCAACCTCCCGCAGTATGCTATCCGAACCAATCAGAATGCAGCGCGCCTAAATTGAGCGCGAGAACAGAACAGACCGGGCATACAGACATAGTATGCTACAGAAACAGGGAAGATGAGTTCAGAACAGGATAAGGACTTGGTGCCCAAAAAAAAATCAACATCTGTTGTGTGGGACTACTTTGGATACAAGAGAGATGATTTATCACAGAGCCAGGTAATTTGCAAGACTTGTCAATCTGTCGTTGCGGCAAAACAGGGTAACACAACAAATCTATTTCAACACCTGAGGCAGCGCCACAAAGAGCTCTATGACCAATGCATGGCAAAAAAATCCCTGGACATGAACGAAAGTACATCCCAAACACATTCGGAACGAGGTGAACAAAAATCAATAATACAGGCATTTGCGAGCTGCACACCATACGAAAAAAGTTCAAAAAGGCATAAAGAAATAACCGACGCTGTCACGTATCATTTATGCAAAGATATGGTACCCGCAAATATTGTCAGTAAAGCCGGCTTCCAAAAAATGATACAGACCCTTGATAAGAGATACCAACTGCCATCGCGAAGTTATTTTTCAAGAGTTGCCATCCCTGAAATGTATTCCAAATGCAAGGCCAGTGTTGAATTGGAGTTAAATCAAGTGAAATACTACGCAACTACTTCAGATATGTGGTCAAGCAGAACATCAGAGCCTTACTTAAATTTAACGGTGCACTTCATTAATGACAATTTCGAAATGAAAAGCCGATGCTTGCAAACGTCATACTTCCCTGATGACCACACTGGAGAGAATCTGTCTCAGGGTTTGAGAGATGCTCTGGCTTCCTGGGGACTTTGTGAGGAGCAGCAAGTGTCAATCACCACAGACAACGGATCGAACATTGTGAAGGCTGTCGCTCTAAACAAATGGACAAGATTACAATGCTTTGGACATAGACTGCATCTTGCAATCGGTAAGTTTCATTACATATACAGTTTCCTTTAAAATATGAAAATATAATTTATTAATGGAAATATCAATATTCATCTGATAATTTATCCTGCTTGTTTTCGTTTGTGAAAAATGTAATGCACATAAGTGTTCATTTTAGAAATCTTTAGTCATTGTAATAGCTTGTAAATTTGTAATTAAGTTATTGAAATAGGATCCATGTTCAAACTACTACATTAGGTGGTGCTATTGTATTCTACACAGCCATACATATTGCGATCATCATTAATAATGTAATCAGTATTGTAATCATTATTAGTAATAAATAGAACAAAAAGTTAGTTTTAACAGCAATTTCAAATTTATTTGGTTTTTGTATATTCAAATGTAATTCTTTTTGTGTATAACGTCGCAGTTTTCTCTTATTTAAAGGTTTGATATAAGATGATTTTCATTTAAATGATAATGCTTTTTATTTAAATGCACTTTGTCTTATTTATTTCTTTTAGAAAATGCAGTTAAGGATGACTCTCGCATTTCCAGAGCCACAGGTTTGTGCAAAAAGTTGGTTGGCCATTTTTCTCATAGTTGGAAGAAGAAGGTGGCATTAACTGAAGCCCAGGAAGAACTTCAGCTTCCAAAGCATGCACTCATAACAGAGTGCCCAACAAGGTGGGGCTCAAGGCAACGGATGATAGAACGAGTTTTGGAACAACAGAAGGCTCTGTCTCAGATCCTTTCAGCTGATCGCAAAACAAGACACCTGGTTCCACAATGGCAGGACACAGATGTCCTTGAATCTGTGAGCAAGGCACTGAAACCCCTGCAGGAGTTCACAGATGCCCTGTCTGGCGAGGACTATGTCAGTGTGTCATATCTGAAGCCAGTTCTTCATCTGTTCAACACAAAGATACTGGCTGTGAATGATGAGGATTCTGACCTGACCAACACAATAAAATCCAAAATTCTTGAGTACATTAATAAAAATTACGATGATGAAGATACCCAAGAACTGCTGGATATGACGTCATTCCTAGATCCAAGATTCAAGACAAATTACATTGCTGAAGACAAACTTCCAAACATCAAGGCCAAGGTGATGTCTGATATGAAAGAGGTATCACACAAGGTGAGTTGATGTATGGGTAAATTGAGTGGTAGTGTCACGGGTCAATATGCATAATTATGGTTTAATATTTTTCTATTGTCCGTTATGTTTGTTCTTATAGGATGCAGTGAATTCTGAGAGCACCACAGGGAGACAGAATGTAGACACAGTTCTACCTTCATCAGCAAAAAAAACAAAGAAGTCTCTGGGCAGCTTTTTTAAGACTGTCTCAGCCATGCCAGCATCTCTGCAGCTTGAAGAAGCCATTGCATCTGAGATGAACAGCTACCTGTTTACTCCTCCTATCGACAGTGAGGAAGATCCTCTTCGATGGTGGAAACTACATCAAATTAACTTCCCAAGATTGAGCAAGCTTGCACAAAAATATCTGTGCATTCCAGCTACAAGCTCACCATCTGAGAGGGTGTTTAGCACTGGAGGGAATGTGGTGACATGCCAACGTTCATGCTTGAAACCTGAAATGGTGGACATGTTGGTTTTCTTAGCAGAAAACCTTTAAACATTTAAAGCAGCTAGATTCTGCCACTGTTCTAATTGTAGTTATTTGAGAGACTTTAGTCTGGGTTGTTTTTGTTGTTGTTTTGTTGGTTTGATTACTCACATACACACACATATATATATATATATATATATATATATATATATATATATATATATATATATATATATATATATATATATATATATATATATATTATTTTTCTTTTTTGCCACATGTCTGTTCTAGAGACATGTTACAACTTTGGTAAAGCTCTAATTGGTTTCCTTTGGAAATATGTTTCAAATTCACACAGAATGCATTTATAACTTTAAAGCATGTCTGTTTGTCTCAAAATCGTGATTAAAATCGAAATCGAAAAAAAATTCAAGAAATCGTGATAGGTTTTTTTTGTCCATATCGCACAGCCCTACTGACAAGACAGATTTTCTGATACGCAAAACAAGTACTTTAAAGGAATGCCTTAGTTTACTGCCGTTACTGTGGCAGCCAACAACAGCACAGCAACCCTCCACACATTTTTATATGTAGTTATATTGAAAAAGTTTAAATTCAGTCGATCTTTTTTTTACCCCGTTTTAATGGATTTCTACGGAGACCGGAACACGAGAGCATCCGAACGGAAGTTAGAATCCATCATGGCGCCGCTCATCGGTTATTCAGGAAAAAGGTCTGTAGGCGCATTATTTCGCTCCTCTCGCCGCAGGTAGTTCCAGGTCAGTTTAATCACGTTCTATATTAATGCGCTTCCTATAAACATTGGTAACCATAGTAACATACAGTTACAGTTGAATAGTAATACAGATGAAAATAACCGTCATTTTTATCGTTCCGGTCAAATATTGCAGCGCAAATATTATTAACATCTTTAATATTTGAATGCTGGGAAATGACCATGACATAAACGGATAATCAACGGCTAGCTGTGCATTAAACTAGGGCTGTAGCTATCGAATATTTTAGTAATCGAGTATTCTGCCGAAAATTATATTGATTAATCGGATAAGAAGAACTTTTTCTTTATTAAAGAGCAATATTAAATATACAAGAGAAAATAAGACAGGTCTCTTAAAATGAACAAGTAATTTGTTTCCTTTTTAGAAAAATTTACATTTTTATTGCTGAAATTGCATATATTAATAAAACTAAACCCATTTAGTGCATTTAATTGCCATATTACATTCAAAATACAAATATATAAAAATATAAAAATCAATTTCAAATTACTTTAAAAAAGATACACATAGTACAACCTAAAACTAAGACATAAATCAAAATAATAGTAATAAAAAAATAATAATAAAACCTAAACATTGTGCAACTTAACTTTCAAGTTTCAGCCTAACTACAGCTCAGGCGTGACATGAGCCTTTACTGTCTTCTTAGAAGGATTTGTGGCTTTTGTAAGAGGCAAACATTAGTGGACAGGAAGCTAACGTGGAACAAAAACAAGAGTCCATACACACAACATTTATTAACACATTTTTCAGCAACATTTGGAGAATAAACCCTCTTAAATGTCTCTCTGCATGTGTGTGTAATCCTTTAAAGGAGCATGTGTTTGCAAACACAGTGCACTCTACGCAGTTACAGGGATGCACCGAAATAAATTCTGGGCCGAAACGGAGAATTCTGGATGTGCTTGATCGAAAACCGAAACTGCTTTGTAATAATTATTTATTTTATTCAATAATATAAAGTAGTTTTGTAAGACTTTTTAATTTAACTCAATTTTAATGACACATAATTTAAAAAACACAAGCCAATAAAATAAACACACTTTTATTGAAAGAAAATATATTAATATTAAATATCAATGTATTATTTTTTTATTAAGTTCTGTGCAACAGAATCAGACATAACTGTTGTTGTTGTTGTTGACTAATTATCCAAATGTATAGTCCTGCAAACAGGGTTTTTCCTTTCTCAAAATGCAGCGGAGGTGGTACCATCCTGATCATGTGCACACAATGTACCCACCCTTCAAGTGACTGAAACAAACACTTTTTACATGCAACATATTTTAGGTGTTGTTATAATTAAAGAAAATGACAATTATAAAGTTATGTCTTATTTTCTCTCATCTAATGTTTTATTTTTATTTATTCTTAAAATAGCCTTATGAAATGGTTTATTTTTTTCTCAGAAATTATGTTGTGTATCTGGTTATCAAATGAAGGCATAAAACATTAATTTTATTTACCTTTAAATTATTGAAAATTAAACTTTTTTGCAAACAAAGGGGATTTACTATTAAAATTAAAACATGGAAGAAATGTTGTGTGATCCTTCCTTAAATTAGGTTTTCATAATTTTAGTAGTACTAGTAGGCATATGTACATTGAACAATAGTAATATATTTCTGCTGCAGTGCCTTCAAATTAAACAGGACTTTTATTTTGACGGGATGCCGTGAATACCAGTGTGAATATGATATGACGCTAGTTTTACTCAAATGAAACGGTGAAACGCTCATGAAGTGACTCTCAGAGCAGTTCTGGAGATGTTGTTTGTGTGTTTATGTCCTCATTGAGTCGGCAGACGCTGAAATCACCGCGAGCGTCTCTGCCATTCATTCATAGAGATATGATCGCGTAATATGAGTTAATGCTCATCAGATCGCGTAAATCAGTGGGAAATTAATAGAAATGATGATTCTGTGTAGGCCTACATAAATATCAAGTAAACGTGTAAAAATATAAAAACCCTGTCAAAGTTATTATTATCAGCGCATGCGAGCAGATCAGTGAAGGAGATTTGACCAGCGTTGTCCAGTACAGCTGCACTACAGCATGTCACCGCACAGTAACGCTACTGCAAACAGGAACAAGTATACTACATAGAAACTTCTTATCAAGCGTTATTTGAGCGGGCTTAGCTTTTCCGGTGAGCATGAGGTAAATGAGCAGAATGCACATTGATAGAGCGGAATATTGAATATTGAGCGTCACGCGGCGCAGTGATGAGAGTGAACCCTGAACACTGCGCAGCGGTGCGGCATATATTTTCAGCGGCCAAAATTCAGTGCATCCCTAGTAAATAGACTAAAACGATTCTTCGAAGCACAAGAATTTGTCTCGATGATTTTTTTGTATTCGAGTTACTCGAGGAATCGTTTCAGCCCTACATTAAACGATCTGAATGCACTCCGCTGCGCGTCAGGTGGTTCTTCGCCTCCACGTCGTGCTTTCAAATCGTTTAATGCACAGCTAGCCGTTGATTATCCGTTTATGCCATGATCATTTACCAGCTGCGAAGCGGCATGATTTTGGGTGCAGGAGCACCGCTTGCGCTCCACCTCCGCGCCGCCTGCGGTTTGCTGCTTTCCGCATGTCTCCCATTGAAAATGAACTAGACTTTCGCGACTGCCGCATCCCATGTGAAAGTGTCTTAATATTAATATATTATGCTTTCTCTCGCCGTACTCTGATGTTATTCACCGATCGATCTTCAAGTCGGACACACCTCTTTACTCTCGCGTGTCACGTGACGGAGTGTAAGCACAGCCTCTGTGGTTGAAAAATCACCTTTTTTTTTTGTATCGCGATATTATCGCAAATGCCATTAATCGTTCAGCCCTATTAACTATAGAGTGATGCATTCTGTCCATTCAGTACATCTCCGAGCAGACTAAACTGTTTCTCATCATGCTGTGAAATACAGACTGAACAACGACTAAAAAATATTCTGAAAGTAATTTTAATGATATTGTTCCTGTGGAATAGAATGAGAACAATTATTAAAACATAGTTACTGTCCTTGGTGTGAACAGGCTTTAAGACTTACAGGAAACATCCAAGAAAATCCCCATCTTCCTCCTTCATACTCACAGACTTACAAATAACATCCCATTGCTCTGCATTTCAGCTAAAACTATCAAATTAGTATGGATTTAACGATTCACTCAACTCCAGATTCGATCTGATCCGATTCACGATTTTAATTTCACAATTCGATTTTCTCACGATTTTTTTTTTACAAAGTGAGATTGAATACATTATACAGTAAATGAAAAGATGTCCTTTTATTAGGCTATTGCTGCACGTTTCTTTCTGAAATTGAAATGCAACAAAAATTAATTGAAATTTTAAAACAAACCCCAAATCAAATAAGTTACACAAAAGAAATCTCTTCATGTAAACGAACTAAGGCTTTTTTAAGGTCTCTTTCCATTTAAAATGAGAGGCAACCACTGCATTTTAATCATGATCTATACAAAGATTCAGCGTACATCCAGCATGAGCAGTTTTCGATCTGAATTAAACTGTATATTTATATAAAGGGGGCGGGGCTATCAGATCATTAATGACAAAATAAACGTATATAATTCATACACTACATGGTTAAGTACATAAGTATGTAGTGTATAAGTGTATAGTGTATGGTGCAGGGGTGCCCAGACTCGGTCCTGGAGGGTCAGTGTCCTTCAGAGTTTAGATCCAACCCCAATTAGACACACCTGAAGCAGCTAATCAAGCTCTTACAAGGCATACTAGAAGCTTCCCGGCAGGTGTGTTGAGGCGATAAACTCTGCAGGACACCGGCCCTCCAGGACCGAGTTTGGGCAGCCCTGGTATAGTGTGTCATTTGGGACGCAGCTAGTGTTTCCTGGGTTACCGCTGTAAACAAAGCAGAGCTGCACTTATGAACTCTACTTTAATATGCATCGTTCAGAGACAAGATGAAAAAAAAAAAATAGCACATAATGTTTCTTAACACAGTCAGTTCCTCTCAGAGATACATTCATATAAACTCATTTTCCAGCTTTATGGCGATTTGTTTGGCATCTCAACCGATTTGAATCGTCACATATTTTAATCGATTTTCAGCCGGTTCACGGTTCATCATTACATCCCTACAAACTAGATCCTGTGTCGTCTTGTTGAATTATTTATTTGTGTCTGATGTGAAGTAGTGTATTATGTGATGTGAGTTGTCTCAAATTAATGAAGTGTTTGGTTCTTGATTGTGTATTATCAGGTTCTGGGACATTGGTTCTAATGAAGAAACAAGGATGTCTTCAGTCAGATTGCTGCTGAATCTCTGTCTTGCTGCAGAAGAAACTGACAAAGATACAGGAACAAGATTCTTGACTCTGCTGTCATCTGTGTGCAGCTACAAAACCTTCTTTTTTGATGATGATGATGATGATGATGATGATCAGAGTGATTTCCTGCTGGATCTTTGCTCTCATGTGAAGAACTATGAGACTCAAACAGGCAGGAGTTATCTTCCAGCATTACAGTCAGTTTTCCAGTCACCTGATGAATGGATCATAGATCTCTCAGAGAGAAAGATCTCCGTCCTCCTGGAAGTGCTGAAGCTCCAGACAGAGAAGAAACCAGTAAAGCTGAGAATATATTCAGAGGAAGAGAGAGAAGTGATGAGTTTCCTTCAGTGTCTGCCCTACATCTCACAGCTGAGGTGAGAAAATCTCTGGCTACTTACAGTTATTGTGAAATATGATTTCTGCATAAGCTGGAGCATGTTTTCTGGTCTTAATGAGTGTGTTTAGATTAGAGGCTCTGTTGTGTTTCAGTGTTTGCTATAGAGTGATGCATTCTGTCCATTCACTGCATCTGATCTCATTCTTGTGTCGACGGCTAAATCTAAGCTCAGTTGTTGTTCAGGGTGAGATACAGCTGACTGTGAGAGTGAATACTCATCATATCTGTAGATGTTTGAGCACAAATTATGGGTGTATTTATGGGGCATCTTTGTAGATTCAATAGATTAATAATTTTATTCTATGTATTACTGTGTAAATACCCACATGAAAAATACTATAGCAAATTTACCGTAGTAAAATCTCTCTAGTATATACTATAGTGATTTTGAACCGTACTATAGTAAAAGTACTACAGTAAATTGAATGGTAATTTGCTGTGGTAATTCTACTATAGTAATGTAGACAAATTACTTTAGTCATTACTGTAGTAAATTTTCTAACACTCCAGTACAGGACACTACAGCATGACAGTCATCACAGCGCAGCTCAGGGCAAATATTTACTAATAAAACACATGCAAATTCTGAAAGTGATTGTAATGATATTGTTGCTCTGTGCTGTTGCTGTTGTTATAGCTCTGGTACGGACTCACCTGATCTCATAGAATGAAGACGATTATTAAAACAGTTACTGTTCTTGGTGTGAACGGGTCTTAAGACTTACCGGCACATCCAAGAAAATCCCCATCTTTGCAAAATTTAAAACTTCCTTGTGCTGTGTGTAATATACTGTGCAAGTAAATTAGGCTATACCATAGTAAAAACAAATACACTGACTGAACAAACATTTAGGTGAGATAATAATAAAACCAAAGTCTAAAAATTAACCCCCCACACACACACACGTGTTTGTTTTTGTGAAAAGTGGGGACATTCCATAGGCGTAATGGTTTTTATAGTGTGCTTACTGTATGTGCTATTGCCCTACACCTAAACCTACCCCTTACAGGAGACTGTGCATTTCAACTTTCCCCCAAAAAACCTCATTCTGAGTGATTTATAAGCGTTTTGAAAAGTGGGGACATGGGTCAATATCCTGAGATGTCACCTTCACCTTGTAATACCTGTCATACCTTTGTTATTATACAAATCTATGTCCTGACCTTTCACAAAAACGTGCACACAATCCCTCTAGTCACCAAAGAGAGGGATTCCCCTCCATTTTCTCTGAAGCAGCACTTGCTGCATTTGAGCCCAAAGACTACAAGTTTTTGATATTCTAAATGTATTTGATCTGTGGGGGTTCTGATTCGAGTTTATCTAGTAAATACTAAAAAGTGTTTGTACAGTAGCTAGCTGGCCAGTAAATCAAGATATGAAAAATCTAAGCGAGTTTAGCACTATTTCATTCACAATTTATGAAGTATAAACTAGCTCAAGCTGTTATGCTCCTTCTGCTAGCCAGTTATCTGTTATCATACAGAAGTACAGTACTGCTCAAAAGTTTAGAAACATTACTATTTTTAATGTTTTTAAACATTGCATATCTTTTGCTCATCAAGCCTTCATTTATTTGATCAAATACAGAACAAAACAGTAATATTGCGCAGTATTACAATTTAAAATAATGATTTTCTGTTTTAATATACTTTAAAATGCAATGTATTTCTGTGATGCAAAGCTGAGTTTTGAACATCAATGCTCCAGTCTTCAGTGTCACATGATTCTTCAGAAATCATTCTAATATGCTTATTTATTATCAATTTTGGAAACAGTTGTGCTGCTTAATATTTATTTATTATTACCTGTGATTCTTTTTTCAGGATTCTTTGAATAAAGAGTAAAAAAGAAAAGAAAGAACAGCGTTTATTTAAAATACAAATCTTTTTTAACAATACACTACCATTCAAAAGTTTGGGGTCAATATCTTTTCTCTTTTTTTAAAAAAACAAGGATGTGTTAAATTAATAAAAAGTAATAGTAAAGACTTATATTGTTAGAAAAGACTTCTATTTTGAATAAACACTGTTCATAAGTTTTTATTCATCAATAAATCCTGAAAAAAAGCATCACAGATTCCCCCCAAAAAATCCAAAAATGTCATTTTCAAAATTTGTATTAGTTTGCATGCTTGTGAGCCTATGATCAAACAAAATGTTTGTATATGATACACTTTTATACATTTCCCCAAATTTCCAATTAACTCCCGTAAATTCCCATATATTCCTGGTAAGTTTCAAACTTGGAATATTTCCGAAGTTCCCATGGAAAATTTCCAGAAATGTTCCGCCCCTTTGCAGCCCTATCCCCATCTTCCTCCTTCATACACACAGACTTTACACAGATAACATGCCATTGCTCTGCATTTCAACTAAAACATTAGCAAATTAGATCCCTGCGTCTTCTTGTTGAATTATCTATTTGTGTCTGATGTGAAGCTGTATATTACTCAAATTAATGAAGTGTTTGGTTCTTGATTTATATTATCAGGTTCTGGAACATTTCTAATAAAGAAGAAAGGATGTCTTCAGTCAGATTGCTGCTGAATCTCTGTGTTGCTGCAGAAGAAACTGACAAAGATACAGGAACAAGATTCTCGACTCTGCTGTCATCTGTGTGCAGCTACAAAACCTTCCCTTTTAATTATAATCGTCATAATCAGAGTGATTTCCTGCTGGATCTTTACTCTCATGTGAAGAACTATGAGACTCAAACAGGCAGGAGTTATCTTCCAGCATTACAGTCAGTTTTCCAGTCACCTGATGTCTGGATCATAGATCTCTCAGAGAGAAAGATCTCCGTCCTCCTGGAAGTGCTGAAGCTCCAGACAGAGAAGAAAACAGTAGATCTGAGAAGATGTTCAGAGGAAGAGAGAGAAGTGATGAGTTTCCTTCAGTGTCTGCCCTACATCTCACAGCTGAGGTGAGAAAATCTCTGGCTACTTACAGTTATTGTGAAATATGATTTCTGCATAAGCTGGAGCATGTTTTCTGGTCTTAATGAGTGTCTTTAGATTAGAGGCTCTGTTGTGTTTCAGTGTTAGCTATAGCGTGATGCATTCTGTCCATTCACTACATCTGATCGCATTTTTGTGTCGACGGCTAAATCTAAGCTCAGTTGTTGTTCAGGGTGAGATACAGCTGACTGTGAGAGTGAGAGCTCACCAGCAGATGCTATCAGAGTACATGTGCTGAATAATGCAGCTGACAATAAACGTTAACTGTTAACACTAGTCATGATGATGTGCGTCAGTCATCAATATGATTAATTATACTTATACTTACAGCCAATCAGAATCCATCCTGCTGTAACGAGAACGAGAATTTAAAGCGGCAGAGGCACGTGCGCTTAGAGTAAACAGACGATATTGTTCGCTGGCGTGGACGCTAGTATCGTTATATTTATAATTATAGTTCTTAGTGTGAACGGGGCTTAATGCATCACTTTCACCGCATTCACTTCTTATGAATTGTCTGTCTTCATTTATAGCTGTTGCTTGCAGGGAATAAACCCCTAATTAATCTGCAGTTGACCAAATTCATTCAAGCTCTGTGTTTGTGATTTTGTCAGTCCACTGCAGTTCAGTTTCCTTTTATTGTCATTGCAGAAAATACAACGAAATTAGTTCACTCATAACAGCACAACAGCCATCTGTGACCCTGGAGCACAAAAGCAGTCATGAGTAGCACAGGTATATTTGTAGCAATAGCCAGCAATACATTGTATGGGTCAAAATTATCGATTATCAAAAATTATAAAAAAAATTTAGGAGCTCATTTTTAGTCAATACTGCAAGACAGACTCTTCAGGTTAGGAGATGGAATAAAAATGAGCTCCTAAAACTGCATTTTGCTGTCCAGTGGTCATGTCTTAACTTTGCAATTTCTGTATTGCATTAGTTTTGAATATTTCTCATGGGGATTTAATAATTTTCTCATTTCATCAGTGCCTAAAACCTGCCTAATAATTCTGCACACCTGAATATAAGGAGTTTTTCACTTCCAGCCTTCATGGACAATTATATATCACTCATAAATGATTAAATACAAAATTAATAGTAGTTATTAAGATTGATGTGGTTTGGAATTGGTAAAATGTTCTTGGGAAAAAAAATATGATCAGAATATCAACGTGTCTAATAATTCTGCACACAGTGTGTATATATATATATATATGTGTGTGTGTGTGTGTGTGTGTGTGTGTGTGTGTGTGTGTATATATATATATATATATATATAATGTGACGGATCGGTGGCCCTCCCCTCATCATCATCACCACCCGTCCCTTATTCGCCGCCTTCACCAGGCTCCCGACTGGAGTGGGTGGATGAGAGGAGGCGTGGGATCAACGCGGCTGGCGGCGTGTGATGAGGCACAGCTGGACTGAATGAAGCCTCATCACCGCCGCTGTTAAATGCCCAGCGCCTCTCCTCGAGACCGGTCTCTTCCCCGTGCATGCACGCTGGTGTCCTCGTGGGTCCAGGAAGGGTGCGTAGAGGGACATCGCGCCACTGAAGACGTGAGCTGCCGAACCCGCGGTCCGGACGAAAGCCGCACCCGTATTACGGCCGTCGGACCAGGATGTCGGGCCGTACAAGTCCTACCAAAGGCCTTGGGCGGCGTGTAAGAGCCGCCGCTGTGATGAAGCCGCCGCCCTCGCGCCCGGACCCGAGTGGGAGCGCGTGCGGCCGCCGGACTCCGCCTTCCTGGACCCTTCCCCTCCTGGAACACTGCCCTCCTTCACGAGCCCCGCAGCACGACGAGGACACCAGACCCCCTGTTTATTTTGGACACTTCTTTCCCTGGACACTTTATTTTGTTAATAAAAAGCCTCTCCGAGGCCTGACGCCACACCCACTGTGTCTGTCGTTGGCTCCTCCCGTCACAGTGGTGGAGAATGCGGGCAAGGCGGAGCCTAGACAGCGCAGTTGGGCAACACCTGAAGACGTCATCCCCTCTCGCCCGCAAAAGTTCGTGGAGAAGCGCGTGGGACGGAGAAACGACGGAGACGGCCTCCCAACCACCAAAGGGGTAAGTGACGTTTCCCCACTTGTCATCTTACCCTGTGGTTGGTTGAGGCTGTCGACTAATACCGGTTTCTCTGTCCCTGTTCCGGCGCGGTGCGAGAGGGAGGATCGCCCGGAGAGGAATCCCTGCCCCGCCCACTCCGACCGTATGGAGCCTGGTTGAGGAAGGTAGCACTCCTGCGTGGGCGGCGACCGATGACGGGGATGTCGCTTGGGGGAATGTGACGGATCGGTGGCCCTCCCCTCATCATCATCACCACCCGTCCCTTATTCGCCGCCTTCACCAGGCTCCCGACTGGAGTGGGTGGATGAGAGGAGGCGTGGGATCAACGCGGGCTGGCGGCGTGTGATGAGGCACAGCTGGACTGAATGAAGCCTCATCACCGCCGCTGTTAAATGCCCAGCGCGCCTCTCCTCGAGAGACCGGTCTCTTCCCCCGTGCATGCACGCTGGTGTCCTCGTGGGTCCAGGAAGGGTGCGTAGAGGGACATCGCGCCACTGAAGACGTGAGCTGCCGAACCCGCGGTCCGGACGAAAGCCGCACCGTATTACGGCCGTCGGACCAGGATGTCGGGCCGCATAAGTCCTACCAAAGGCCGTGGACGGCGTGTAAGAGCCGCCGCTGTGATGAAGCCGCCGCCCTCGCGCCCGGACCCGAGTGGGAGCGCGTGCGGCGCCGGACTCCGCCTTCCTGGACCCTTCCTCCTGGAACACTGCCCTCCTTCACGAGCCCCGCAGCACGACGAGGACACCAGACCCCCTGTTTATTTTGGACACTTCTTTCCCTGGACACTTTATTTTGTTAATAAAAGCCTCTCCGAGGCCTGACGCCACACCCACTGTGTCTGTCGTTGGCTCCTCCCGTCACAGTGGTGGAGAATGCGGGCAAGGCGGAGCCTAGACAGCGCAGTTGGGCAACACCTGAAGACGTCATCCCCTCTCGCCCGCAAAAGTTCGTGGAGAAGCGCGTGGGACGGAGAAACGACGGAGACGGCCTCCCAACCACCAAAGGGGTAAGTGACGTTTCCCCACTTGTCATCTTACCCTGTGGTTGGTTGAGGCTGTCGACTAATACCGGTTTCTCTGTCCCTGTTCCGGCGCGGTGCGAGAGGGAGGATCGCCCGAGAGGAATCCCTGCCCGCCCACTCCGACCGTATGGAGCCTGGTTGAGGAAGGTAGCACTCCTGCGTGGGCGGCGACCGATGACGGGGATGTCGCTTGGGGGGGGGAATGTGACGGATCGGTGGCCCTCCCCCTCATCATCATCACCACCCGTCCCTTATTCGCCGCCTTCACCAGGCTCCCGACTGGAGTGGGTGGATGAGAGGAGGCGTGGGATCAACGCGGGCTGGCGGCGTGTGATGAGGCACAGCTGGACTGAATGAAGCCTCATCACCGCCGCTGTTAAATGCCCAGCGCCTCTCCTCGAGACCGGTCTCTTCCCCGTGCATGCACGCTGGTGTCCTCGTGGGTCCAGGAAGGGTGCGTGAGGGACATCGCGCCACTGAAGACGTGAGCTGCGAACCCGCGGTCCGGACGAAAGCCGCACCCGTATTACGGCCGTCGGACCAGGATGTCGGGCCGTACAAGTCCTACCAAAGGCCGTGGACGACGTGTAAGAGCCGCCGCTGTGATGAAGCCGCCGCCCTCGCGCCCCGGACCCGAGTGGGAGCGCGTGCGGCCGCCGGACTCCGCCCCTTCCCTGGACCCTTCCCCTCCTGGAACACTGCCCTCCTTCACGAGCCCCGCAGCACGACGAGGACACCAGACCCCCTGTTTATTTTGGACACTTCTTTCCCTGGACACTTTATTTTGTTAATAAAAAGCCTCTCCGAGGCCTGACGCCACACCCACTGTGTCTGTCGTTGGCTCCTCCCGTCACAATATATATATATATATATATCTTTTATTTAGCAAGGATATAATCATACAAAAGATTTATATTTCAGATAAATGCTGTTCTTCTGAACTTTCAAAGAAACCTGAAAAGATTCTACTCGGCTGTTTTCAACATAATAATAAATGTTTTTGAGCAGCAGATCAGTATATTAGAATGATTTCTGAAGGATCATGTGACACTAAAGACGAGTAATGATGCTGAAAATTCAGCTTTGAAATCACAGGAATAAATTACATTTTAAAATATATTCAAATGGCAAACAGTTATTTACCGTTTCAAAATTGTACTGTTTTTGCTGTACTTTGGATCAAATAAATGCAGGCTTGGTGAACAGACGAGGCTTCTTTAAAAAGCATTAAAAATCTTACTGTTCAATAACTTGACTGGTCGTGTAGTTTTATAGGAGGAGGTTTCATAGACTTGGCAAATTCATTTTTCAGAAGTTTGTAGTTACAGACGTCTGTTGTGCGAGTTATTTAACAGTTTTTCTGAGGCTTATTAAAATAGTTCATATTGATATCGGAATTACGTCAAATATATAAAATATTACGTTTCTAAAATTAAGAAATATATAGTGATATAAATTTTGGCCATATCATCCAGCCCCACCCTGGTGTGAACGGGCCTTAAGACGTAAGACTGGGCACATCCAAGAAAATCCCCATCTTCCTCCTCCATACACACAGACTTTGCACAAATAACATGCCATTGCTCTGCATTTCAGCTAAAACTATCAAATATGAGCCCTGGGTCTTCTTGTTGAATTATCTATTTGTGTCTGTTATGCTGTATATTACTCAAATTAATGAAGTGTTTGGTTCTTGATTGTGTATTATCAGGATCTGGAACATTTCTAATAAAGAAACAAGGATGTCTTCAGTCAGATTGCTGCTGAATCTCTGTGTTGCTGCAGAAGAAACTGACAAAGATACAGGAACAAGATTCTCGACTCTGCTGTCATCTGTGTGCAGCTACAAAACCTTCCCTTTTGATTATAATCCTCATAATCAGAGTGATTTCCTGCTGGATCTTTGCTCTCATGTGAAGAACTATGAGACTCAAACAGGCAGGAGTTATCTTCCAGCATTACAGTCAGTTTTCCAGTCACCTGATGAATGGATCATAGATCTCTCAGAGAGAAAGATCTCCGTCCTCCTGGAAGTGCTGAAGCTCCAGACAGAGAAGAAACCAGTAGAGCTGAGAAGATGTTCAGAGGAAGAGAGAGAAGTGATGAGTTTCCTTCAGTGTCTGCCCTACATCTCACAGCTGAGGTGAGAAAATCTCTGGCTACTTACAGTTATTGTGAAATATGATTTCTGCATAAGCTGGAGCATGTTTTCTGGTCTTAATGAGTGTGTTTAGATTAGAGGCTCTGTTGTGTTTCAGTGTTTGCTATAGAGTGATGCATTCTGTCCATTCACTGCATCTGATCTCATTCTTGTGTCGACGGCTAAATCTAAGCTCAGTTGTTGTTCAGGGTGAGATACAGCTGACTGTGAGAGTGAATACTCATCATATCTGTAGATGTTTGAGCACAAATTATGGGTGTATTTATGGGGCATCTTTGTAGATTCAATAGATTAATAATTTTATTCTATGTATTATTGTGGAAATACCCACATGAAAAATACTATAGCAAATTTACCGTAGTAAAATCTCTCTAGTATATACTAAAGTTATTTTGAACCATACTATAGTAAAAGTACTACAGTAAATTGAATGGTAATTTGCTGTGGTAATTCTACTATAGTAATGTAGACAAATTACTTTAGTCATTACTGTAGTAAATTTTCTAATACTCCAGTACAGGAAACTACAACATGACAGTCATCACAGCGCAGCTCAGGGCAAATATTTACTAATAAAACACATGCAAATTCTGAAAGTGATTGTAATGATATTGTTGCTCTGTGCTGTTGCTGTTGTTATAGCTCTGGTACGGACTCACCTGATCTCATAGAATGAAGATGATTAAAACAGTTACTGTTCTTGGTGTGAACGGGTCTTAAGACTTACCGGCACATCCAAGAAAATCCCCATCTTTGCAAAATTGAAAACGTCCTTGTGCTGTGTGTAATATACTGTGCAACTAAATTAGGCTAAACCATAGTAAAAACAAATACACTGACTGAACAAACATTTAGGTGAGATAATAATAAAACCAAAGTCTAAAATGAACCCCCCACACACACACACACACACACACACACACAAGATCCCTCTAGTCACCAAAGAGAGGGATTCCCCTCCATTTTCTCTGAAGCCACACTTGAGCATTTGAGCACAAAGACTACATCTTTACAAGTTTTGATATTCTAAATATATTTGATCTGTGGGATTCAAGTTTATCTAGTAAATACTAAAAAGTGTTTGTACAGTAGCTAGCTGGCCAGTAAATCAAGATATGAAAAATCTAAGCGAGTTTAGCACTATTTCATTCACAATTTATGAAGTATAAACTAGCTCAAGCTGTGATGCTCCTTCTGATAGCCAGTTTTCTGTTATCATACAGAAGTACAGTACTGCTCAAAAGTTTAGAAACATTACTATTTTTAATGTTTTTAAACATTGCGTATCTTTTTGCTCATCAAGCCTTCATTTATTTGATCAAAAATACAGAACAAAACAGTAATATTGTGCAGTATTACCGGTATTACAATTTAAAATGATGATTTTCTGTTTTAATATTCTTTAAAATATAATGTATTTCTGTGATGAGTTTTGAACATAAATGCTCCAGTCTTCAGTGTCACATGATTCTTCAGAAATCATTCTAATATGCTGATTTATTATCAATTTTGGAAACAGTTGTGCTGCTTTTTATTTATTTATTTATTTTTTATTACCCGTGATTCTTTTTTCAGGATTTTTTGATGAGTAAAAAAGAAAAAGAAAATAAAGAACAGCATTTATATAAAATACAAATCTTTTTTTAACAATACACTACCATTCAAAAGTTTGGGGTCAATATATTTTCTCTTCTTTTTTTTAAATAAATTAATACTTTTCTTCAACAAGGATGTGTTAAATTAATAAAAAGTAATAGTAAAGACTTATATTGTTATAAAAGACTTCTATTTTGATTAAACACTGTTCATAAGTTTTTATTCATCAATAAATCCTGAAAAAAAGCATCACAGATTCCCCCCAAAAACTCAAAAAATTTCATTTTTAAAATTTGTATTAGTTTGCATGCTTGTGAGCCTATGATCAAACAAAATGTTTATATTTATGTTTGTATATGATACAGTTTTATACATTTCCTCAAATTTCCAATTAATTCCCATATATTCCTGATAAGTTTCAAACTTGGAATATTTCCAAAATTCCCCAGACGATGTTCCCATGTGAAGTTTCCAGAAAATTTCCAGAAATTTTCCACCCCTTTGCAGCCCTATCCCCATCTTCCTCCTTCATACACACAGACTTTGCACAAATAACATCCCATTGCAGTGCATAACTAAAACATTATCAAATATGAGCCCTGGGTCTTCTTGATGAATTATCTATTTGTGTCTGATGTGAAGCTGTATATTACTCAAATTAATGAAGTGTTTGGTTCTTGATTGTGTATTCTCAGGTTCTGGAACGTTTCTAATAAAGAAACAAGGATGTCTTCAGTCAGATTGCTGCTGAATCTCTGTGTTGCTGCAGAAGAAACTGACAAAGATACAGGAACAAGATTCTCGACTCTGCTGTCATCTGTGTGCAGCTACAAGACCTTCCCTTTTAATAAAGATGGTCATGTTCAGATTGATTTCCTGCTGGATCTTTGCTCTCATGTGAAGAACTATGAGACTCAAACAGGCAGGCGTTATCTTCCAGCATTACAGTCAGTTTTCCAGTCACCTGATGTCTGGATCATAGATCTCTCAGAGAGAAAGATCTCCGTCCTCCTGGAAGTGCTGAAGCTCCAGACAGAGAAGAAACCAGTAGATCTGAGAAGATGTTCAGAGGAAGAGAGAGAAGTGAAGAGTCTCCTTCAGTGTCTGCCCTACATCTCACAGCTGAGGTAAAGTGGTCCGGTTCAGAGAGTCCAGAGCTGGTGACTTTACTGTTTGAAGTTTCTTGTTTTCTCCCTCAAGCTGGAAGGACGTTTATCCAGCTAAATCTCCAGCTTACTCAAAAAAATATTTAGGCCCAATTCTTAAGATTTATGTATTTCATTTGCATATAAAATTTCCATCCATTTTGATTACATATTAAGTTAAACTAATAAACTTTGTGATGCAAATTTGCCGACCTTATGTAAATGAAACAAGTAAGTAATAAGACTTGTGTAATAGTATTAATAAATCCAATTTGTTTAAAATGCATAAGAATCGTGTATATGTATTATTGGGTAATAAACCCAATGTACTTAAAATGCATCAGATTTACATAATTTTTATCATAAACCCAACGTATTTCATATATTTAATCCTACCTCACCCAATCACACTGTGCTACAACAAAATCTAACTACAACACACACAAAAAGAACAGCAAGACCACCTTGTTACATTATATCAATTTATTAACGCTTCAAAGCATCTGGCTATATATGAGCTAGCAAGACATAATACACAGTGTTCGTACACGTGTGCAACAACAAGAAACAAAAAGTGCCTTCATATTCACATGCACATTAAGGTTAAACACTATTTTCAAACATTTTTGCCACAATCAACCATACTGCAGAAATAAATGCAAAAAAAAAAAAACTTTAACAGTAAACATAACAATTTTAACTATATTTAACAGAGTGCAGAAATAAGATCAGTTTCCTCAAGAACTGTGCAATTTTGAGGTAGACAGATACATGAGGTAAATCGATGATAACAGCACTGCTTACGTTGCACTGACATTTAAAAAAAAAAACCTGTGACATGCAATAATTTAGAACAATAGGATAATGGTCAGAAAAAGTGCCATAAGGCTCTGCACCACACTTTCCGTGCATATTCAATTACATTTTAGGAGTAAATGAGTACGAAAGGAACATTCTACATCTACATTTTAAACTTTTAACACTTTGATGTCAAAAATGACATCTCAATTATAATTACATAAGAGTTCTTTGGTGACAGCTTGGTTGTATCCAGGATTTTCTTCAAACGTGCACTTGAGCTCTGTTACGTAGCTTCAGTTAAGCACATAAATCAGTCCAAAAAGCATCAAACACCCGAGAGTGACACTGCAGAACTTCCACACCAACATCCGTAGGTTGGTCTCCAGGATCAACTCCAGCACCCTCTGAACGAAAGATGTACGGATGCTCACTGTTGTCTGTGCAGTTCCAGACTCAGCTTCTGCACTTTCACAGTCCTGAGGATAAACAGAGAGAATGAGTTGTGTTCTGATGCCAGCCACAGTGTCATATTCAGACATTTGAAGGGCACACTGTTTACAAACTGATATTTTGGATATGTAGACTCAAATGTACACTGCCTGGTCAAAAAAAACAAACAAAAAAAAAATCACCATTTGGATTTAAATAAGCAAATGCTGAAGAGTCTAGAATTGGATGATTATTGCAGTTTTTTTTGTTTTTGTTTCCGGCTTGTTGTATTTTGGCAATAATTATTTTATCCCAAACTGATTCAGTGTGTAGCTTTTCATTTCTTAAACAATCATGTCGGAGGATGTACTAATGTACACATTCCAGCATGACCATAACAAAATCGATCAGGCTCAATTTGTGAAATAGTGGTTCAGTGAGCACGAGGAATCATTT
Organism: Onychostoma macrolepis; assembly: GCF_012432095.1. Taxonomy (NCBI): domain Eukaryota; kingdom Metazoa; phylum Chordata; class Actinopteri; order Cypriniformes; family Cyprinidae; genus Onychostoma; species Onychostoma macrolepis. The sequence goes on along the minus strand of NC_081157.1, from coordinate 49,763,591 downwards.
TCATGTATGAATTGAACTCTACTGAATGTCTCGAGGATGTGCTGGAGTCGACTTTACAGAGTGGCTAGACTCTCACATTGTCAACACAAGATCCAGGCCAAAAACAAAACTGCAGCTTGATGGAAATAAATGTTGTGATGTTGCATAATGTTGTTTAAACAATGCCACAACACAGCACAATGTTATGAAAGCTATAGGTGGTCCAATGAAATATTAGAGTGTGCAACTCCTTTTTGGACAAGCTGTGTGAAGTCGACTCCAGCACATCCTAAAGACTTTCAATAGAGATTAGATCAGGACTCTTTCACAGTTAGAGCCTGATGAATCTTGACACAGTTATCCTGGAATATAGACATGGGTACGACTTCCGACCTGGTTGTTTGAGAAATAAAAGTCTACACACTGCATCATTTAGGACTAAAAGAATTGTTGCCAAACACACAACATGCCAGAAACATAAATCACTTCAAGTAATGAGTCAATCCTTAAATATCAAGTATTTACTCTTTTAAATCCAGACAGCGACCTTTTTTTGGCCTGGCCGTATAAAATAAGAATTAAATGAATAGCCAGTTATTTTGAACTATACTACCTTAAGGAGAAGATAATTCTGATGGAACTGGACACAGCCGAGCTTAAAAACATGAGCACTCGTGTTGTTTCAGGACGGTCTTGATATCACTTGCACTGCATTAAAAAAAAAAAAGAGGAAATTTTTGTTATTTTATTTTATTTTATTTGCAGCGCGTGTCTTTATTTGGTTGTGTTGCGAGCATTTGCAGCGCGTGTATTGCCAAATTAATTAAGTTGTTTTCTTAATTTGCAGGTGTTTTTTTTCTATTTGCAATGCGTTGAGCTCTCTCGGCCACTGTACTAATTGGTACCATTAGCTAGCTAGTGAAATAAACGATAGTCCTTGCATTGATATTAGTGTAATACGATATCAACCGCTCTAATAATACATATAAAATAATACATATACATATCAAATAATATACACTGAGTAGAGATAAGATATATCTTACCTTGCAAATAGATTATGATCCAGGCTGCTCCAATGCAAAGTGGTGAGGAGATTCAGGAGCACGCTTCTTCTGGCGCTGCTTTTTTTTATTTTGCACGTGCATTACCAAAGCCGCTTTAGACACGTCAGTGTGCAGTACCACCACGTAACGACTGGAGGATGGTAAACGATTCCATTTGTATGTAAACCAATCTCATTCAGTTTAACTAATTGGACCTGACTTGTTTCAGAGCCAGCTGTATTTAAACCCTGTTCATAATTTTTAACTGATTAAATTTAATGGTTTTGACAGTTGATTCTAAGTAATCAGAGTGCATACATTTTTTTAAAAAGTATTATTTAAATAAAATCAAATAGATGCAAATACTTAAATGATTCTTGGCACAATTTTTTTTTTTTTTTGAGTCTGACAGGGTTAAATTCACTCTAAAACCTAAATCCATCCTTGTTAAAGGAACAAAGTTTGTCTTCATACACCACAAACATACACACACTCAGGTGCAGACCGGATTATAAATAAACTGACTATTCAAACTGTTTTCAAAAGTGTGTAATTTTTCCAAATGGAGATTTGCTTATATTTACAGTCTGTGTTGTTTTTTATGGTGGTTTAGTGGTTATATCATGCAGGCATTGAGGTCTATGAGGGTTCGAGCTCCCATCACTGTTAATGAACTCACACTTGATCTGAATGAAGAACAGCAGTCAGAGAGGAATCTGTCCAGAGTCCTGAGCAGCTTAACCGTTCTTCTGAGACTCTGGACTGTCCAGTGTTTGCATAAAGCATAATGAACTTTGTGTGTCTGTGTGTAGACTGTCCAAAGAGACTCTCCAGAAGCTGGTTGAATGTGTCTATGAAGCTCAGGAAGAAGAACTGACTGAATGCTTCCTGCAGATAGTGGATGGAGATCTGACCTCCTGTTCCTTGAGCTGGGAAGAGCTTCATTATTTCCTGCAGCACAGAATTCAACAAATCACTGTAGACTTCAGAAAGAGCAACATTCAATGCAGAATCAGTGAAATACTGCCATTTCTGAACAGGGTTCAGTTTAAACGGTAAACAATTAGTTCTTTCACAACATTTGTATCTAGTAAATGATAGAAAATATGCAGTGTTTTAATAATAAGTGTGATCTGTGTCTGTACAGGATGAGCTCTGCCTTCATGCTGTGTGTAATGACAGAGATCTATGAGTCCGGCTCTGCTGGGTTTGTGTTCAGTCTGTTGAGTTCAGTGAAGAACTACATTAATCTGCAGAGCAGAGATCTGGACTCTGTTCACTGTGCGGCCCTGCGCTTCACACTGCAGCACTGCACTGCAGCTTCACTCAACCTGCTCTGGACCTCCATACCAGAGGAAGAGCTGGAGAGCATCCTGCCTCTCTTCACACATCTCTCCCGCCTCAGGTCTCACTGCTTCTCTCTCTGTCTCTATTCTTCTGTTTCTCTGTCTCGGGTCTGTCTGTGTGTTTCATTCAGTAGCTTTCATGTCAAAGCCTTCTAATAGCATTGATTTATGTCTTAACTAGTTCGAAGCGTATTATTTTGTTAGTAGTATTTTCATTTAAAAAGGGTCCATAAACACCTTTTGAATGAAGTTAAATTATAACAATCACTTAGCAATATAATTGTGTTTCCAAACATTTCTTCTCAAAAGTATTCCAAAATGTATTATTATTAAGGTAACCATTAAGAGGAAGCAGACTATTTCAATTCCGTAAGATTCTGAATCCATGCGTTTAAATTGTTACTGATGTTACAGAATCTGTCCTGATCTAGTGTTTGTGTTCAGTGTTGACGGGCTGCTGTTACTGATGTTACAGAATCTGTCCTGATCTAGTGTTTGTGTTCAGTGTTGACGGGCTGCTGTTACTGATGTTACAGAATCTGTCCTGATCTAGTGTTCGTCTGTGTTCAGTGTTGACAGGCTGCTGTTGCTGAAGATGCTTCACTGCTGCAGTGTCTCTGATGTCCAGCAGGAGGCAGCAGCTGTTCTACTCTCTGTCCTTCAGCACAAGCTGGACTTCTCCTGCCGCTCTGCTCTGGATCTGACAACAAACACAGACTCCGAGCCTCTGCATCTGACCGCTGATGACTGCCGTGTGATGTCCAGAGTCATTCAAAGAGCTCATTCAGACACAAAGACACAGCTGATTCTGCAGGACTGTGAGATTCATACAGCTGGAATGGATCAGATGTTCCCAGTGTTACATTCTGTTCAGCTCTGGTGAGAAACACCAACAGATCTCATTCATACACAGATCCAATATAAAAGCGTTCAGTATATATAACGCATCTCTTGCTCTCTGTCGTTCAGCTGTGATAAACCTCTGCTGCTTCAGTTTCTGGCTCATGTGAGGCCTGAGGAAGCCCAGTCTCTTTCTGGAGCTCTGGGTGAAGAGCTGGATCTCAGTCAGACTCAGCTGGATCTGCAGGTCTGTAGAGGTCTGGAGCTAATTCTGGAATATTCTGAAGGACTGACAGAACTGGATCTGAGTCAGTGCCGTCTCATCGATCACAGTCTGGATCTGCTGCTCCCAAACCTCCACAAAGTGCAAAACATTGAGTGAGTGACTGAAGAAACTCATAGTGTACATTTCTTAAGTATAATGTAATAGTTCTTACATTTCTGATTTGTATTTTTGATCTCAGTTTTAGTGGCAATAGCATCACTGACGCTGGGGCTCAGAAAATCTACAGTATCGTCACTCTCAACAGTAACATAAAGACAGTAAGGTGTGTGTCTGAGTGTCTCAATGTAGCTTAAAGTTATTTAAACTTATTAAAACCAACAAAATATGGATTAAAGTTTTTTTTTTTTTTTCTTTTTTTTTTAAGCCACTTTTTATTCTCATTTCATTCTTTGTATCGCACCAGTCATACATTATAAAAGAAATTCATAGGGACAATGGTAACACTTTAGAATAGGGAACACTTATTCACTAACTATGACTTTTCCCTCAATAAATTCCTAATTTGCTGCTTATTAATAGTCAGTGCGGTAGTTGTTAAGTTTAGGTATTGGGTAGGATTAGGGATGTAGAATAAGGTCATGTAGAATAAGGCATTAATATGTGCTTAATTACTATTAATAAATGGCTAATATTGTAGTCAATGTTCCCTCTAATTTTTTTTCTTGCTGAGCAAAACTTTTCTTCTATTGGGCGGACATTTCGGTCACCTGAGCAAAAACATTCTTTATTCTAGACCTGTACAGCGCGCACACAAAAAAGTGTGAAACTTTTAACTTTAATGTGCTATTTATATTTGATTTGACCCTTGATGTAACTAAATTATGTACATTTTAGGCTACCTGAGAAAACATTTTTTACAGTATAATACACTGCAGTTCAAAAGTTTGGGATTAGTAAAGTTTTTTTTAAAGAAGTTTCTTATGCTCATCAACCCTGAATCTATTTGAAATATTATTGCAATTTAAAATAAAAGTTTTCTATTTTAATATACTTTAAAATGTAATTTATTCCTGTGAAGCAAAGCTGCATTTTCAGCATCATTACTCCAGTCTTCAGTGTCACATGATCCTTCAGAAATCATACTAATATGCTGATTTATAATCAATGTAGGAAACAGTTCTGCTACTTAATATTTTTTGGGAATGTGCTAATTTTTTCAGGATTCTTTGATGAATAAAAAGTTTAAAAGAACAGTGTTTATTCAAAATAGAAATTTTGTGTTTCAATATACACTACTATTCAAAAGTTTGGGGTCAGTAAATGTTTTATTTTTTATATTTTAAGAAATTAATACTTTTATTCAGCAAGGATGTGTTAAAAGGATAAAAGGTGATAGTAAAGACTATTGATAGAAAAGGTTTTTATTTTGAATAAATGTTGTTCTTTTTAATGTTGTATTCAAAGAATCAAAGAAAAAAGTATCACAGTTTCCAAAAACAATTAGGCCTAAGCAGCACAACGGTTTCAACACTGATAATAAATCAGCATATTAGTATGATTTCTGAAGGATCATGTGACACTGAAGACTGGAGTAATGATGCTGAAAATTCAGCGCTGCGTCACAGGAATACATTGTATTTTAAAGGATATTAAAACAGGAAACTAATATTACAAATTGCAATAATATTTCAGTTTTTTTCTGTATTTTGATCAAATAAATACAGCCTTGATGAGTCCATTTAAAAAAAAAAAAAAGTCAATTATTTGTTAGGTTTATGATATAGGCCTAACATAATATAATATAATATAATATAATATAAAAACAACTGAAGCATTTAAACTGACAGAACAGAATAGAAAACAAACTGTAAGCTAAATATTTTCAAAAAACTTGAACGTGAATTCTTCTAGTTATCTAAACATCGCTGTGAAGTTTGCATAATACACCTGTGTGTGAGTGTAAATGTCTCGGTTTTGATGACATTTTATTTCACATGTCATTGTGTTTGCGTTGACTCTCGATTTGAGTTATTTCTTCCGCAACCATTAAAGTATTCGCGGTTTCTACAGCGACTCATTTAGCTCACATCGTTCTTTCTATGAAACCTATAAACCGCATTCACCGGTTCTAACTCTATAGCGGCAGCAGCTCTATAGCGGTTTACCTGAGCATTGCAATTATTTCTCTTTCACTAGAATTCAATCAAATGGTTTCCCAACTAATTTTTTTGCGTGTGCGTGGCATATTGTTTTTCTGCGCGGCCGCGCACGCACAGCTTAGAGGGAACATTGATTGTAGTAATATCCATGCTAATAAGCAACTAGTTAAGAGACCCTAAAATAAAGTGTTACCGGGACAATTTATTCTTGTCAACAAAATGTTAAGCAAAGCTTTTAGATCAAAAGCTTTGTAGTCATGAAAAAAAAATCAATCAAGTGTGTTCAAATTTTAATAGATAGTTTATATTATGTGCGATGAAGTGAAAGTCATTAATGATGTTTAATGTGTTTCATTTACATGTATGTATTTATTTATCAGATGCTTTCATCCAAAGTGACTCGCAGAGGAATACAGGCAGTGGGTTGGAGCTAATATCAGTGTGTTTGTATCTGTAGGCTCTTCAACAACAGAATTGAATCCAGAGAGCTCTTCAGGACAGACCCCGATTTGAGATCTGGTGATAAACTCTCTCTGGAATCAACAAACAGCTGAAATAATGAGGTAACAGAGTCCCAGAGAAAAATCAAGCCACCAGATTGTAAACCACATTCATTTTTATCACTTTCAGTCATAATCAACAGTGGGTTTCTGTTGCATTAATTGTGATTGTCATTTTTCAAAACCATCTTCTTTGTAAACTGTCTTTCCCCTTCGCCACACTTTATAACATTTGCATCATGCAGAGTTTATTTTTTTAATTGCATACCAAAAAAAATAAATAAAACGTTTGCATGTAAAACTACTGGCATAAATCTTTGTGAATGTTGAAAAATACAAGATTTCAGGAAAAATACTGCAGCTTTGACAACTTTCTCTTCCTTTGTTCCAGTAGAGGACAGCAACAAGGGCCAAGAAACCACAGTGAAGATGGCAAGAAGGAGATAGACATGAAAACAACCAAAATAAAGAGTCAAGTGCATTTATACCATTGATTAGCTGATCTTCTCCTCTTCATCCTAAAGAAGCAGTGTTTGACTGTCTGAACTCTAGTGTTTACTGCAAACACAACACAAGAGAGACATTATACTCAGGAAATCACACTTACTTGATTCATGTGACTGAAATGTTAGGCAGGAGGGTCAGAATCACTCTTGCAGAGGTGTAAAGTACTTGAGTAAATGTAACTAACTACTGTACTTGAGTATCTTTTCGGATACTTTGTAGTTGTACTGAGTATCAAAGAGATGAACAACTTGTACTCTCTACTTCACTACATTTTTGAGTGAGTATCTGTACTCTTTACTCCACTACATTTGAAATGAGTGTTGCAGTTACAAATTACATTATGTGTGGCACCTAGCTTTTTCTGCAGCAGTTTATTTCTGCTACAAAAGATGTGATTTCGCCAACTATAGGGCACTGAAAGTACTATATCTTGTGCGTTTTGCCCTGACTCACTCAAGCTTGTCAACAAGGCTACTTTACATGAATGTGAGCTCCTTAGCAAGCAGTTGTGAATCACAGGTGTTTTATAAATGAGATGAGGACATGACTGTAGCTGGCAATGAGGCCGAAACCAGCACATCCAGTGCAAGAAGACTTTGACTTTTTAATTTCATTTTTTCTTTATTTGTATTTATTTGCAATTTTGAGGTGTTTGGTTTTATTAAATAAACGTGATTGTTCTCCTCAAAAATCAGCTCTTTCTTGTTTTTGTTACATGCCTTGCCTTGGACTTTTATGTCACTTCCTGTCTCCTGTGGTGTTTGTAGTTTGTATCTTATCTTGTTACGCTTGTTAGCCTCCTGTGTGTGTGTGTGTGTGTGTGTGTGTGTGTGTGTATAGATATAGATATATAGCCCTAGTGTTTCTTTAGTTCTTTGTGAGTTGTTGAATGTAATGGTTGTCTGTTTGCCCGTCATTCTGTTCTTTGTTCCCTTTGGTTTTTGGCTTATTGTTTGTTATAGTTTTTCCATGAAATACTTGCACATAGATTTGTTTTTACACCTACATTATTAATGTCATGGTACTAAAGCAGTTAGGATACGTCACAACTGTATTACAGATGTTTGCAGGACTTTTCCCCTACTGTTACCTTCTGTCTGTTTTACTTTTTTTTTTTTTTTTTCTTTTTTTCTTTTTTTAATGATAACTTTATTTTTGCATTGAATCCTGTGTAGTGTTCTTGGCCAGTATTAATCTGCGAGTATGATCATAAACTGTTGACCTGTTACCTTAATGGATTTAAATAAAAACAATAATAATGAGGTAAGGGTAAAAGCTTTGAGGAACCTCCCCATCAGAGTCCCAGAGATGAATCAAGCAACCAGATTGTAAACCATATTCATTTTTATCATCACTTTCAATCATAATCAACAGTGGGTTTCTGTTGCATTAACTGTTTTGTAAAATAACAAAATCAATCTTCTTTGTAAACTGTCTTTCCACTTCTCCAGACTTTATATTATTTACGTTATGCAGAATTTTTTTTTTTTTTTTTTTAATAATCTGCATGTAAAACTGCTGGCATAAATCCTTATGAATGCTGAAAAATGCTTCTGATAGCATATATTTCAAGAAAAATACTCTAGCGTCGACAACTTACTGTTTCATAATCAACATCGTTCCAGTACAGGACAGCAATGATCCACAGCAAAGATGGAAAGGAGGAGATAAACACGAAAACAACCAAAAGAAAGAGCGAGTGCATTATGATCAGCTGATCTTCTCCTCGTATGAAAATGCACACGAGAGAGAAGCCGTTCACATGTGATCAGTGCGGCAAAACATTTCTTAGGGCATCAGTCCTGAAGATGCACCTGACAGTTCATATGAAGGAGAAGCCGCATTCATGTCCTGAATGTGGAAAGAGTTTTTCACTGCTGCAGTATTTATATAAACATGAGAAAACCCAAAGTTTTAATGCTCGTTTCCAAGATTTCTGTAAATTCAGCCTGAGGAAGTCATCAGCAGCGTGTGAGAGTGAATCTGGACTATAACAGAGGAACGGTGTCGTTCTCTGATCCTGTAACTAACACACATTCAAAGCCTCCTTCACTCACACACTCTTTCCATTCTTCAGTGGTCCTGACTGTCTGAAGATCTTACCAGTCGATAGTCAGTAATCCTTACACCTGTAGATCTGGATCTTCCTGCTTTTATCATATTTCAGTATTTAATCTGTACATGAGTAAGAGTGCATTATTCATCTTTAAAAATCAAAGATAATCAAAACAAATAAATCATGCAAATCATATCTGACCAATGAGAAACAATGATGTCACGAATCCCTACCTATTTTCTGTTTGTTTTAGAAATATGGAAATACTTGACTGAGACGTTTTCTTTATAAACTAACAATGTGTGATTACATGATTTCAGTGTCATCAGTTTTATACAATACAGTTCCAAAGCTGCTTTACACTAATTAACAGGACAAGAACAGCATCAATGTTGCAAAATTGTTATGAACAATTCATGTCAAAATAAATCATTACTCATGGAACAAAAAATCTATTTTAATTTCACATATAAGCAGATCTACATAAGACAATATAATATATATATATATATATATATATTTTTTTTATCAGGTATAAATATAATATCAGGTCAGTTTAAATAGTCCCAGATGGAGCCAAAGTAAATCAAGAAATGCATATGTAATACAATCCACATGATAAATGTAGGCCTATGTAATAGAATCCAACGGAGAGGATTTGCTGCTTAATAGATACCGTTCGCGAAATCGAAAGTGAAAGCAAACATTGGGCGCTCATTCAAAAGCCATTTCAATACCCCACATAGGCTACTAATAAAGGCTCCTGGATGCGCGAAAATTATATACAATATTATAATGTTTGCGAGAGTGGACACAAAAATCGCGGGAGCGGAACACATGCGTAAAAAGTGAAGTACACTTTGGGTTTAAGAAAACAATCCCGCGCAGGGCCCTAGTGACCAGGGACAACAACAACAACAAAAAACAACTTTCATTTGATGTAGATGCAAATAAATAAATAAATAAATAAAAATAATAATAAATAATAATAATTAAATACATTTCAAACATTATCAAAATGGAATCTTCCTTTCATGATTTTAAACTTCAACTTTAAATTTTGTCCCTAATTTGTCATGTGATTTCTTTGTCTTCTAATTTGTCATAGGTTGTTTTCAATAATATTTCATATTTATTAATACATACTAATTATTAAAATATTAATAAATATTATTTAAATATGAATACATATTTAATATTTATTAAGAGGCGCAAATATTCCAGAAAGAATGATGGAATGTTAATAAGTATTAATGTTCCAATCTGCTGAATCATTAATGTTTGCATCTACTGATGTGCTATGAAGTGTTGTGAGATCATCTCCTGTCATTGTGTAGAGAAACAAGAGCAGTTTATGAATGATGTGTGTGTAAGAATCCTGTTTGAGTCTGACCTGTGATTTGATTTATTGTGAGGATGCTTTGATAGATTTACAGGAGCCAAAATGTAATGATTATTTCACCACTAGAGGGCCATATGCACTGTGGTGAGTAGATGTAGGTCAGAATGCATGAGTATATTATAAAAATAATACACCAAACATAGACAAATTACAAACAGTGGTCATGAGCCAAGCTCTTCAAACACTTCACACAAACACTTATTTTATAATCTCTTCACTGAAAATCTCCCGTCCAGTTCAGCCAGCATATAGTGTCTAGTACAGGAAGATACAAATTACATCTAAATGATTCCCAGTGTATCTTATTTTGTGGTTGGTACAATGCACTGCTAAAGCTGGTCATGAGGTTCTTTTTCTTTTTCCTTCAGTTTGAGGGTCATTCTGCAGAAACACCATCCTCACAAAACCTCCAGCCCTCCTCTCTGTTCTCAGACTCCTGACTGCTGAGGAAGTGCTCTCTGATGTGGCTTCCAGCTGAATGACAGTGAGCACCACAACTGATGCTGGAAGGTCACGTGACAATGACAAGTAAGTGAAAGTGATGTGATATGTGGCCAAGTATGGTGTTCCATACTCGGAATTTATGCTCTGCATTCATCCCAGTAGTGAACACACACACACACACACACACAAACACACACACACACGTCTGGTTTGATATCCTTGTGGGGACTCTCCATAGGCGTAATGCTTTTTCTACTGTACAGATCGTATATTCTATTGCCCTACACCAACCCTACACCTAAACCTACCCCTACAGCAACAAATTTTGTTATTTTTTTAAATTTAGCTATTTTTAAAATGTATTTGACAACTTTTTTTAACACATTTTCCCTCTAAATGACACACACACAAAACAAATCTAAACCAACATTTCATGTTCACCGAGATGGCCATTCAATTTGAATAATGAGATTTACCTGGATGGAGCACTATTTCTCGCGAGATTCGGGCGTACGTATACTTAAGTATCGTTAGAATATGCCTACTTACCTACTATATAGTAGGCGAAATGGGTACGTGAGAAGAGTATTATGTCCGAAACCACAGTATTCATAAAAGGAGAGGCAGTTTTAACATTAAGTGACATGACATCTGACGCACAGATGCCATTGGCACATGCCACTATGCTCAGTGACACTTCCGGTGGCACTTCCGGTTTTCAGTGGCATGTGCCAGTGGAGAGTGGCATGTGTCACTAAAACCTGTGACACGTCAATGGACTGCGTCTTGTGTCACGGACATTGGCCGTTTCTCAAACGGAAGGCTGCATCCTCCGTAGGGGTCGCATTTGTAGGCTGCATACGTCATAAAAAAGATCTTATTTTAGAATATTAACATTTATAAATTTTACCATTATTCTTAGTTAAGTGTAAATTGTTGTAATATGCTTTTGACTCACGAATGTAATGCTCAGTTAACTGAAATAAACCAGGCTTGATGACGTATGCAGCCTACAAATGCGACCTTCGGAGGATGCAGCCTTCCGTTTGAGAAACGGCCATGGTCGTGGTGCGTGTCGCACCTTCGGTAGTGACTGACACCTGCCGCTGGGTGCCGCTGCATAATGTAGATTGCGTGACACGCACTTAAGGGCAGAATGATATTGATTTAATTAACAGTATGTTGCGGTCAAGTAAACGATTTATTGCGTCGATAAATTCATTTTTTGTACAACAAATATTCCTCTATTAAGATTAAAATGTGTCTAATGCCTCTTAATGTGTATTTTTCATTGTAAGTTTATTTCCTGTAGCCTGCTTTGTACAATACATTCAAATGTAAATACGCATTTTTTAATTAATTTTTTGTTGTTGCATAGATTTGACAGTTCAGCTTATCAGTTGTAATTATAAAATAATAGATACTATGCAGAGGCCATAGCCCAAAAATAAAATAAAAAAGAAAATAAGAAAAGAAAAGAAAAATGAAACGTTTTAATCAAAAGTGCCACCATTAACCCAGATAGCACACGTACGTCTGCAAGATGTCTGTTAAAGATCTGTTGATCTGGAAAGCATCTGCTGTCTACAAACGTCTGACAGACGTCTGTAAGATGTCAGTTTTACATACATTCTAAATCATAAACATATTAAAGACATCTAATAGACGTCTATTTGACATCTAAAAGGAGACGTCCAATAGACGTATTGCAGATGAGCAAACACCCTAAAAAATACATCTTGCAGATGTAAATGCAGATGTCAAATAGACGTCTCCTAGATGTACGTGTGCTATCAGGGAACTGACACTTGCCTATGCGAAATTACATAAAAATATAAACTGCCATGAGACAACTCCACAAACCATTATAAAGTGATGTCTACTATTCTAACGTGCTTTATGAAACTTACACCAAACATTCAGAAGTGTGCTTGACCTTGACACAGGCTTTTCACAATGCAATGTAATGTAGCCTAAGTCTGCAACGTATAATGTCTAGCTGCTATTTAAACAAAACTTCTTTGACAAAACATTCAGGCAACTCCAGAAGAAATGCATGCTCATAATATATATATATATACAGTTATAATTATAAACTGATTATAAATTTAGTTTATATATGATTATTATATTAATATATAGAATATTAAATATTGTATTTTATTTACAGTCATGCCAATAAAGTAATTTTGAACTGAATTGAATATTAAAGCCAGATGATAATCCGGCGCTGGCCAATGTAAAGTTTATACGGACACCTACTGGCATGCACGCATACAAAAATAAAGGTTTACAGTAAGGGATGCAGGTGTTAATGCGGTATTCGTAGTGATCATGATAACCCCCGCTTTCCTAGAATGGGTAGTCTGCGCCATCTCCCACATACAATATCACTGTAGGCTATTGCACAACATTCAGTGTCATCTGCCTCTCAAAAACAGATGTTCACATCATTTGAGAAAGTATAACCGACTTACAAATACCTTTAATTGACTTTTTTAAATCACTAAATTAGGCTATTTGTTTAGGATATCGCATCACAGTTGCATCTTCTATAGATATAGTTGCGACACTTACGTGACAATGTCAGTGACACATGCCACTCTCCACTGACACATGCCAATGAAAACCGGTCTGTGTCATTTGGATAGCCGGTTTTCAGTGGCATGTGTCAGTGGAGAGTGGCATGTGTCACAAGTTTTAGTGACACATGCCACTGAAAAGTCTAATAGATGTCTATTTGACGTCTGCATTTACATCTGCAAGATGTATTTTTTAGGGTGTTTGCTCATCTGCAATACGTCTATAGGACGTTTCCTTTTAGATGTCAAATAGACGTCTATTAGATGTCTTTAATATGTTTATGATTTAGAATGGATGTAAAACTGACATCTTACAGACGTCTGTCAGACGTTTATAGACAGCAGATGCTTTCCAGATCAACAGATTTTTAACAGACATCTTGCAGACGTACGTGTGCTATCTGGGTAAACACAAGTTAGCTGTTTTATCTGTCCATTAGTATTGTTCATAAATTGAGGAGCATTTGTGTTGGATAAATTGTTAACACATCAGCAACTACCTCAACATGTAAATGCAGTATCGAGCAGATAAATGACAGAGGTGACTGAATCTTGTCTGGATGTTACAGGGACTGATGAGACACAGCTGCTTCATTAGAATAAAGCTGTGTTGAGATGGCAGTATGATGTAGGTTCACCGTCTGTAAATACACCAGTTTGAATAAAGCTTTGTTTCATGTGTTGTGGACTTATTTATTTTCATGGTTACTTTTATTCTTTTACTCATATTCATGTTAACTGTTGTTGTCAGTAAATAAAATATAATTGTTTCATTAATGTATGCATTAATTCTTTACTTGACTGAAAATTGAGATGTATTCACCTTGGCTGCATTTGTCTAGTGTGTATTCATGCATAGCTATATGGCATATGACAAAACAAATGACATTTTGCTTGTTTTACTAAAATTATATATATAATTAATTAATTATTGGTCAGCATTTATCATTACTATTGTAAGAGTTGGGGTGGGCTAGCAATGCATTCTGGGGTAATCTTATTTTTAAGTAGTAATACTTACATTTTTCGAGTATAATATCAGCATTCTTCTCCAAAGTCAAGATCTTCCAGCAGCTGATCGACGTCTCCTTTGTGCAGATATTGCAAACGCTGCAGAAAACTGTACTAGGTAGGGTTGTGGAGTTACTGATGCTATGAGGAGTTCACCTGCCCCTCTTATTGTCTTTTTATTATTATTACTGCAGACCTGATAATTACATTTAAGCTCAGGGAAAGATGGTTGTATCTTTAACAATGAACAATCATAGTAGAAAACATAAATATAATGGGTTTGCGTAGTATGAGAATATACACACAGCAAAAAGCACAATTACAAGGGTAAATATCTTTGAATACAATTCATATAATCATAATGCATCAAAAAATTTAATTTGTTGTTGTTATAAGCCTGAGGGATGAAACAAAAAAAAAAGTTAAATTCAAAAAGAAAAAGATGAAAACAGGAGATTTAAGCTGGTTTTGCTTGTGGGTGAAACATCTTGAACATAAAATAAAGAAATTAACTACAAATTCAAAAGAGAACAATAAAAAATAAATATAAAAACTTAAATCAACCCAGAATCAAAACACAATTTTGGTCTGGCGGCTAGCAGGAAGCCTGGAGCAGTGCGACCGGCCTGAAGTCACACCGAACACCTTCTGATGAACGGAAGAGTCGTTTTAAAGGAAACCGCCAGCTGGTCACCCAATTACCACTGATAGGCGGCAACCCTCAGCAAATCAGCGGCGATCTGAAACTCAAAAAGAAAACATCCAACAGAATACACATTTTAAAATAAAAAACAAACATCATAATGTAACAAAGTGATTCATCATAAAGCGTCAAATAAACACAGGAAGTGATCTTAATACATAGTTTTAGGTATTGTTCAGATTAGTAAAAGCTAGACGGGGGAGAAAGAACATGAGGACATGCTAAACTATTGCAACTGACTATGAGAACAAACACTTAAACTGAATGAAGCTGGATGATGATCGTCTTCTGTGGAGCTGCTAGCTGTAGAGCTGATAGCTCTCACATTACGTGTGAGATTCACCCAACTGAGACTTTCTCATGCTCTCATGCCACACGTCCATTTTCAGCAGCTGTAAACGAAAGCAAGAGCACCCACAGGTGAGGCTGTAATAATAGGAGACGGGCAAACGCTCCAATGAGTATTTTTATTTGTACTGTGAAGAGCATTAAAAGTGTTTGTTTACAGCATGTTTTGGCAACCAAAATAAGTCCCCAGTAATAATCACACTTGTACCACACTTTGAAAACTGTAACCACATTTGACCTTTCCTTCAGCACTGCACTTTGTATGTAGATAAAGTCAGTTCTTCCAAATGACCAATGACTGCAGCACAACTTTTTAAATGAGTAAATTTATTGATAGACATTGTACATTTTATAATATATTCAACTGATTCATAACTTTATAATTAATTTCTTACCACTGGACTGAAAGAACGTCTGGTTCTGCACATAATACGAATGTATTAATACAGTTATGACAGCAAAATGAATAAATCTATGTTTTTCTGCAGCAAAGCCAAATCAGTAATTTACATATTTACAAAGAACTTGTGTATAAACACAGAAACTCCTGTGATAACTTAAGCACTGTTGTGAGAAAGTGACGAATGGCCTCTGTGAATCATTTTATGCATTTAAGAAGAAAAATGTCACAACACACTTTTCTGAAAATCTGAACTAAAGCAATGTCATGTAATACTCAAAGTACTGACTGTACGAGTTCATTAATCCGCACAGAGAGTGACTGGATCCATATATAGATTA
Source organism: Onychostoma macrolepis (assembly GCF_012432095.1). Lineage (NCBI taxonomy): Eukaryota > Metazoa > Chordata > Actinopteri > Cypriniformes > Cyprinidae > Onychostoma > Onychostoma macrolepis. The sequence goes on along the minus strand of NC_081157.1, from coordinate 49,747,701 downwards.
TTTGCAAACAGATAATTGTCATTGCTGCATTTTCAATAACATATCATATCAAAGGAGCTTTTCAGCTGGATTTGCTCTCCTGTTCTGTCAAACTCTTCTGGATCTGATCTCATAAATCAGCACAGTAACAGTTGCCACACCCACCAGAACCGAGATGACCAATCGGATCACAGCTTCAGTTGGACCATGGATACAATCTAAATAAGGAAGACATTTTTTCTATTTACTCTTCTTTTCTTTAACAAAACAAAACAAAACAAACAACAACAACAACAAAATTGACAAAAGTATGTCAGGGTTGGGAATTTGGCTCAATTCCGGTTCCATAAACAAAGAAAGGAAAAACTGGAAGTGAATCATTTGACTTTCTGTCAATGACTTATGACTTTCAGTTCTGTTAACAGTTCTCGACATGTGCGTTGTATTTTTGATGTGGGCACTGTATTAATGTACTCTGCTTTCTCTCTGGTTACACACAAAAATAAACATTCAGACCAATGTGTACATGAATGATTTTTATGAGCCGATTCTTTTGAATGAATCCATCAAAATCACTCATGGCTCTTTCCCAAATGCTGCTCTAAGCCATTGTTAAGGACTTTCTGTGAGTCAACACTTTGATAACGTAATGCCACATAGACTGTTTGGTAGTAGTCTGCTGTGGAGTTTGTATCAGATGCAATGCAAATCCATATCAAATGTACCATTTGGGACAAGGCCAATGAATCTCCAGCTTGTTTGGTTTGAATCAGCCTTAACCTGAAAATGAGCGATCATTGCATTTGTTTTGTATGGTTATGTAAATATGAAGATAAAGGACCCTTTGATAAGCCTCACTATAAAATGCTGTACAATTGATGTGCACACATATACATATACTGTATATCTGGACGATCTGGGAAGGAAACAAATAATCGTTTATACTTACAAATACAAGTACATTCCTCTGGCTGACAGAAATCAGAGCTGTTGAGATGTTTGGACCGGTGACTGATGGGATTGTTGAGCACACAGCTGTAGGTGTTGTTATCCTCATATTCCAGCTCCAGGTGTAGAGAGATGGTGGTGTTGAGCTCCGGGACACTGATGGAGGAGAGTAAACTGTTTCCCTCGAACCAGGACAGAGTCACCTGTGTCACATTCACCACTGAACACAGCAGCACACATCTGGAGCTTGGTGATCTTTCAGATGACGAGGGATTTGATGGAGAGTAACTGCTGATGACAGGAATGGAAAGAGAAGCTGGAAAACGTGAGAGAGTGATCAGAGAGTACAGTATTTGTCTGTGATTGGAGTTTGTGAAGTTATTTAGTGAGTCTGTCTGTTCACTGCTTTCTCAGCATTTGGAATATATTCACATTTATGAAAAAAAGTTCTAAAATAAGACTTGAGTCTAGGAAAGGAGAACTGAGACAGGTAAAACTAAAGTAATTATGACTTTGAAAACAAAAATGAAAAATCCATAAAAATAAATAAATAAAAGTGGTCTAGTGGCTCATCTAACCCCTTCTCAAATGTATTAATGCTTTTGCAGGTATTTATTGCAATAATTTAATACTATTTAAGAAGAACAGGACAAATGACAGTGTACTGCTCTGCTTACCGTAGACTGTAACGCTGAAAGTCTTGATTGAGACCCTGTTTTCAGTGACAATTTCTATTTTATAAGGTCCAGAGTGCTCTGTGCTGGTGTTTGTGATGGTGAGCGATCCGGTCTGATTGTCCAGGTGCAGTCTGTCTCTGAATCTCCCATCAACACCGTCATGAAAGATCTCATTGTGTGCTTTATTGATTTTAGCTATGTGCGTGTCTTTCGGTCCAAATGTCCAGAGAATCAGATCATCACCCTGTATTTCAGTCAGATCAGTGTGTAGAGTGACAGAATCTCCCTCCATCACTTCTGCTGACTTCGTTTGATCCGTCTCAACACCAGACACACCTTGAGAACACACAGGAACACATAGTTAGTATAAATATTTGTAGTTATTATACAATAATTTTATAGTTATCACTGTGTATTTATTTAGTTAGTTTTAATTTAGTTAGTTTTTTTTTTCATCTTAGTTGTTGTTGAACTAATCAATAATTAATACTAATATTAATTAGTGTAATAATTGAACTAAAAAAAAAAAAAACGTAACTTACCAACTAGGTACCACAAAAACAGACGTATAAAAACAAGTGTGTGAGACATTTTCTTCACCAAGATAATAACACTCCACGAGTGTGAAAATGCAGCTCTGTGAGGTTAATGCAGTTACACATCTCTCTGAACAAGCAGAGGTGCGGTTCCTTGTTTGGTAGTCAGGTTGTCTATAGTAACAGTGTGCAGACATGAAGTACTCTAGTCTGAGCACCTCCGTCAGTGACTGTCTACAGCGTGTCGTTCTGTGAGAAACAGGACCCCTTTAAAGCTGCATGTGTCACCGGGTGAACAAACCCGGAACAAATTAAATGGGACTTGTTGCTAGGGGGAGAACTTCCGGTGTAACACCGGGCCGGCTTTGGGTTTACCCGTCATGGGTATAATGAGCGCCAGCTGAAGCAAATAACGAGCGCTTCATTGAAGCATCCGCCGGGAAAAAGGAGGATAAAGAGAGGCTGGAAGGACAGAGTGTGTGTGCCTGGAGAGAGAAGACGTTCTGAGTAGTGTGCAGCAGTGACAGTGAGCAGCGGAAAGTGCGGAAAAGCTGAGGTTTAATGTCAGATCGGTGTTCATTGTTGGGTCCCCCGAGACATGCTCATTAAGTGAGTCCTTTGAAGAAACCACGAACAGCACCGCAACGAAGTGAGTGAGAGAAATTGCATGGAGAAAGAAGGAGAGTGACTGGCAGAACAGAGGTGGGAATACGCCACAAGGATTCATGTGATTCACCGAGGAAAAGTTAAGTGCACCCTTTATTGATTCACTTCTCTGAGAAAACCACATGTGAAGATTCACCAGCACCAGTGTACGACTAACCTGTGTTTGTGGGCAGTGTGTGTCATCTTGTTGACAGTGAGGAACAGTAACTGTGAACGGCTGGGAAGATCGCTGAATCCATGTCCATGTTCTGAACACCATTAATCCTTGAGACATCCACCCTATGAAGAGAAGAGAAACAAGTTGCTTAATCGCTGTGAAGAGAGAGTGAGTTTGCAGTGTCTGAAAGAGTGATTTAAACACGTGTGAAGCTTTACAAGAGTGATTTATGCACAAGTGTGGTGAGATCAAACGACTATGTTCTCTCTGAGTCTCTGATGGATGAAATTGACCCATAATTATTGAAGGTTCTTTCAAATTGATCTGTCCCCTCAGCTGTGTCTAGATCCCTGAAGTTGTGCGCAGTGCGGAGGAGAGAATCCCAGCGCACTTAAAAGTGCCACAGTTCACGTAACGCTGTGTTCCATCAAAGGAGGCCAGTCCCACTCTTTCTCCCAACGACGCCGTTCTACCATGCACAGAGCGAGGCGTAGGCTGGTAAAGTACCCGATTTCATCTTACCTGCTAATGTCCGTCTCACTGTCCATTTGTCTGTTCCTGTAAGGAAGCCAAGAAAAAGCAGTTACTGCTGGAAGTGGAGTGGTGGCTCCACGAGCACGACAACGAAACTGAACGAGGGAAGCCACTGTCTGTCCCACGAGCCTATTCGACGAGTCTTACGACGAAAGAAGCCACTGTCTGTCCCACGAGCCTATACAACGTGCCCTATGACGAGAGAAGCCCCTGTCTGTCCCACGAGCAGCCTAGAGAAGAATATACTTACCAAGAGCACGGGAATAGTACCTACCAGCACCCCTCTCCCCTCTCTTCATTAAAGCCACAGCCACGACCATCCCCCTGCTTTTATCCCTTTTAACCTAAATAAAAACTTACCTTTTAACTTTATTCCTGTTGTCTGTCTCTTGGTGTCCTCTGGTGTCTGCTCCTCCGGAGTGTGGTACTTAACCCTCGGCCCTAACATCGGTGACATAACTTTTGGCGTAGTCGGCAGGGTTACCACTCGGAGTTGAGCGGCCAGAGGACCCAGGATGTCCGACGAGGATTTGCCAGCCGCCCGGCAGCCGATGGCATCTATGTTCATCGGAGTCCCGTGGGCCCAGAAGTACGGTGGGCCTGGCTCAGAGTTGAGCTTGACAGACTGGAAAGCGCAAGTGGAGTACCTGGCCGGACTGCAAGGGCTCAGAGAAGCCCAGAGGATACAGTTTGTGCTGAATTCGCTCGAGGGGGAGGCGAAGAGAGAAGTTCGAGCAGCACCGGAAGCCGTCCGAGCCACTCCACAAGCGATCTTGAGTTCCTATCCAGGCAGTATGGTGATTCCACTCCGTGGCAGTGTTATGGCTCAGTTTTTAATTGTAAACAGGGACCTGGGCAGACCTTGCGAGCATTCGCTCTGCGATTACGAGAGCAGTTCTCCAGGTTGAAGAGTAGGGAGCATCACGGCCTCGGAGATGAAGAGACATTATTAAGGGACCAGTTTCTGTTGGGGTTACGAGAAGGTCCAGTGCGACAGAGTCTGAGACTGCAGCTTCGACGGGACGCCGCCCTGACCTTCGAAGACCTACGTAAAGAGGCCCTAGCCCTGGAACAGGATCACCATCAGACTGTGGAGTCGCCGGTGTGTATGGCGGGAAGTGGAACGAGTGCCCCAGTACCGTCTGAACCAACGGATTGGAAACAAGCCTTACGTGCAGAGTTGATGAAGGATGTTCGAGAAGAAATGGCTGAGTTCTCGAAGACTATTCTAGGAGAATTCTGCCGTGGACGGCTAGAGCCCCCGCCTTTGCCTCGAGACCGGTCATATTCTGACGGAGGGAGGGATCCGGGAAGACGTACCGGCCGACCATTCAGTTCCAGGTTCCAGTGGGATGAACAAGGGTGCCCAATCTGTAACAACTGCGGAGAGCCGGGACACTATAGCCGCCAATGCGGCTCCCGACGTAACTCGCAGGGGGGTTTTTAGGACGACCGGCCACTGTGGGTCAAGTGGTCGGGACCCCCCAGATGGACCCCTTTGTGAGCTCAGCCCCACGAGATGGCCTGGTGGGACGTTGCCACCTCGTGGAGATTAAAGTCAATGGAGTAAGTGTTCGGTGTCTGGTAGACACAGGATCCCAGGTCACCCTGTTTTCCGAGAGTCTGTCCAAAGACCTGTTCGATGCCCATCACTTACCTGGAGCTGAAGTTCCCTGGCTCACCCTGCGAGGAGCAAATGGCCTGAACATCCCTATATCGGATACCAAGTGACCGACCTTGAGATCCACGGCACCACGATCCCACAGAAGGGAGTAGTGATTGTGCGGGACTCCTGTCTGGGAGAATATCGAGCCTTGCTGGGGATGAACGTACTCATGGACTGCTGGGAAGAGCTGTTTCGGGCTGGTCCTCCTCGTCCCACTTCTGTAGCCGAGAAGCGAGAGTGGGAGCGTGTCGTCACCGACTGTCGGCAGTACGGGTCACCAGCTCCCAACCAGATCGGGAAGGCGTTGGTCGGGTGGCATGCCGATGCGCTGTCTCCATTCCTGCCCAGAGCGAGGCTGTGGTCTGGGTCCGTCTTCCTGAGCGGGCCTATAGTCCCGAAGAGTGTGTCCTTGTTGAGCCCCACTGGGAGTGCCAGACTGTTGAAGTCGCTCGGGGGTTAACAGTAGCCCGTCGGGGCCGAGTCGCAGTTAAAGTAAGAAACCGAATACTTACCCCGTCCATCTGTACCGTCACCAACGACTGACCCGTATCACGCCTGTAGACCCCACCAGGTGAGGGAGGAGCAGGAGGTCCGCTTCTGCCAAGTGAGCGCCACAGTGGTCGAGGTTGGCCTGGCGGAGAAGGAGTCTCGTCCTGGTCCCACTGCACAGGGCATGCCGGGCCACCTTCAGAGCGAGTCCCTGGAAGGAGAGGGCCTAACGAAAGAACAAACCTGCAAACTCCAGAGTCTACTGGCCAAGTGGCAACACGCCTTCTCCACCCACGACGAAGACTATGGGTGCACCGACATAGTCAAGCACACCATTCCTACTGGAGACGCCCACCCAGTCGAGAACGATACCGCCCAGTCCCTCCGACTTTGTATACGGAAGTACGAGCCCTACTGAAAGGAATGTTGGGACGAGGGGTTATCCGGGAGAGCAGCAGCCCATGGGCCGCCCCAATTGTCCTGGTCCGCAAGAAGACGGGCTCTTGGAGGTTTTGTGTAGACTATCGGAAACTGAACTTGGTCACCAAGAAGGATGCCTTTCCCTTACCCCGGATTGAGGATTCCCTTACGGGACTGACCGACGCCAGCTGGTACTCTACCCTGGACTTAGCGAGTGGCTACTGGCAGGTGAGGATGGAGGAACAGGACCGCGAGAAGACTGCCTTTACCACCCCCTTCGGCCTATTTGAATGGGATCGTATGCCCTTCGGCCTCTGCAACGCTCCTGCGACCTTCCAGAGGCTCATGCAGCGATGCCTGGGAGGGCAGCTGATGGACTCCGCCCTGGTTTACTTAGACGATGTGATCGTCTACTCCCCTGACTTCAATTATCACTTGTCACACTTGGAGCAAGTCTTCCAGGCAATGGAACGGTATGGACTGAAGCTCCAGCCCGGGAAATGCCAGCTCCTCAGAAGAGAAGTTCAGTTCCTGGGGCACCGGGTGAGCGCTGCAGGAGTGGCTGTTGATCCGGAGAAGGTGTCTGCAGTACAGGGCTGGGTCCCTCCGAAGACCGTAAGGCAGGTACGGTCCTTTCTGGGATTCGTCGGCTATTACAGGCGCTTCATAAAGGACTTCTCAAAATTGCAAAACCCTGAATCAGCTGCTGGCCGGTACCGCGCGGAGCCGAAGTTCCCCTACCATCACCTGGAGTCAGGAGTGCGAGACCGCCTTCCACCGACTCAAGCAGGAGTTGTTGCAGGCCCCCATTCTGGCTTACGTCGATTTCACCCAGCCTTTCGTCCTCTACACTGACGCTAGCAATAGCGGGCTGGGAGCCGTATTGGCCCAACGACAAGACGGGACAGAAAGGGTCATTGCCTACGCCAGTCGGAGCCTCCACCCTGCTGAACGGAACGATGCCAATTACAGCTCTTTTAAAATTGAGCTGCTGGCCCTGAAGTGGGCTTTGTGTGAGAAGTTTAAGGATTACCTGTGGGGAGCCGAAGTGCTGGTAGTAACCGACAACAGTCCGCTGGTGCACCAGCAGGGAGCGGTGGAGCAGCGGTGGGTGGCCCAGCTCGCCAACTTCAACTATCGGCTACAATATCGACCAGGCTGAGAGCACATAAATGCCGATGTCCTGTCCTGATTACCACCAGCTAGGGAAGGGGGAACTTCAGGGCCAGAACCAGAAGAAGGGCTGATGGTGGGAGTGGTGGAAGCACCTGGAGCACGAGCGGAAGGCATACCAGCAAATTGGGGATGGGACCCCCATCGATGGAGGGAACGGCAAGAGCAGGATGAAGGGCTGGCTACCCTGTGGACCTACCTGGAGCGGAACAAATTCCCTGGGGTGGAGGAACGACAGGGACATCCGGTGAGGGTAAAGAAGCTTCTGGGGCAGTGGAAGAGGCTGAAGTTGCGAGATGGTGTGATCTGTAGGTCTGTTCTGGACTCGAGGACCCATGAGATGGTGTCTCAGGTGGTGGTGCCCGCAGCCCAAATTCAGCCGTTGCTCCAGGCCTATCATGACCAGTTAGGACATCAGGGCCAAGAACGGACCGTATCACTACTGCGTCGGCACTTCTTTTGGAGTGGTATGGAAGAGTCGGTGGGGAGGTATGTACAAGGATGCCCCCGTTGCACGCTGTTCAAGTCCCGGCGAGGCGTGAGGGCCCCTATGGTTCGGTGCGACCCAGAGCCCGTTACATATGGTGGCTATGGACTTCCTGACCTTAAGTCGCCCGCAGACCGCTACCAGAACATCTTGGTAGTGACTGACTTGTTCACTAAATGCGCTTGGGCTATACCAACCTTGGACCAGACCGCCGCCACCACTGCGGAGCCCTATGGAACACGTCTTCCAGCCCTTTGGATGTCCCGAGGCGCTCCATTCTGACCAAGGGCCGAACTTCGAGTCCCGTATCATCCAGGAACTATGCCAACTGTATGGGTGTAGAAAGACCCACACTACTCCTTACCATCCACAGGGAAACGGGGGATGCGAACGTTTCAATCAGATGCTTCTGAGTTTACTGGGGACTCTGGACGCGGACCACCAGGGTTACTGGACTGATAGCCTCCCGGCCCTGGTACAGGCCTATAACAACAGCGTCCACAGCACTACGGGTTATGCCCCTACTTACCTGATGTTTGGGAGACATGTGCGTCTGCCCACAGATCTGCTACTCGGAGCCGCAGTGACCGAGGCCCCCGCTACCACCACCGAATGGGTACACCGACATCACCGCCAACTCCACTCTGCGTATGAGAAAGTGTCCAAGCACCTCGACGTGGCCGCTAAGAAGAACAAGCGTCTGTATGACCGTACTGCCGAGGCCCCTTGTTACCCGGAGAACGGGTGCTGGTTCGAGATAACCGGCGCCAGGGGAAGGGGAAGCTCAGTGACCGGTGGGAAACCGTGCCCTATGTGGTAGAACAACGACAGAGGCCTGACCAGCCCGTTTACACCATCCGACCAGAGGGAAGACTGGCCCGTGAGAATCCTGCACGAAATTTGCCGCCCTTGCCCCAACTATCCGCGGCAAGCGACTGAGGCGCCACCGGCGCCTGTGGCCCCTGCACCACCTTGGGTGGGTTGGGTTGGGTTGTGTTCCCTAGAGCCCCTACTCCTGAACCAAGGGAAGAAGAACCCGCTGCTCCCGCTCGACGCTCCCAACGGGAGACCCGAGGAGTACCTCCTACCAGGTATGGAGAATGGGAGTCTGGACCCCGTTCTCGGGACTAGAACGGATCCGGTGGGGGAGGATGTCACCGGGTGAACAAACCCGGAACAAATTAAATGGGACTTGTTGCTAGGGGGAGAACTTCCGGTGTAACACCGGGCCGGCTTTGGGTTTACCCGTCATGGGTATAATGAGCGCCAGCTGAAGCAAATAACGGCGCTTCATTGAAGCATCCGCCGGGAAAAAGGAGGATAAAGAGAGGCTGGAAGGACAGAGGGTGTGTGTGCCTGGAGAGAGAAGGCGTTCTGAGTAGTGTGCAGCAGTGACAGTGAGCAGCGGAAAGTGCGGAAAAGCTGAGGTTTAATGTCAGATCGGTGTTCATTGTTGGGTCCCCCGAGACATGCTCATTAAGTGAGTCCTTTGAAGAAACCACGAACAGCACCGCAACGAAGTGAGTGAGAGAAATTGCATGGAGAAAGAAGGAGAGTGACTGGCAGAACAGAGGTGGGAATACGCCACAAGGATTCATGTGATTCACCGAGGAAAAGTTAAGTGCACCCTTTATTGATTCACTTCTCTGAGAAAACCACATGTGAAGATTCACCAGCACCAGTGTACGACTAACCTGTGTTTGTGGGCAGTGTGTGTCATCTTGTTGACAGTGAGGAACAGTAACTGTGAACGGCTGGGAAGATCGCTGAATCCATGTCCATGTTCTGAACACCATTAATCCTTGAGACATCCACCCTATGAAGAGAAGAGAAACAAGTTGCTTAATCGCTGTGAAGAGAGTGAGTTTGCAGTGTCTGAAAGAGTGATTTAAACACGTGTGAAGCTTTACAAGAGTGATTTATGCACAAGTGTGGTGAGATCAAACGACTATGTTCTCTCTGAGTCTCTGATGGATGAAATTGACCCATAATTATTGAAGGTTCTTTCAAATTGATCTGTCCCCTCAGCTGTGTCTAGATCCCTGAAGTTGTGCGCGCAGTGCGGAGGAGAGAATCCCAGCGCACTTAAAGTGCCACAGTTCACGTAACGCTGTGTTCCATCAAAGGAGGCCAGTCCCACTCTTTCTCCCAACGACGCCGTTCTACCATGCACAGAACGAGGCGTAGGCTGGTAAAGTACCCGATTTCATCTTACCTGCTAATGTCCGTCTCACTGTCCATTTGTCTGTTCCTGTAAGGAAGCCAAGAAAAAGCAGTTACTGCTGGAAGTGGAGTGGTGGCTCCACGAGCACGACAACGAAACTGAACGAGGGAAGCCACTGTCTGTCCCACGAGCCATTCGACGAGTCTTACGGCGAAGAAGCCACTGTCTGTCCCACGAGCCTATTCGACGAGTCTTACGGCGAAGAAGCCACTGTCTGTCCCACGAGCCTATTCGGCGAGTCTTCTACGACGAAGAAGCCACTGTCTGTCCCACGAGCCTATACAACGTGCCCTACGACGAGAGAAGCCCCTGTCTGTCCCACGAGCAGCCTAGAGAAGAATATACTTACCAAGAGCACGGGAATAGTACCTACCAGCACCCCTCTCCCCTCTCTTCATTAAAGCCACAGCCACGACCATCCCCCTGCTTTTATCCCTTTTAACCTAAATAAAACTTACCTTTTAACTTTATTCCTGTTGTCTGTCTCTTGGTGTCCTCTGGTGTCTGCTCCTCCGGAGTGTGGTACATAACCCTCGGCCCTAACATCGGTGACACATGCTTCACAAGACAGAAAAAGAAAGATTACATAATCATTCTGGGTTGCATTTCCCAAAAGCATCATAAGTTAAGTTGATCACGGAGACCATTGGTGGCAATGCACAGAACAATTGCAGGATGGCAGAGAAACTAGCTTTATTTTTACTTATATGTATGCAGATACAAACAGCTGCTGCAAAACATTCTTAATGTAAATAGTGTGGGATAAAATAAGCAACAGTAATTTTTACATTGGATATATTATTGAGGTAATCATATGACGACGCTGAACCTTCTGTTTGACATCTCATTCCATTTATTTAATCCCTAAAATGTGGGAGCTCACATTAACATTAGGAGTCACGCAAACACTAAGTGCCACTGAATACTTTTTTTCCTTTCATTTCTCACTCTCACTCTGAAACCCTCTGGTCTTTTTATCAGCTCATTTCTGCCCTCTGGAGCACAGTGATGGGAGCTATAAATAAGAACAAAACATTGCTAATAATTGTTACTTACATTTATGTGTAAGCTGATGATTGAATGAATCTATCTATCTATCTATATATATATATACATATATATATCTATATATGTATATATATATAGATGTATGGAAGCAGGGCCTAAAATTAACACTCGCCAAGCGCCAAATGCAAGTGAAAATCAATGTTGGCGAGGAAATTTAACAGTGTCAGTCCCCAGTTGGCGGGTAAAACTTTTCAGAAATATAACATTGCAATGTAGTGAGAACAGCCAGTTATTCGCTGTTTCTGACGTAAGCGAATAAAATAATCAGTTTCACTTTATTTTGATGGTCCCTTTAAGACATTCTGTTGACTATATGTAACATTGCACCTACATTTCTACTAACTCTCATTAGTGTGTTAGTAGAGTATTAGTAGAGGGGTAGGGTTAGGGGTAGAATAAGTTGAATGTACTTGCAAAGTTACTTACAGTCAGTAGAGTGTCTGTTGGGAGACCATCACAATAAAGAGTTAGCAGATATGAAGCAGACAGTCTACTAATACTCTTATGAGAGTTTGTTGACATGTAGTTGCAACATTACTTAGTGTCAACAGAATATTCAAAAGGGACCATCAAAATAAAGTGTTGCCAAATAATCTTTTCCGAAGACAAGGTCAGGGTCAAGGTTCCGAATATATTAGACAAGTTTTCTGTGGAAACAAAGGCATTAAGGTATTGGTGTAATGATGCACATCACCACATCTTATTGGATGTTGAATGTTTCACAAATTGAATGTATCACACACATATGTAACCAATTATTTCTTGGCCAGAACTGTGTACAACAGCAAATGCAAATCGCCAGGTGTGGTGTGTCAACAACATAAATAAAAATAGTGTCATTTAAAAGAAGAGGATAAAGCCATGTTAATAATATAACGTGATACCTAATGCTATCTAAATGTCATATATACCATTTAGGCTGTTTAAATTTGATAACCATTCACAAATTTCTGTGTAAAATGTATTGAGGTTTATCGATGCATTCATTAAGTGGAAATTTCTTTAATAGTAAGACAAAAGTGGCATTTTATTTATATTTATCTGTAAAAATGTTTGTCGCGAAAAATCATGGGATTAAGCACCAAATTACTACATCAAGACTAATAAAATACTTATTCAAATAAGAGTACATTTCCTTAATTTTTGTGATATACCTTTTTCTGTACCTTGTAAACCAGTATTGTTTTCGTGTTCAATTATTTACAAAAACATTACATAAGAATGATTACATAATTTAAAGGCTATTTTAGACACAGACAACATTGGGAGACAGAATAAAAACATAAGAATATATTTAAATATTTATTTAAACACTGAAAACGCTTAATCTCAGACATTCGTGAAAAACGTCAACTGTCAACAAGTAATCTTGGAGAAATATGCTTTTTTTTTTTTTTGTAGTTGTATTTCAACACTACCTAAATAGTGATCAGTTCTGATATAGGATGAAGGTAAACAGAGTACTAAGAAACACGTTACAGAAACAATTAATTATTTACAAAATGTGAACAATCATATGAGTAGTTGAAGCTTAACTTAAATTTTACTACCTGTTTGAAATAATCGGTAAAACAAAACGCGATCTGAGGCGCTCACTCTAATAATTTCTGTTCCACTCGTCCGGTTTTGGATGGCCCCGCCCACGGCGTTATCCTGATGAATATTCACGTAAGCGCCACCCAGTGGAACCAAATATTTCAGGAACTGAATATATTGTAACACCGGTGAGTCGCGCAGGTGTCTCATTTGCTCATAAGTGTCTCATTATCATTTGCTCCGCCTTCACATTTCCTCGGCCTCCCCCAGGTAGAGCAGGGCTATTCAATTAGCTTCATTTTAGGGCTGGATTATCGAATTGAAAATTTAAATGGAGCCAAGGGGGTGGGGGCCATCCTGATCTCTTTCTGGGGGAACCTATAAAATTAGAAATTAAATTGAAATTTAAAATCTATAAAAGGTTAACATTAGTGCTTTCTGTCGATCAAAAAAAAAATGTTTTTTTTTTAATTAATCACGATTAATTGCATATTAATATTGTCATAATTTCACATTGAACCTCCAAATAAATGTTGAAACAACAAAGATAGTATATTTTAAATATGGTTTTAATGGCATCTTTTTACTAAGCCTATTGATAGCAATACTGCTACTGGTGTTTCTATTAAATGCATTTTCCCTCAACTCTACCTATTAATTATAGCCATTCACAGGGCCGCTGCTGGCCAAATGGGTGCCCTAAGCAGGATTGTATTGTTGTGCCCCCTCCCTCAAATATTATGGAAGTAAACAAAAATCACCTTCTAAATCCTAATGGAATATGTCCCAAAACACACTACAGAATGTTTTTTAATGGTTAAAAGTTGATGGTTTGTAATGTTTGTAATGGTATTTTGTGATTCATTTTTTCAGCAGGGTTGCCTCATTGTTTTTATACAATGCATTTTAAGTCATTTTAAAGGCTGTTGTTGGCTTAGGTTTGTTTTTATAACCACAAAAATATTATTGTGATACTTCTTTGTATATTATTATTTGAAGTAACAAAACCATGGTTAATTTGCGGTTCCCATGGCTACAAGAACCATGTTTTTTTTTTTTTTTTTTATTCGTGTTAAAACCATGGTTAACTTTTGTAAGTGAACATGGAAACGCTGAGAGAATATTTGACGCGTCGGTGGTGGTGAAAATATTACGGACATTAAAACACGTTATTGACCTCAACACCCAAAAAAGTTTCACAGGATTTTGAATGTAGCCTACCTGAAAGTAACGTAAGGGCTTCGTTTTCATCTTTTTTTTTTTTCTTCTCTTGGCGCCGGATTGCTGATGTCTTTTCACGGGCATAGTTCAATTATGATCATTTTTATTCAGCCGCAAACATGAGGTGTGAGCGGTCGCGGGTGCGGGAATGGCGCAATATTTTTTTTTTTTTGGAAAAATGTCGTGACGGGTGTGAACAGCTCTATTGTTCGGCTCAGGACCGAGAAACATTCAGCAATTGAGCAGATTCCTCCGGGTTGTAAGATCATGTTAAAGCAGGTTTCACAGCATTCTGCAGCGAAATGAAGAACACTGTTTTAATCTCGATGTTCCTGGTGTTTTTGGACTGTGAGTGACACTTAATCTATTTTAAACAATTTCACAGGCTGCCCATTCTGTGAAGCTGCAAACCAAATTACTGAACGCTGACAGACTTGGTTAAAGTTGGTTTCACATTTTTTTTTTTTTTTCAACAGCTTTTAGACAGTGGATGCAATATGTTCACTCAATATGCATTTTGGGTCAGTCTGTGCAGTGATTTAAAATATATTGAAACTTGAGGGTGGAGTTAGACCAGAAAAATATGTTACATGTAGCTAGAGATGGGCACAAATACATAAAATGTATTTAAAATAAAAATACAAAATACTGTGTAAAAAAAAAAAAAAAGGATTGTTTGTCCAAAAAGCCGATCGCTCTGTTCCGGCCCCATCAGATGACAGGTGCGTCACAGCGTGCGTCACGAGAGAGCGCCAAATTCAAATAAACAATATTCCGCGTATCTGTGACTATTTTTTTTTTTTGGAAAAATGTCGTGACGGGTGTGAACAGCTCTATTGTTCGGCTCAGGACCGAGAAACATTCAGCAATTGAGCAGATTCCTCCGGGTTGTAAGATCATGTTAAAGCAGGTTTCACAGCATTCTGCAGCGAAATGAAGAACACTGTTTTAATCTCGATGTTCCTGGTGTTTTTGGACTGTGAGTGACACTTAATCTATTTTAAACAATTTCACAGGCTGCCCATTCTGTGAAGCTGCAAACCAAATTACTGAACGCTGACAGACTTGGTTAAAGTTGGTTTCACATTTTTTTTTTTTTTTTAACAGCTTTTAGACAGTGGATGCAATATGTTCACTCAATATGCATTTTGGGTCAGTCTGTGCAGTGATTTAAAATATATTGAAACTTGAGGGTGGAGTTAGACCAGAAAAATATGTTACATGTAGCTAGAGATGGGCACAAATACATAAAAATGTATTTAAAATAAAAATACAAAATACTGTGTAAAAAAAAAAAAAAAGGATTGTTTGTCCAAAAAGCCGATCGCTCTGTTCCGGCCCCATCAGATGACAGGTGCGTCACAGCGTGCGTCACGAGAGAGCGCCAAATTCAAATAAACAATATTCCGCGTATCTGTGACTATTTTTTTTTTTTTGGATGGTCTCATTCTGTTTGTAACACTGTGTGTTACAAAACCATGTTGTTGTTTTTCCACCAAGACGCTGTTTTTGAGCGTAATTTATTCCATAAACGTATTCAGTGATGTAAGACCTGGCTCGTAAGACGTAAGACCATGTGCTCTCTAGCAATCTCTGGCTGCGTTCGAAACCACATACTAAATGAGTAGGTACTTAATTTCAATAAGTATATTGTATATTGATATTAGGCTGTAGAGTTTAGCGCTCATTAAGTTTGAATGCAATTTGGAATGCATTCAATGTGAATGTCCTGCACCCTCAATACCATGACTTAGGTGCCCTTGAGCAAGGCACCGAACCTCAAACTAATCCCCAGGCGCTGCAGCATAAATGGCTGCTGTGTATTCACTGTGTGTATTGTGTGTGCACTTCGGATGGATTAAATGCAGAGCACAAATTCCGAGTATGGGTCAACATACTTGGCCATATGTCACGTCACTTTCGCCTTGGCGTAGCAATCCCAAGGCAAGCCATGCACCCTGGGGGTGACGGCTCACTCCACACGGAGTGTTGCCACCATGTGTCCATATGACTTGATTTCCTTCAGGCAATCCTGTATGAGTATTTTCCATGGTAAGGTTTCCCTCCCAGTAAACCTGTGTCTTCCCTTTGACAGACTGTTCTTTCAGTCTCTGCTGGCAGTTGTTCCATCCCTACTCTCTGGTAGGACCTGCCTCAGAGACCAATTCCATATGGAGTACTGCCCCAGGCCTGGGTCAGTCCATATCAGTGTATCCACATGATACCTCCCTACGGGTAGGAAGTGGCCTCTGTAGTGCCCTTCTCCGGAAGGTTCGCTTCCTCACCGTTACTGCCGAGATGTAACAACAAATAGGAAAGACTTGAAGCAAATCTTTCATGAAAGTTTGAAATCCCTTCTGTTAAGAAAATTCTGTGGAGAAAGGATCAGCGGCTTGGCTATCTCCAGCAGCGATGTACTCACCTGTGGTCCCTGCAGGTACCAAGGTCAGCGAATTTGTTATGAAAAGGTTACGACTTTTGCGTAGCAGTTGTCTGACACGCGGTCGCTTGCCAACACTTGTTACGGGGTTCAGGTTGTGGCACTTTCCATGGACCCCATAATGTCGTCACGACATGATGTCTCCATTCCCGAGACGTTTATTTTAATAAATATATCAAATGTAAATGGTGTGCATTACAGTTTACACAGATGAACAGTTTACAGTTGTTTTTATGACTGTAAGTCATTCTCAAATGCTATTGACCTTTTATTGGCATATTTTGCTTTTAAACTCATTCGGGAGTGGGAAAAAAATAGTTGACAAAAATAGTTTATAGTTGACACCTAGATGTACAGTTTACAGTTGTTTTTATGACTGCAAGTCATTCTGCTCATATGCTATTGAACTTAGAAAAATGTATACCAATATTGCATGTAACTTTAGAGACGGTCCCTAAATATGCGAATATCAACCGTCCAATGTCAAGCCAATTTTATGCCAGTGGATCTCAGTTCAGATGATTCTCCTCCATATATTCCTGCTTGCTTCAATACGTAGTCACGACTGTGAGGGTGAGAATATTACAGGTATTTACTGACATGATTCAAAAACGGTTTTTTATTCAAAAAAAAAAAAAAAAATGTATTACTGTATTTTTCTATTTACAGAAACATTTCTAACAGTTTGTATTAAGCCAGCATCGACAAAAAAACAACCGAGAGCACGGTGAAACCATAGACTGTAAAAAAGATGGACGACGCACCTTCACTCATTTCCCTTGAAGAAAACTGAAGCCGCCATTGCCCCAATAGGGCGCGGCCATATTGTGCTGATTTGAGACCGGAGTCTGCGCAGTAGAGAGCGAAGTGGAGCCGCGTCCCGCCCACACTTCCGCCGAGTCGATCGCGAGCACACACCCCTGACCCTTTTTAAATTAGCCTGTACTGCTCCAATTTGTGTCTGCTGATTGCCGTATAAGAGGCGCGTCTTAAAATAAGGTGAATACAACTGCAATCTCTTCCTGAAAAATCCCGAAAAAGTCAGTTGGCGCCTCGGTTCACTCAGAAAGCTGTCAGTCTCAGCTGTCAATCATGACATCACACTCCCGTTTTTATAGCATCGCTTAACTAACTAAAACCAAACTTATTTAAAAAATGAACACTTGAACTTACATCGGCATGATGAAATCTACATAAAATGACAAAAACCATGTTTGAAAACAAATATTTGAAGTGAAATTTAATTTAGTTTGTCTTGCGTCCCATTAGATTACATGGAGAGGGGTTTATGACCTATACTGGGACCAGCCACCTGGGGGCGATCGAGATGTGATTGCTTCACTTTTGAGGATTAATGTGGCACACTTTTGGTGAAACTAAACTTCTTCCTCTGAGGTTTAATGGTGTTTGGCAAACAAATGTTTGTGTCTTAGCGCCACCCACTGAACTGAAGATTACTTAGTCCGTCTATAAGGCGCGCTGTTTTTCCCCTTTAAAAAGCCGATCTGCACAGATAAATGGAAAGTACTTAAAAATGATCGACTCGCATGGTATTTGATCAGTCAACAGTCTTCATGTGTGAGGATTAGAAGAGAAAAATGAGTGAATTATTAGTCAAATATTTCATTGAAAATCACACAACGTTGCAGCATGTAAAGATGGCAATTAAGATCAATGAAAACGTGATAATAAGATGTAGCCTAATTATAATAATAATAATAATAATAATAATATTATAAAAAATTATAATTTCAAGCACCAAATCAAAAATTACTGCTCAACTCGCCTCAAAAGACTTGGCTGTGTCGCTGAGTGTTTAAATAAATATCTGGCGCCACCTGCCATGGATTTTCATTCGCCTGAGATTTTATTATTATTATTATTATTATTTTACTTCTATTTTTTTTTTCATTTACCTTTATTTATTATGGCTACATTATATTTGCACAAATCTCGGGCAGATTATGCTTGTTAAAAATGAAATATGTAGAACTATATAGAATAAACACATTATTGTCCCTGTAATGAGAAATGAACGTGGGAAATTTCAAAACTATTCATAAATGTGAATATAGATAAATATTAATGAAGTCTGACACAAGACATATTGTTGGTGCTCTTTATTTCTGTCAGGACCACTATCGTCAAAATGATAGATACTTAGCATAAAGTTTTGATTTGGCGGTATGGATCTGTTCTGTGCAAAAACTCCCTGTCCATCCATGCAGCCTGTCATGAATGAGCAGGGAGAGCAGCAATATTAACCCCCCTAGGGTAAACAGAACAAAGCAGATATCATTAATGTACTTAATGATATTTAAGAGTAATATTATTCAAGAAAAGAAGTCTGATTCGGCAAGGAATATCAGAAAGTCAAGTCCTGACTGTGCGAAAGGAGGAGTTGGGGATGGAGGAGGGTGATTTGCTCCTGATCAAGCGGAAAAAGCTGCTGATTAATACTGAATAGAGCTTATATAGCAATGCCATGATAGGTGTTGTATTCCTATAGGTAGATGTGATCAGTTGAGAATCAGCTGATGCAAGCTTGACTCGCGTGACCTGCCAGAACTAATGCTAACGCTTGTAGCGGTGGCGGCCGCCCTAGCTTAGACAAGCTCTAAAGGAAATGTTCGGGTGCCAGTCAGGACTACTCCTGACAAAATTTTAATTAACCCAGTTTAGGATCAGAACGAGTCAGACAAATTTAAGATTCGATCAGAACATCGAAACATGAGGAGCCAAAATTCCAGAGGGGCCCCAAGGCTGCAACAGGACGTCATAAATCAGAATCCTAGCTCCAACTAGTCTGTAGACAAAACAGCTCACAGCATTAAAACAAAAGAACACTTATTGATAATTCCAACGCAGGAAGGAGATCGTCAAATTTGGGGCAAGTAATCAAGATTAATGGCCAAAGAGATGCACCGCGTGACCAGCACATGTAGATCTGTCATAGAAATCACAAGTTTCTTCAGATTGACTTTTCCCCCACACATAGAAGACAGAGAACCAGACTGAAATTCCTTTGTCCAAAGAACATGTCTTTTGGTCTCCATAGAACTACACAAGTCAAGTCAAATCACCTTTATTTATATAGCGCTTTTAACAATACAGATTGTCAAAGCACAATGGAGGATGGAGGATAGAGTGTTAGTAATGTATAATGTACACAGAGACTTTCTTTTTCATATGCACCTAAAATCATCCTAAAAGGACATTTCTATGCATAACCCCATATTATGTATGTAACCCACACATTAGACTATCATTTTTTAAGCACATATTATGTATGTCTTTTTAATAACTATTGAATGACTTTAAGGGTTATTCGTGTTTGGTATGAGTTTGACAATTTTATCTTGAAACATTTCTTCCAGTTGATTCTTTGTCAAATGTATCATTCTGGTTATAGAAATCACATCGAAAAGTATACTTTGCAAGAGTGTGTAAAAGTCGGACCATGTGACTGATAACATGCTGATTTATGATGGAAGGAACACCCCTAGCCAAGATAATAGCCTATATAATTGGTCAAGACATCAGATGGGATGTGTCCAGAAGCCGAGTTTAAAAACTCAGGACACCATCAAATCTGCCCTTCTCTTCTCTTTTTCTCTCTCCTTCTTTTTGCCACCGCGTTTTGACGCTGCTTTTTAGTGCTCTTTGAGCATGCTCTGGCCTATAGGCCAGTCGCTACTCAACACCACGATGAGAAGAAAACCACCTAGTCTCGTTACATCCTTTTTCTTTAATTTCTGTTCTTTCCGTTGAGTATCGTGTGTCAAGTTAAATTTGCCAACGCCGTGTCTCCGAGTCCGACCTTGAGCACCCATCTAAAACTTCAACCAGCCCACAACTCAACAACTTCAGTCAAGAGCCAACGCCCAAGACATCACTACAAACGACCACTGAACTCAGCCAATCAGCAACCTCGGGAAAACCCCTTTCTGCAACAATGAAGACACAAGGGAATCCCTTAAGGCAACGCAAGCAAGTACAACTCCAGATTTTTGCTGAGCTGGTGCATTTAATATAAATTTTAGCCTCATTCAGAAACTCAATGCGAGGGTTAAATAAGTGTTTGATGGTTGTTCAGGTCTATGCAATTGCACATATTGCTATAAACTTGGGATTTCACATTTTCATTCTCTTAGACTCATACTTTCCTCACTTTCTCTCTTTCTGCAACGTGTGAGTATGTGTGTTCATGTGTTAGATTAGTTTATGTATTAGGTTTATATAAATAAAATCTTATTTATATTGAAAAGAGAAGTATCTTGTGTTTTGTGCTTACAAGTTGATGTCTTAAACTGCCGATCTTGCTACTGTGCTATTTAATAGTGTTTTCACTATATATTTGGATTTTAATATGCAGTGCAGAGTTGATGTTATACAGCTCGTTCAATGAATCGCAGGCCGATTTAGCGATCAGCTGTAAAACAGTGATTCTGTTCAAATTCCCTATAAAATCATAAATAATTCCCTTTCAGCTAAATTGATCTTGTTTCCCTTATTTACATATTACCTTTACACCGGGATAGCAAAAACAAAGGCCACCTCTTACAATATAAAAATTTATAAAAAACAATTAAAGAAAAATTTTTCATAAGGGGAAGATTTATTCCACGATGTCCATGAGAGAAAAAAACACAAGCAAAAAAAAACAAAACACTTCAGCACTTCGGTTCAACTTTGAAATCCGTGCAGAAATTGCGTCAAGCTAATTCAAGTTCCCAACACAGGCAGATTCACGTCAACAATCATAAATTGTCCATATAAAGAGAGAAAAAAGAAACATAAAACATTGTTCATTTCATAGTTAAGGAAAAACATCAAACAATAATCTTAAAGCAAAAAATAACCATTAAACACTATGTAAATACAATAAGCACATCGAATAATCTTAATGAATACATAAATAATGTTCCTGACTTATCTCAGTTCCTCAGCATATCCGATAGCTCAGAACAACTTGATGATGTAACAGGAACTATGGACTCTCTCTTTTCTAGCACTTTAGATACGGTTGCTCCTTTACGCTTAAGGAAGATTAAGGATAAGAGTCCAACAACGTGGTATAATGAGCACATTTGCGCCCTAAAGAGAGCAGCCCGGAAAATGGAGCGCAACTGGAGGAAAACTAAACTAGAGGTATTTCGTTTAGCTTAGCAGGAAAGTACCCTATCCTACAGAAAAGCATTAAAAACTACTAGATCTGATTACTTTTCGTCTCTTCTAGAAGAAAACAAACATAACCCTCTGTATTTATTCAATACAGTGACTAAATTAACGAAAAATATAGCATCAACAGGTGTTGGCATTTCCCAAGAGCATAGCAGTAATGACTTGATGAACTACTTTACTTCCAAGATCGATACTATCAGAGATAAAATTGTATTCTTGCAGCCGTCAGCTACAGAATCGCATCAGATAGCACACTATAGATCCCCTGAGGAGCAATTCCATTCATTCTCTACTGTAGGAGAGGACGAATTGTATAAACTTGTTAAATCATCTAAACCAACAACATGCATGTTAGACCCTATTCCATCTAAACTACTAAAAGGGCTGCTTCCAGAAGTCATAGATCTTCTTTTGGCTATTATTAATTCATCATTGTCATTAGGATATGTCCCCAAAACCTTCAAATTGGCTGTTATTAAGCCTCTCATTAAAAAACCACAACTTGACCCCAAATATCTAGTTAATTACAGACCGATCTCAAATCTCCCTTTTCTGTCAAAGATACTAGAAAAGGTAGTATCCTCACAATTATATTCCTTCTTAGAGAAAAATGATATCTGTGAGGAATTCCAGTCAGGATTTAGATCGTATCATAGTACTGAGACTGCTCTCATTAGCGTTACTGTGATGGGTTTTAAAGTACTATTGAAGTTTTATATGTATGTATTATGATGATGAAATGTTTTATATGAAGGTGTTATGATGTAGATATTTTTGTTTTGGTTTATTTATCAGTATTTGTGTATCGCCATATTTTGCTCTTTTGACATTCTTTTGATAGACTGTTTCATATGCCAGTCTGATAGGCTGATTAAGGAAAGGGTGGAGACTGTTGCCCTTTAAGAGCACGCTTGGAAATGGTAATGGTGTGGTTGTCCTATTGGAAGACGCTCAGTCACGTGCTGGTACGGCGGAAACAGTCCGTCTGGTGGTAGAGCTGGGGTACGCCGGTGCTGACGTTGGAGAGAGCGCAAGTGACTCGAGGTGCAGTGAACACAACGGTGACGCAGAGTAACTTCATTCACGACTGTGCAGAGAACGTGAGTGATTCGAGGTGCAGTGAACACAACGGCTTCGCAGAGTATTCCATTCACAACGCTGGAATTCATCTGGACTGGGTAGTGAAAATCGCTACCCGGTCATATTGTGAGTAACACTTCGGCAACTGCTGTATTGGTTGAGATTACTGAACCAACGCTACTGCGGGCCATTTTATCCATTTTTACTCGTAGAGACTGAAATGACGAATTGCCAGTGCGCTAGCCAATAATCACTTCCCTTCTTTGTTTATTTATATTTACTTTTTGTTAGTGCTGTGATATTGAGTTTGTGTTGTTGTGTTGTGATGGGGTTATCGTGTGCACGAGTGAGAATTGTAATTGGGTGACAGGATTGCTTATATTGGACTGGAGATACTGGCAGTTGTTTCTTATCTGTTTCTAGTCTACTGCTGACACGATTCTGTGAATGGCCCTGGCACTGCGGGACTGAAACAAGATTGTTGCTCTGACCCAAAGGGAATTGGACTGCTCCCAAGGACCATTTCTTGCTGTATTTATCATCCAGATAAAACTTACTACTACGTTCTCCTATAGACTGAACAATCTTGCTGCATCCTTCACATTCATAAGATTTTAGTCCATTCTTATGAAAATAAAATCTTTTGTAATTCGATATACTTCTTGAGTGTCAATGTTGTGATTGTCTAGCCCTCAAGGGAAAAGTGAGTGGGTGAAAGTTGAGTTAAATTGAGTCCTGGGTCTCAGTAGATACCCAGGTGGCATAGTCGGCTATTTGTTATCGTTATTGGTTTTATCTTAAAAAAAAAAAGAGACAACCTTTAGTTTGACCACCGCGTCACATTACAAATGACCTGCTTCTATCATCTGATCGTGGTTGTATCTCTTTATTAGTTCTACTGGATCTTAGCGCTGCGTTCAACACTATCGACCACAACATTCTTTTGAATAGACTAGAAAACTTTGTTGGCATTAGTGGAAGCGCCTTAGCATGGTTCAAATTGTACTTATCTGACCGCCATCAGTTCGTAGCAGTGAATGAAGAGGTATCATATCGATCACAAGTGCAGTATGGAGTACCTCAAGGCTTAGTACTAGGGCCATTACTTTTCACGCTTTACATGTTACCCTTGGGAGATATTATCAGGAGACATGGTGTTAGCTTTCACTGTTATGCTGATGATACTCAGCTCTATATTTCTTCGCGGCCCGGTGAAACACACCAAATTGAGAAACTAACGGAATGCATAGTCGATATAAAAAACTGGATGACGAGTAATTTTTTACTGCTAAATTCTGAAAAAACAGGTGTTAATTATCGGACCTAAAAACCCCACATGTAATAACCTAGAACATTATCTAACACTTGACGGCTGCTCTGTCAATTCTTCTTCATCAGTCAGGAACCTAGGTGTGCTGTTTGATAGCAATCTTTCATTTGAAAGCCATGTTTCTAGCATCTGTAAAACTGGGTTTTTTTTTTTCATCTCAAAAACATATCTAAATTGCGATCTATGCTCTCAACGTCAAATGCAGAAATACTAATTCATGCGTTCATGACCTCAAGGTTAGATTAAAGACCCCGCTCTTTAGCCTGGCTTACACAGAACACACTAATACGCTTAAATTATTCAAATCCGTTAAAGGATTGTTAGGCTGCATTAGTTAGATCAACCGGAACCGGGAACACTCCCCATAACACACGATGTACTCGTTACATCGTAAGTAGAATGGCATCTACGCTAATATTTGTCTGTTTCTTTCCTATTCTGTTTCTCAGTCCGTATCCGATCAGATGGTGGATCAGCACCAAGAGATGATGTCTACAGCCCTGATCGTCAGCGGAGACCAGGACACCCAGATGACCCCCAGATGAGCCCCAGAGACATATCCCCAGTGAAGACCTCGATTAAAATACAATAAAACAAAAAATATAACAAAATAACTAAAAATATAATACAATACCTAACTACATAATACTATTATTGTTAGAAATTGCAACAAAATAAAAAATAGAAATATAAACTTTTGAACTGCGGGTTTCGTCTGGTCAGAGGAGAACTTGCCCCCGACTGAGTCTGGTTTCTCCCAAGGTTTTTTTTTTCTCCATTCTGTCACAGAGGGAGTTTTGGTTCCTTGCCGCTGTCACCTCTGGCTTGCTCAGTTGGGGACACTTAATTTCTAGCGATTATCGTCGATTTGGTTGCACAGATACTATTTAAACTAAACTGAGCTAGACAATGACAACTCTGAATTCAATAATGAAATGCCTTTAACTGAAAATTGATTGTTTAATCTTATCATTATACATTACTGACACTCTATCTTCTAATTTGATACTGTTAAGTGCTTTGACACAATCTGTATTGTTAAAAGCGCTATATAAATAAAGGTGACTTGACTTGACTTGTGTAGTTCTATGGAGACCAAAAGACATGTTCTATGTGCGGAAGTGAATGTTGTGCTAGTGCGTGCGTGTGTAGTAGTGAACGAATGAGTATGAATGAGTGTGTGTATTGGTGGCTTAGAGGTACTGACCAAGTTTGCAGTCATAAAGGAAACTGGAGAGTGTTGCAGGTTTTGTCAGACACCAGGACAGGTGGATGAGCAGCCATCACTTGTCTTCAGAACAGTTTTACTAAAAGCAGACGATCGTGATGTGCAACGCTTGAAAGTCAAGTGAAACTCCGCGACGCACCTGACAGGAAGCTACAGTTCGACAAGCGGCAGTCTTTCCACTTCACACAGTAATCCCCTCAATCACTCTCACTACTGCAAACCTTACTGATGACAATCTCTCTCAGGTACAACACGCTTCCTTATATCCTCCTTCCTTCAGCCGTTAAGTGAAACACTACACCCCTAATCACGCAAAGTGAAAGTAAAATGATTTCTGTGGCACGGATTTTCTGCATTGCCACACACTTAATTTTTTAAAAGTTTTATGATCATTTTCAGTTTCTGTACATGAAAAACTGTGAAATGTTAATGATCTAATTACTCTATTGCAATTATTGTAGTCATTAAAAAAATCTAGCTATACTAAGATTCATGTGGACATTAGGCTATGGTGTTGTTGGATAGGGGTTATGATTTATGGGGATAAAAAAAACAAAACACTGAGTGGATTTTTATCATTATAGGGTGGTTGTGTACACACACTGCCAATACACATTTCAGTTCAAACAACATGTAAAATTGAATTTTGCATCCGATGACCCCTTTAACTTATTATTCATTGTATCAGCAATGTAGCATATCAGAGTGAATCAGACAATTTAGGATTCAAACATAACAATGTTGAAACGCAAAGAGCCGAATTCCACAAAGCGGCCCAAGACAACATGGATGATCATAAATCAGATACTAGCACCAGCCTGACGTAAGAATAACCACCCAACACTTTCACAGCTTTGAACAGCTTGCAGCATTAAGGCGAGACACTGCAGGTGAATAGGGTAAAATTTTTTACTAATAGTTATTGCCTTACTTACCTAGTTTATTGATTGCATTGATAATTGCAAACATTTTTTGTATTACAAGTTTTCTAAAATGTTAGGTTTAAATATGCAAATGAGGCATTATTTAATGAAATATGCACTAATTTGCATACATTTCTAGTACAAAAATCTGAACACTGGATGAAGTCAGTTTCAAAATTCTTGTTTAATTTTTTTGACATATTACAGTCAAAAGTTTTTACAGAGGGAATTTTGGGTATCTCATTTTGTCACTCCATAATTCAGAAAATACTTAGAACAGACAGAAAACACTATATTTTGACAATTTTGGGGGGATTAAAATGTTGTATATAATCAAGCAAATTATATATGAACAAATCCCTCTGTAAAAACCTTCAGGATATAGACAGGAATAAAAATGTAATGTTTGGTGTGTGTAAGTGCTACTGAAGTGGAGATTTATGGCTCAGTGTAGGAGAAACAACTCATTTTGAGAAAACGGCCTTTAAAAATATGTATTGTAATTGAAATCTATTGACACAAATAGATAAAGTGCTATAAAAGAAACACTTAACAGTGTCTTTTGGATGTTTTCGTTCTACTAGTCTGAAAAAACACTTTATGAAAAACCAAAAAGCCCAAAATCTCAAAATTGACAGGTGCATGAAAAAACAGTGTTTTTGCTTGCAGTGTCTCCCCTTAAAACAAAAGAACACTTATTGATAATTCAACTCAGGAAGGAGAAATTTGGGGCAAGTAACCAAGATAAATGGTCAAAGAGATGCACAGCATAACCATCACATGTAAATCCATGATGGAAATCACGAGCTAAAGACTTCCTCAGATTGACTTCTTCCACCCTAGAAGACAAGAACCAGACTGAGATTCCTTCTAGACCCCTTTGACCTTTTGTTCCTCACAGAACACATCCTCACATTCACAGAACGGCACAGAGACTGTCATTTACATGACTAAATGCATCAGATCAACCAAAATGATGCTAAAAGGACTTATGAATGAATATCAGTCCATTGCATTAGACCATATTGCGTATGTAACCCACACATGTGACTGTCCTGTTCTAATCACTGCCCCTTTGTCTCTTCTTACAGATCGTTTGATATATACTGATGTATTTATCTGTTTTAAACCGCATGATTTTAGCCCTGATTTTCACTTGCTGATAGTTTTGTGGAAATTGCCAACAACTGCCCAAAATCGGAGCCAAATTGGTGCTTGTTCACGCGTGTGATAATCATGTAGTGTGTGTTATCAAAGACCCACTCAGAGAGCACTGACGCATCGCCCATGCCTGTGAGATATTTGGCATGTTATATACTGTATCTGGACCTGCTGGCAACTCAGTCTTGCAGTTTGAAATTAGTTTTGCCTGGAAATGAATTTTGACTGAAAATTTTGACCTACAGCCAATAAGAGAGCAAGATAAGGGGCAAGGGAACATTTAGGGGGAGGAGTCATAGAGCTACAGCCAATGAGAGAGCAGATACAGGGCAAGGGAAAGTTCAGGGGGAGGGGTCATTGATCTGTTGTGAAGCGTAGTTTATAGACCAGGCAGAGTTGTTGGCGATTCTTCCTACTGAGAAGTTGTGTAATGTGTGACCCCCCCGTCGCCGATCAGTCGTGTAGTATGCACACAACAGCAACTACATTGTACTCCAGACAGTCATGCAGTGTGAGAAGAGCAGCGATCTGACGTCATTGAAAATCATGAAGCGTAAACCCGGTATTGCATGCAGCTGATAATGTTGTATAAGAGCAATATGAGAGTGTAAGTGTTGCTGTAGAGCTGGATATCAGTCATGTGGTCATCACGGGCCAATCACAGCAGTATTGATATTCAAATCAGCACATAAATACCATCGGACTCTCTTCACAAAACACCAGTTTTACAGCTAAGATAAAATTATATGTGTATCTTTACATTTATATGTGTATACAGTAATATTTTAAAATATTATACTATTTGAAAGAATTGCTCTCATGCTAAAGCTCCATTATTTAATATTTAATGTATTTTATTCAGGATAATAACTTATTTTGTTTTATTTTATTATCATTTATATGTGGTATCATGTATAATTACTTAACTTTTAAGAGCCATCAATCAGTAAATTATATTTGTGTTCTATGAATATTAGACCTAAAATGTATGTAGAAAGAAGGCAGAAGTGGATTGGATGGAAACTTCCAGTCCAACAATAGTTGATAGTAGTTTCTTGAGTTATTTGTATTTTGATATTACTTCTCTGCAGTCCTCCATCTCTCTCCTCGTCTCCAAGACTGCCACTTAATACTCAACCTGACCAAGACTGGATCCAGCAGTATAACTCACGCATGACCGACAAGGAGATTGCAGCATTGAAGGCTATGTTTCTGAGTTTTTGGAACTCACTCTTCTCATGGACTTTGAGGAAATGTCCCTTAAATACTTTTTTGAGGAGACCTGAGTGAACTCTTATATTCGCTGATGCCACTGCAGAGTTATATCAACTGCATTCTACTCCTTAGTAGATCACCATTTACCGTGGTGGTTTCCTTCTCTCACACACCTTCTGCACTTCCAGCTCTTGTCTGCTGCTATCTTTGCTGCCTTCACAATCGCCCATGGAGCCCATCTCAAGGCAATTGATGCTGGTGGCTAAGGTGGCTGATCTACCTCTGACATCTATGTGTGCCCATGAGGTCATCTCAGTGCCCTCAAGCCCAGTGGTCCCAAGCCCAAAGGTCTCTGCACTTCTAGATCTGGTGGTCTCATCTTGGAAGCTGGCCTGCTCTTATATAGCCATGGCTGTCATCCCTGAACTTACTGTGTCATCTGTTTCGGGTTCTCCAGCTTCACCAGCTCCACCTTGGTTACCTGCTCCACCTGTTCCACCTTGGTGGTCTTCTGCACCTTCTGCTCCACCTTGGTGGTTTTCTTAAGCTATGCCTAGTCCCGGTTTCAGTCCAGTCCCATCTCGTCTTCATCTCTCAGTCTGCCACATAACAGTAAGAATGTTTTGCATGTATCTCCTCACTGGTAATAGCAAGTATGCATTTGTTTATGCTTATTTTGCACATAAATTCAGCCTGATGAAGTTCTGTAAGTTGTTACGTTAGGGTTGTTTTCAATAAAGGGAGTGTATGGATGGGGGATTCTTCTCTCAGGTATTTTAAAAAAGGTGTAGTTTGGTAAACCGTTATCATATATGCTGTTTTATCATGTAGATGCAGTCTATAACTTCATTGGTAACTTTGTATTTTAACTAATGTTAACAAACACAACTTGTTATTCTAATAATGCATTAGTAAATGCTGAAATTAACATTAACTAAGATTAATAAATGCTGTAGAAGTCTTGTTCATTCTTAGTTCATGTTTACTAATGTTGGTAACTACTGTTAACTAATGAACCTTATTGTAAAGTGTTACCAACTTTTTACAGAAGGCTTTCAAAATTTTGTAATAGTCTATTTTAACTTCGTTTAATTATCATATTTACAGATGCATTTTTTTTTTCACTGATCATTTCAGTGCAGACACAAATTCTCATTTATGAAAATATGTGAATGATTGTCTTCTCCACTTACATCATACTTCAACATGTTTCTTTGAGAAGTATCATATGCAAAAATATAAATTCAGAATTTGTCAACTTTTCTTTTCTGGTGAAGTTAGTTGTATTTGTTAGTTAACTTATTAGTTAGTACTAACACTTATTTTTTAATAATTAAATAGAATTGGACAAAGTAAGCATCATATCTGCATTATGTGTTGATTCTCATACACAGCTGACAGGAAACACGGCACATTGTCATGAAAAAGTCAAAAACAGTCTAAAACCAAACCTCGCCTAAAACTTTAAAACTATTTATTTATTTTTTTGTTTGTTTGTTTTTTTGCTGCCTTGCATGCACTGCATGAAATACAAAGTTTCACTTTATTTGAACATTACAACGTGCATTTGTACAAATTGTTCACCTAGTTTAATGGATCCCAGCACCTTGAAATCCTTTTTCATTCCACCTCTGCAGAAAAATACTTCACGACTGAAACAAATGAGTGAATATATGAATATATACAGTCTTGTGTATTACTGTGAAGCTGCTTTGAAACAATCACTATTGTTTAAAGAGCTATGTAAACAGCATTCTCTGCCAGTTTCTGACACTGAGTGAGGTTTGGAGATTTTGTGATGGTCGTGTTGATGAGTGTCCTGCAGGTGGCACCAGATCTCCATTCCAGAGAATGACTGTGGGGATCGGCTTATTATTATTAATGGTCATATAAGATTTCATTGTCATTTGAGATGCAACATAAAGCTCAGGTGTAGTTTATCTGCCTGGAATCCTGGATGATTTTTGCCACATGACTTTGCTAAAATGAGTGAAAGCAAAACAATTCTTGAACATGGCTGCTCTTGAGGGACTGTTCCTATTGCAGTATAAATGTAGAAAGAGTTGAGAGCATATTATGAAGAGGAAGACTGACAGAAAGAGAAAGAGAAAAGAGAAGACTGACAGAAATTGAAAATGGCTGTTTCATTTGTGTCTGAGGGGACTGATCATTCTCTTTTCACTTCTCACAGGTAAACACATTTCTACATGCTCTTTAAGAGTTCAATTTATATCTGTATTTATTAATTTACAACATAATAATCACTGAAATGTCCCTGTGTTTCAGGTTCCAGTGGAGTGGATGAGGCTCATGTGTTCATCAGTTCTGGTGAAAATGTCCGTCTGTCCTGTAATAATGCTCTTCATGACTGCAAATCAACGACTTGGATCCAGACATTCAGGGACTGATGAACTGATTATTTTAGGGATGAAGAATAAAGACATGAACAGACACAAGAGACTGAGTCTGGGGTCTGACTGCTCTCTGAACATCAAGAACATCACAAAAGAAGATGATGTGTCTTGCAGCTGCCAGCAATATGTTAATGGACAACAACGAGGAACAGATTCACGAGTTGATCTGCATGTTCTTCATGGTCATTTGCTCTCAGCACACTAGAGTGTGGATATAAGGTGGAGGAGCACCCTCACTGTTTGTCACACTGCAGAAACCCGTGTGTCTGTATGACTGTTGACCTTCTTTGCAAAGAATAAAACCTTTTTAAAGACTAAGAGTGAGTTTGTCTCTTATGCTGATGAATGTCAGTTAAAATTGCCCCGACAATTTGGAGTCAGAAGTGGGATTCCTTGGATGTGCCTTTTGGACCCTGCAAAAGGACGGTGACTGATCATCCTGAACTCAAAGAAGTCACAGCCCTACCCTGACCAGATTGAAGGAAGAGGGACTGACCGCCCGGGGCCCGGAAGGGACACCACTGGAATCAATAAATGAACACAGGTGGCAACAGGACTCTCGAGTAAGAGACATATCAAAAGGAATTTGGGTTTTGAAATTAGAATTGGAATTATGTAAAGGGGGATAAACCATATTGGTAGGTCTGGCTCTGTGGAAGTCCGTAATCAAGGAGTCTCTAAGAAAGACTGATATTACATGGAGCACAGTTAAGAGGTTTTCTAAAAGAAATTGAAACTGGGCAACGCAGTTAACATTTCTAAGAGGGGAAACTGAAACTGTGCGGGGTTAATCGAAGCTGCACGAAGCGCTCTGCCCGTCCGATTTTGGGATAGAGATCGGATCTGTTGGAGACGTCTTAACAGATTATAGGCGCTGAAAAGAAGCCCACAGAGAAGAAACAGCCAATATGGGGAAGTCCCAGAGCAAGCTCGCCAAATATGATACACCGGTATTTTGTCAAATGAAAAAATTATATGGCCAGAAATGCAAGCAAGATATGGGGAAATTAAGTATCATGATTTTCCAAAAGAGGGAACATTGAGTATCACAAGATTGAATGTAGTAAAAGAATCAGTCGAAGAGGGAAGCAAAAAACAGAAAGGTTGCTGTGTGAAACATATGTGTGATAAATGTGAGCAGACAGTGAATTGTTGGATAGAGGAAGCAGATAAGAGGGAAAGAAGAGCAAAATTATCATGTAGAGCTGATAAGAAAAAGGAAAATGAAAAATGTGAAGAAAAAGTAATTGCATCACACTGTGTTTTTAGATCTTGCAAAGGCATTCGACACTGTTAATCATGACTGCTTAATTTCTAAACTTCAGAATTTTAATTTATCTGCTACTGCCTTGACATGGATGAAATCATATCTGACTAAGAGGAAACAATGTACAAGGGTGGTTGATAAGTGTTCTTCTTTTGCTAGTTGTTCTATAGGGGTCCCTCAAGGGTCTATTTTAGGACCCATTTTATTTAGTATTTATATTAATGATCTCCCTCAAGTATGTCCAGGTGTTAATGTTCTAATGTATGCAGATGATACTGTGCTTTTTGTTCATGCAAGAACTAAAGAACTTGTTGCAAGCAAACTGACATCTGCATTAGTGGAAGTTTTGGATTGGTTAAATATGTCTTGTCTGTCTCTTAATGTAAGCAAGACAGTTTGCATGTATTTCACTGCACGAAAACATAATTCGGTGAATCCAGACATTGTATTTAATGGTGAAGCAATTAAATGTGTGACACGTCAAATATTTAGGAATATTAATTGACCAGCACCTGTCTTTTAAAAAACAAGTAAGAAGGATTATAAATAATGTTAAATTTAATCTAAATAATTTTAAAAACATCAGGCATCAATTGTCTCAATCAGCTGCACCACTTTTTGTACATACTTTGATTCTCCCTCATTTGTCATATTGTATAACAACATGGTCACAGGCAGGTGCGACTACACTTAAGCCTGTGTATTCTCTTTATAAACAAATTTTGAAAGTGCTAGACAAAAAAATCAAGGGACCATCATTATTGTACTATTTTGAGTTTAATTTTTAAAATTTTTAAAATTTTGTATTTTACAGTGATGTATGCCTGATGTATAAAATTATTCATAATCTTGCTTCCTCTTAGGGGATGCCTTGCCCATAACGGCATCTGCTAGGGGAGATTTAGTACCGCAGTATAGAAAAACAGTCTTTGGTCAAACAGCGTTCTCGGTTAGAGTAGTGAGGTTATGGAATTCCTTACCTACAAATATCCGAAGTATTGACAGTTTCACAGTTTTTAAAACTAATCTTAAGCATTGGCTACTATCTGAACAAATCTGTAACCATTAATGACTGTGTTATTGTGTGATATATGTATTGTGATGTTTACTGTATGTGGTGTATATGTAATATTGTATGTTATTTTATTTGTTTACCTGCCCAGGGGCAGCAGATGTAAATTAGCTATTAGCTAACTCTGGTTCAATTACTTCTAATTGTACATTGTCTCTGTATATATAAACAATAAAATAAAAAAAAATAAATAAATAGACCTACTAACCGCTCTGATGCTTCTGTCTCTAAACATGCACCACCACCTTATCATCACTGTCCCGTGGCGGAGCTGCGAGCCCCGAAAATGGACCCTGACCTCAACTGCTCTCCACCAAAAAGACCAACAGCACCGAATGGACTGAGACCTGAGATTGCACAAGCAGTGAAAACCAGCTACATTGAATGGAAAAACAGACGACTGTCTGCCATGTTGGCACATGCTTTGCACGCAGAAGAACTGCAGACGGCGAAGAAAGAAAGAGTTAAAGCAAAGACTGACAAAGATTTACAACTGGCCCTAGTGCAAGCTGTCTCGAGGCCTGGGGGCTATTCTGCGCAGCGAAATCAACAGAGAGGAGAGGGAAGAGGAAAAGACAAGGAGGAAGAAATGTTGAAAAACGGGGTTGTTGGATCTGCGAAGCTGATGATCACGAGGTGAGAAAATGCACCAAATGCAGACTGTGCAAGAAGGATGGTCATTGGGCCAAGGACTGTCCATAAAATCAGCAAAATCAAGAAGCAGACTGAAGCGAGGATGGAGGAGAGCAGGGAGGAGGGCCAGAGGGCAAGCAGCCGAGAGCACACATACACTGATGCACACACTGCTCTCTGCAATGAAGAAAAAGCTTGTGTTTCTTTGTGTAATTCTGATTTGAATTATGAAAATTCTGATAAATGTTTAATGATGTACAAAAATTGAGCATTTAAGAAAATGCCTAAATACCCCATGCTGGTGGAGGGGATCATGATTGAGTTTTTAGCCGATTCTGGGGCTTCAAGGTCATCTATACGACCATGTGACTTGCCATGTCAACCGTCATTAACAAATAAAACAAATGCTATTTCTGCATCAGGGCATACAATTTTGAAAGATTTACAGTGCCTATAAACTGTGAAACAGAAGGGGGCGAGTGCTGAATCATGCATTTGTTTATTCACCAAAATGCCCTGTGTCCATCTTGGGTCGAGATCTGTTATGCAAACTAAATTTGATGCTAGTTGCGGACCCCTCGGGTGTCAGAGGGACAGAAGAGGGGGAGCAATGGTGCTGGTTGCAAGCAGAGCCTCGGTGGGCATATGAATGGCACATCATAAATCACGATTGGGCTGAAATGATGTGCGAACTGGCTGAAGGCCAGACCAAGCCATTTAACACAGAAATTATGTTGCCTGACAATTTGCATGGCACGTCACATGTCGTGGAATCAGACAAACAGTATGAAAAAGACTGGCTTGAGGGGAAAAAAGGAGAAACTTTGAGTTGTGAGAAGATATTTTGGACAGAAAATAAGTGTGCTGTTTTAGTCAGCCTGACAGAAAAACAACTTCCTTTTTTCCTAACGCCAGAGTCTGTGCCTCACTTATCACTCTCCAAGGCCAAAGAGCAGACATGGGCTGAGATGGGGGGGTTTGTGAAAAACTGTGTTGATGCTACAGTCTGGTGTGAGATAAGCGCTGGTGTGAAACACAGCGAGAGTGTAGGAGCATTCATGTCAGAGTGTGTGGTGGCTTCCACCTTTTCTATGAAGAATCACTCTTGAAGTCTTGGGGTTTTGATGCCAGAAGATAGGCTTTATTTATCAGAGACAATGAAGCCGAGAGAACTCTGCAGAGTAATCTCTCTCGAATCTGTGTCCGTGGACTCTTTTACCACTCCCTCTGCTGCTTCTGTGATCACTTCCTGCGTGGCAGCTATTTAAGCATTGCCAGGCTAACAGACCTTGCAAAGTATTGCCAGTTTCACTGCCTTACTGAGCGTTTTCATTGACTTGTTTTGTTTGCTACGTGTATGATTTTTCACCTGTTTCTCTGGATTTTTGCCTTTTGGATTGCCCTCTTGTTTGTTTGCCAGTTGGACTGTATACTGTGATTTCGACTCCTTGCCTGTGACCACGACTCTGATTTTTGCCTCACGATTTGGATTGTTGTGTGGTTCCTCATTAAACTTCTGCAAATGGATTCTGACACAGCATCAGCTTCTCCTTCATTACAATAACTCACAATCTTTAGCTTACCTAGGAATGCTGAGGAAAAAAGTCAGAATTGTGATATATAAACTTGCAATTGTGAGTAAATAAGTCAGAATTGTGTGATAAAAAGTAGCAATTATATGGTGGCCGAGAGAGCTCAATGCGCTGCAACTTCAGAAAACACATGCAAATAGAAAAAGCACCAGCAAATCAAGAAAACATCTTCATCAGTTTGACAGCACGTGGTGCAAATGCTCACAAGGCAAACAAATAAAGAAACTTGGTTGTTCTTTGTTTGGTTGTGCTGGGAGTATTTCCAGTGCGTTTCTTTATTTGGTTGTGAGCATTTGCAGCGTGTGTGTTGTCAAATTGATGAAGCTGTTTTCTTAATTTGCAGATGTTTTTTTGTATTTGCAGCGCATTTCTTTATTTGGTTGTGTTGTGAGCATTTGCAGCACGTGTTGTCAAATTGATGAAGTTGTTTTCTTAATTTGCAGGTGTTTTCTTTTTTTTTTCTATTTGCAGCGCATTGAGCTCTCTCGGCCACCGTAGAATTACCTTTTTTATTTTTTATTCCATGGCAAAACTATAGCTTTTACAATGCTACCAGACAAGACCATGGCAAAAGTATTTTTACCCTGGGGAGTAGATGGACCTTTTTGAACAGCTGTGATTGCTGCAGTACATTGGTAGGAAGGAAAGACTCAAATCCCAGGAGACCCCTCAGGGTGAGAGATGAGTAGCGCACCCTGGCCAGGGCAGCTTCTCGAAGCAAACACTCAGCCAGGGGATAGGGAGAATGTTACAATGGCGAGCACTGCCATGTCTGGGGAGTAGATTGACCGCAAATGGGACATTAGAAATGGGTTCCAGCTTAGAAGGGTATCACACATTCCAACAGGGAGCAACAGGGTCACACCATAGAGACAATCGGCCAAGGAGGCGACAGGAACAGGCCTAACAACTCGGTATGTTTGCATATGGATTTCTCAGGAGCAGCACTCTCAGCTCTCGAGCCCTCATAGCCCAGCTAGGAGCGATAGGCTCATAGCTAACCCTCGCAGTGAGGGGAGCACTTCCTAGCTCTACCAGAGGGCAGCGTTGAGAGGTGAGAGATCGTCAGCTGTTACGGCCGAACATAGTCTAATGCTTTCTATCTCGACAGAGAGTGGGTCCCGTCTAACCAGACCCGAAAAAGCCTGTAGCACAGCGGGACCCAACAGCCCATTCATGCATAAAGAGCTACCGCCCCTCAAGGCCAAAGCAGTCAGGAATGGTTTCCGCAGAAACACATCTCACTCATTCCTCTGGGAAAACAGTGTACTCAAGCCCACTCCACAGAGGAGTGATTCACTGGTTCAACCATAAGGGCAGTGTAACAGGGAGGTCCAAGCGAGCCGAACCATCTATCGAAACTGCAGAGTGGAGTTAAAGAGTGAAGCCACTCTACGCCTCAGCGAGATGAGCTCTAACTCCGAGAATGTGCATGATG
This sequence comes from Onychostoma macrolepis, assembly GCF_012432095.1. NCBI lineage: Eukaryota > Metazoa > Chordata > Actinopteri > Cypriniformes > Cyprinidae > Onychostoma > Onychostoma macrolepis. The sequence continues at coordinate 49,710,943 of NC_081157.1, read as the reverse complement.
GTTGAGTGGATGACTCAAGTCTCAGGAGGCCCCTCGGGGCGAGACATGAGTAGCGCATCCTGACCGGGGCAGCTTCTCGAAGCAAACACCCAGCCAGGACGTCAAGGAGCACATGCAAAGCATTACACTCTGAACAACCTGGTCTCATGGCATTTACGTACCTGGGTGCACTTTTTAGCGTGCCATGAAATACGTACCAATAAGTACATATCACTGCAGTTTCCAAAATAAATGAACACTTTCACACAAATTTACAGAGTTGAGATTAATAAAGCGTAATTTTGGCACAATTACTTGAAGAATATGATGCTATGACTTCAAAACAATATTAATATGCTGGGAGATTTGAAAAGTGATGCTTTCGAACGTTAACATCGCACACATCCAGCGTCATATCTATGGGTTTTCATCACTGATAAGTTTGTTCGGTAGCTCACGGAGTACGGAGATGGACTTAGGAGACGAGAAGCACCGGTTTGAATCCCGTGAAACTACGGTACCACAAAGCAGTTAAAATCTGCGTAAAAGGAAGTTCAAATGGCACAGCTGCATCAGTTAATATGTTTTTATATCAGTCTTGCATTTGTTAACACTATCGGGTAGGTTTAGGGCTGGATTTGGTGTAGGGCGTATTTTCAACACGCCCTACACCAAATCCAGCCCTAAACCTACCCGATAGTCCCCGGATATTTGAATTCTGAACCGCCACAATACGTATCTGAAGCAACATAATAAAAAAACAGCAATACGTACCAATATCTACGTAATAAAAACGTGCCAGGGTTCACGTATTGAACCTGTGTTTTAGCGCCACTCAGTGGACATTTCTATTTGAAACTGCGGCGAAACGTGCAGCAAGGTACGTAAAACGGTGTCGCACAAAAAGTGCGCAGAGGTACATATTTCTATGAGACCAGGTTGACTCTGAAAATACTCAATCTTAATGGAGGACCCATGAGTCCTGAGGTTGCAGCGCTATACCTGGGACCTGATGACCAAGGAGGCTCCCGCAGAAGCCTAGCAACTTAGCTACATGATCCAGCAAGCATGAGGCAGAAGATATAGGGCTATCATCCAGCCTGGATCCAGTACCGACAGGTGAGACCATCACCACAATCGGTCGACAGCAAGGGGCTTTGACTTCCACAGGGGGAGGTGCTCGCAGAGGTCCTAACCCTGTAACAAAGTCAGAGGTACAAAGACAGGACCAGGTAATGCTGCAGAGAAAAGCTAGTTAGTGAGTCCACATAAAAGCAATAGAGAGATGAAATGGATCATACTCACACTTGGGTCTGGACCGTCAGTGGGAGGGTGGCTTCAGGGGACCCCAGAGAGCATGATACTCTACCACGTCGAGAATGCGTTGCTATTCCCACTAGAGTTTTTCAGACTGAGTTGATTCTGCCAAAAGTGAAGCACCATGATCAAACAAGGCTTCGAACGTCACCAGTGATGTCACTCCACTAAAACAACACAAGTGCTGCAAGTGCTGTGTTGTTCTCCACACAAGCTTCAAAGCCTCTGTATCAGGCTAAACTGATTGATTTAGATACACACAACCAATGAAAGTAACAGCGAATTTGCAAATAGTTTGTAGCAACTATAGCAAGCCAGTTAAATAAAGAAGAGGAACTGTTATGTGAATGTGTGAGAATTTACAATCATCAGTCCAAACTGGATTTAGAGATGATCTCAGATGTGTGTGTGTTAAACCAGTGCGGTCAAACTGAGTTACCACAGCCAGCAGGAACACGCGTCTGAAAATACTACTCAAAAAACAGTCAATGGTCTGTAGGAGGAGTCAAAAAAGGAGGTTTTCAAAGATTTTCAAAATGTCCGACAGGAAGTTCAACTGACTCTAGCACAAGTGGTATCATTATTTCACTAAAATAGAAAAAAAAATCATCAAAATCTGTTGTCATTTTTTATTTCATTAGTTTGCCATGACATATTTTGAGTATCTTCAGGAGATGATGCCGATGACACGTACTGACTTTCATAATGACAAGGTGTTCAAAAAAAATAGCATTTTATGAAAAAAGTCAAAGTAGCCACCTTTTAAAGCATCTCTGATGAACTTTAAACAGTTCAGTCTGTGTCACAGCACACAAATCCAGCTAACTGTGAATTATCAGCCGTCAGAGTGACTCGAGCTGCTGTGAAATCCACTGGCTGAAGGGAAAATGTGCTTCTGTTTGGTGTTTGTGGTGTTAATAACAGAATCTGGATCTGATCTGTTTTCTCAGGGCTGGAGAGAGAAAAGCAGCATATTATAATTCATAATTCATGAGTAGAAACGTTTTAAAGACGCTCATGTAGTGTGTGTGAAGGCTTTTTGTTTGACCAAGCTGGAATTGATGTTAATCTTTTCAAAATACTTTAAAAACTGTTTAAGAATTAATTTTCTAAGTGAGTCATGGATAGTGAAAACTTTTCACTGTCAAACCAATTTTATCATTAATAATTTCATGATTTTATATTTATTTAACGGCATGCAGGAAACTGCTAAAAGAAAGAAATTTAACAGTAATGTAAAGAATAGCCTATAGATTGTGTTCAGAGTGAATGTGTGTTGATTCAGTTTCCACACTGAAGAACATGTTTCACACAGTGTAACATAACACTCAGTTGATCAGAGGAAGTTAAAAACCACAGGAAGAGCTGATAGTATTTAAAGAAAGAGTTGAGAGCATATAATGAAGACGAAGACTGACAGAAGGAGAAAATGGCTGAGAAGTTTCATTTGTGTCTGCTGGGACTGATCTTTCTCTCTTCACTTCTCACAGGTAAAGAAATTTCTATTTTTCTGTATGATCTGAATCTTCTTGTTCTTCTATTGTTTTTTTTTTTTTTTGGTTGTTTTTTTATGCTGGTATGCTTTGTTTTCATTAATTCATATATCACAATTATCACTCAGATGTTTTTGTGTTTCAGGTTCCAGTGGAGTGAATGATGCTCATGTGTTCATCAGTTCTGGTGAAAATGTCCGTCTGCGCTGTAATAATGTTCTTCATGACTGCAAATCAACTACATGGGTCTATGACAGATTCAGTCATTCAGCAGCAGTTGAACTGCTTCGTTCAGGGATAAAGAATAAAGACACAGACAGTCATGAGAGACTGATTCTGGGGTCTGACTGCTCGCTGAACATCAAGAACGTCACAAAAGAAGATTATGGACTTTACATCTGCCAACAATGGACAGTGAATGGACAAAAACTGAGAACTGATGCACGTGTTTATCTGCATGTTCTTCATGGTAATTTTATGATTATGTGGTCAATTGAAAAAGGCAAATTCTTCATTTAAACTCCCATGATGATTGAAACGTGTGTGTGATTTGTGTGTTAATTGGTGTTTCAGTCTCTTCATCCTCATCATCATCATCCTCATCCTCACAGACTGAGATCAGTGCAGGCCGCTCTGTGACTCTCTCCTGTCAGTTGTATTCTCTTGCTGGAGTCTCTTGTGATGATTTGATTAATTCTGAGGGAATTGAGCTGTTCTGGGTGAATCAGGCTGGTGTTAAACTGATAAACTCAGACTCCAGATATCAGGAATCAGCTCCAGATCACTGTATCAGCACTCTGAATACAACACTCCTGAATGAAGATCACAA